>NC_083629.1:12650038-12967896 GCF_963584025.1 Labrus mixtus
GAAATATCAGATAATGACTTGGATGACTTGAACGGGATTAAGGGTCAAATGAAGTACAGATACTTAGAGATGTATGAGTTCCTTTTGCGTGACACGGAAACAACAGAGCTTCTGAGTTTCCACTTTTGTCAAAACAACTCAGGGTGCAAATCAACTAGAGTGCAGTGCCCCTTTCAGCCACCAGCAAATCTCAGACTTGCTAATAAAGCTCAAGTTTGTGGTGATAAATTAGCCATGGCTTGGCTGTAAATGACTGTTTCCACTTGGCCCATAAAAAATGTGCTATGTGCTTGTTTTGCTCGGCACTGCATGTGCTTGGCCGGTTAAATTAATAAACTGTACAATTGTATTATGGTATAAAAGAGAGGGGACAGGAAGCTTTTCAGATAGCATCACAATGTGACCATTTATTAAGCTGATACTAAAGGTCACAACCACACAACCACACACACACACACACACACACACACACACACACACACACACACACACACACACACACACCATGTATACAGTTACCTCTTGTAAAAGCATGCCCTTGCATTAATAGTGTCCCCCTCCTCAGTGGTTTCTCAGGTATTGTTCTGCTCCAGCACATGAGCCCACATGCTCCTCATGGTTCAAGGGAATACTTGGCTGCTGTCCGAGTCCTCTGAGCACCTGTTGGGCTCACGAGGTGGAGGGGAGGAAGAGGGGGAGCGCTGCTGTCCCACCGCAGCCTGTTCCACCACCACATGGGACATTTGGTTTTCATTTCATGACTTCAATTGTTGCTAACTTGGACCGCACAAAGCACAAGCAGATGGCTCACACTAATGGCCCATGTCCCTCTGGAAAGAACTAGAAAAAGTTAGAAAGAGTAAAAGTCTTTTATCTGTACACTAGCTAAAGGTGAAAAAGGGAATCCTCATAAAAAAAATAATCAATAACAAGAGGGTAAGCATGTCCACCTCTGTAAGGATGTCAGTAGAAATACACACAATGAGCTAACAGATGGATTACATATAAAGGAATTCTTACAGACAATTAGAGTTCCAGTATAAGCTATTTAATCACATCATTTCCTCTTTACCTGCAGATGACCTCCCCTACTGCCCTAAGGGTATCACCTCCAAGGTATTCCGCTTCAACGTCTCGACCATGGAGAAGAACTCCACAAACTTGTTCCGAGCCGAGTTTAGAGCCCTGAGGATCCCCAATTCCAGCGCCAAGAAAAACGAGCAGAGGATTGAGCTCTACCAGGTGTGTGAACTGACCGTTGCCGACCGCAGGGGGGTAATGTCCCCTGTTTCTCTCCGAAGGCCTGTGTAGGTCAGCGAGAGGGATGAAAACATTTATATTAGAATGTCCAACTCCCTCTCTCTCCTCTTTCTCGTGCACTGATCATTATTCCATGTGCATACAGTCAAATGGATTCCATTAGGATGAGTTTAAGAGCTTGCACAGCCTACTTCAAGAAAGCCGAGATTACCATTGGGCAGTTTCTCCTTTCGAAGCTGTCAATCTCAAAGCAGTTGTCCATCCTTGTTAGATTAAGTCAAGTGTTATACTTTCGACAGGCGGTTTATGGATCTGCATTTGTGTGTTTATGATCATTTGTTTGTGAGGTGTGTTAAAGAAAGGATCTGTTAGATGTCTGAATGTGTGTGGGATGGCATGAACAGATTTTCTCCCCCTTTGGTTTCCTTGTTAATCTCCCGTGAGAGACTAGGAGTAATGATCAGGTTCCAACATTTCCTGCCAGGGAGACAAGCGTCTCCGGACTACATACCCCCTCACCAAGGCAAGGCTCTGGCCAGCGCTGAATACAGACTGTCAAGGCCCTCTCAGATTGTTTCCAGGGGTCTAGGAGGAGATAGAGGCAGGGTCACCCACTGGGGGGAGTAAATGGAGCCGCTCACTTGCTCGCCCCCACACTTTTCAGGCTGGAGCTGATTGGCAGAGGGCTGGCGCTGGCGGTCCACTGGCCCCTCATTCCCACAGGAAGCCAGATTAGATCCTGACAATGTTCAGGAACTTGGTTATCCATAGCACTGCTATGGGGCTAAGTGCTCATACCAACCATCCAAACACACACATTTCTAACTACTGATAAACACCTTTGTTCAGGGAGGTCCTGATGGAGATAGGATTGTAGGAATGTTTTTGAGTTTCACGTATTTGGGGCCTCGACCCGTTGATCCAGTTGGGACATAAATGCCTGTGAAGATACCTACAACTTGGACATTTTTCAGGTTTTTATCTAGGAGCCGGGGTAAAGACAAAGTTTGAACTGCTGACGTGAAGGACATCCAGGTTCTTATTGGCAGGAGGGTAGCACACAGGCATTAACTTGCAAAATGGGGATATCAACACAGGGAGTCACTTTTTCCATGAGGAGTAGACATTTGGCCCAAGGCATACTGGAGAGTCTGGCTCAGACAGACAGCTCTGGTTCTGCACGTGTGTATGTGTGTGTGTGTGTGTGTGTGTGTGTGTGTGTGTGTGTGTGTGTGTGTGTGTGTGTGTGTGTGTTTAAAAGAAAGAGTTTTTGCAGCTGGGTCACATTTTCATCTTTTCCTTGCAGATCCTCCAGAAAGACGACCCCAAAGCCAAACAGCGCTATATTGGGGGGAAGAACGTTCTGACCAAGGGAACTCCTGAGTGGGTCTCCTTTGATGTGACAGAGACAGTTAGGGAGTGGCTGATGTACAGACGTGAGTGCGAGACCTCAAAGTTTCCTCATATCACACCTTATTACATATCCTTTTTACATACCGTTTAAAGGGTAACGGCTGCTTTGAAATGAAGAATAATGGCCTCAGGGGGGAAATGTCCGCCGCTCACATCCCTCTGCTCCTGATTCCTCCCTCAGAGACCAATCTCGGGCTGGAGATCAGCGTGCACTGTCCCTGCCACACCTTTAGGCCTAATGGTGACATCATCGAGAACGCCAATGAGGTTCTTGAAGTCAAGTTCAGAGGTAAGACTGCAATTTATACCTGTGATGTGAAAGAAATAAAGAATGATAGGAATTGTATCAGCAAGAATTGTTGTTTGCTTGTTATTAGCCTGACTTTCTGCTACAATATACATACTATATACACATTTGCTTGGTTTCATGAATGTGTTTAAATGGCCAGTGCTCGGCCTTCAGCCCTATGAGGATTTCCAACCAATTCCACTCATAATGTCACTACCTTTAACTCCTGCTGTTGATAATGACATAAATAAGGGCATCATGAAAATAAGTTAAATGGCCAAAGATGTTCCTTTTCAGGGGCATTTGTTTGTAAATTCTTCAGTTATTTGGATATTGTGATGCATCATTATGATAGTCTTGCAAAATATCAATATTCTCAGATTCGCGACATCTCAAAATGATCATTATCGTGGACCATGTATTGTATTGCATCTTTTCGCGAGTTACCCTGCGATTCCAACCGCTACTTTTGAAGAGGTGGCTTGAGATTTTTTTGCCGTGATATTTAGTGAGTGCTCTTACTGGCAATTCCTCCGAAACCAAAAATTCTGATTTCTTTTTGGGCTTTTTATGCCTTTATCAGAGACAGGAAAGTGGATGTCGAGTGGAGTCGGTAATCAGGGAATGACATATGGCAAAGGATCCACAGGTTGGAGTCGAACCCGGGCTGCCCGCCTGAGTACCTTAGCCTCTTATCGTCTAGTCTCTGTGGCCAGATTGTGGTCATGAAGTCTGCATTTGTTTTGGATCCCTCTCTGCTTTTGATCTCTCATAGTTAAAATACACTCCACCAGTTTGTATTCACAGATAACATTTACCTTTGTGTCATTTGTCTAATGTTCCAGATAGGCATCTCATGTTTGTTGAAAAATGTGGTTTATTCTGATTAGCGGTGTTGAGGCAGCGCTCGTTTTAGGATGATTTGCATTAGTGGGTCTAAGGAGTAAGTATAGCTGTTAGACAAGGAATTTGTTTTGGGTTCCCGTTTAGGCTTATAGTGATTGTCTCAAATGTTTAAAACATTTCTTGTTTTTTCATCTGCAGTGGTTTTTTTATCACTAGTTTTCTGTGAAAGCTTTTTATACCATGTGTTGATTGGTGTACAGTACTTGGCAGGTGATTTGTTTACCTTTTAAGTATATTGTAATAGTTTGTTTTCTAGATTTGTCTTTCTTTCACTGGAGAAAGGCTCAACAAGTTTTTTGTTTTATTGTTTTTACTGCCAAGTTAAGTCACTGTGGAGGGTATGTTCTTATGCAATGGTTGCTTGTATATATCTATTACACAATAGCACTTGGAATACTCTCCTTATTTTAAGTATAGTCTTGAAAAAAAAAAAGTTTCTTTTCATCTTCATGTTCCTGCGGCAGCAAAACCGTATTGCGGTCTTTTTGGTAAGATAATGGGTTTCCTTTCTAAGAGGAAGAGCAAGACACAGAGCATGGGAATACAATTGATCTGGTATCTCACTTAGCACTGGGGCCCTCGGCCCTGGGAACACTCTTGACTGGCTTGGCCACAAGGAATGTGCTGCCACGGCGCTCAGACACTTGGCCTCGAATTAAAGAGAGGCGTACACATCCACCAGCAGCATCTCTCCTGAGATATCCACTGCTTTAACTATCAGGGGCAGATTGGATGAGCAGACGTAGGTTAAGGGGGGGGGGAAGAAGGAAGTTAGGGACCTGTATTGAAGGGATGAAAAGTGATATGAGGAAAGTTCTGCCTGGATATTACTGTAAAATTGACAGTCGAAGCCTCTGAAGTGAACTACTGAAGCATGGATGTCCTCTCAGCTCCCGACAAGTCTTTGTGCAGTTTTTCTTTGTATCCACCAGACTAAACTGACTTGCTCCTGCAGGTATGGAAGCTGACTATGACGATGTAAGCCGTGTGAAGAAACAAAAGGAGCAGCTGTACCCCCACCTTATCCTCATGATGCTCCCACCCCACAGGCTAGATGCCCAGTCTTCCTCCCGCAGGCGCAAGAGGGCACTTGACACCAATTACTGCTTCAAGTAAGACACAGTTCCTTAATACACTATATCTAATGCTTTTTGTTGATTTCCTTTACAAAATAGTTTGGCTAGATGCACCTACAGTATTTGGCCGGTAAAAGTATAGCCAGTTAAAAGTGGCTGTTTTTACTGTCTCACAGGCAGGGGAGTATGTTGTTATAATAGCATAACAGCTGAGGTAACATGAAATGGAAATATCAGCTGTCACATCTCAAATAGATGACATCGAAGAGTAGTACATGGGCATAGAACAAAGTTGTTAATTGCTTTGAAGAGCATGACAGCTGTATTAGCTGATACATGTCAGGATCCGTCCTGATGCGAGCAAACCCTACCTCCTCTTACATGGCGTCTCCTCAGCCTGGATTCCCTCTGTCAGCCTGACAGGCAGCACCAAAGACACCTGGGCGGACTCCAAGAGGGAAAACAAGGGCACACCTAAGAGTGGAATTTCTAAACGTGTCTCTCATCTCCGGCCGTGGGGAGGAAAATGTATACAACACTTCAAATATTCTGTTATGTGTGGAATGGAGTGTGTAATCCTTTCTGTCTTCTCTTGTTTTCAGCAATTACGAGGAGAACTGCTGTGTGAGACCACTATATATTAACTTCCGGCAGGATTTGGGCTGGAGGTGGATCCATCAGCCTGAAGGGTACTACGCTAACTTCTGCTCCGGTCCTTGTCCTTACCTCCGCAGCGCTGACACCACACACAGCTCGGTGAGACGAAGCACTAAAACATGTGATGAAACATGTCATAAACTTTATAAAAAAGATGGATGACATGAAATAAGATAGAGGCCAAACATTTGGAGCTCCACCTCCTGACTGGCTGCAGTATATATAAGCTCCGCCTCCTCCATGTTTACATATGGTTCATGGGTCAAATTAGACAAGCTTAAGGGTACACACATCCAAAGAATAAAAACATGGGTGTTTGCCAAAAGTTAAATTTGTGTTTTGATTAGCAAAAGGGGTGGGATGTGAAAATCATGGCAGAGTCTACAGCATCACTCTGGCTCCAAATGAAGTCACTAGCTCAATATGTTAGCATCCATCGTGGGGGGTATTTTGGCTTCACTTCTATACGTGGAAGAAGGTGGAGATTTGTTGTCCATAATTATATACAGTCAGTTGGACAAGTCATGAATCTCTGAAGGAAGTTGGGTTCCTTATTATCTTCATTTTTGTCTTTATCCATAGCTGCTGAGTCTCTACAACACCTTGAACCCCGAAGCATCCGCCTCACCCTGCTGTGTACCTCAGGACTTGGAGCCCCTCACCATCCTCTACTACGTGGGACGCTCCCCAAAAGTCGAGCAGCTCTCCAACATGGTTGTAAAGTCCTGCAAGTGCAGCTAGACTTCAGGGCTTTCAGGGCCTGACGAGAGATATGGGATGTGACTTCTACCGGCACTACTCAGGAGTGGGTACGAGGGGTTGTTCCAGTTCATTCTCCAAAACCCCTGCTTCAACCTCCACCTGAGCTCTCATGATTAAAAAAACAAAAACTTGCAAAAAAACAAAAACAAAGATGCAGACCACCGCTCAGCTACATAATTATGGCAGCGTTTGCCAAGAAGACTCATCAAACACCACTTCACTAACAGTGCCCTCAAATCCATCAGACCTCATCGCAGTCGCTTTTTCTCGTGTTGTCATTTTCCAGCATTAAGAACAGCACGTACCTCAATGTTGGCATTCAAGGCATGTTGTCACTAAAAGAGGAAAAGAGCAGCAATCCTGCAATGACCACTGCATTCTTAAAGACATCTAATATTGAAGCTAAAAAGAGAACAAGAGAAAGAATGCAGACTGAACTCAGCATGATAGGAATATGTCAGAGAGGGTGAAAGAAAACGTCCTTGTTTCTCACCTGACCTGAATGTGCACACCATGGCTCCTGACACTGTTTGCTTACGATTGAATGCTGTTGAATTAAAATGACTTTAGGAAAAAAAAAAAAAAAAGAATACATGCTGGAAACCAACGTTTATTTCAAAGTAGTATTTCCATGGTTTTGTTTACCTCTGTAATACAACAGGAAAGTGATTCCAGGGATTGTTTTTTTTTTTTTTTTTGTAAAGTGAAGCCTTTCTGTTGTATGAGACTTTGTATGTCACTAAGTGAACACTTAACTAGATCACGAACTGTAAATGTTTTTTCTTATTACTCTTGGAAACACCTTTTTTTTAATTAAAAAAATGGACAGTTGGATGGAATTGCTCTACTTTCTTGTTTTTGATCTTTTTGTATTAAGTATTTTTTAACACTTTATTTACTTGAAAGGGTAATACATTAAAACCAACTGGAGGGGATAAACATTTAAACCAAGGTCCAGTGAGTGTTCACTGCACATGCTGTACACTGGAAGTTGTCACATTTACTGATATGATATGTATGCTTCATGGTTTCTAGGTATAAATGTCAGTGGGTTTTTTTTTTTTTTCAACAGACTGCCAAGATTATACCAAAAATATTACATTTCCATGCATGTGTTGCAAACAATTGGCAACAAAGCAGAACAAAGGACAAGGCTGTAAACAACTTTGTATCACCACAGGAGAACATCACATGGATTTGGATTGTACTGTTGTATTCTTGTTAGACAGCATGCACTGGCTTTAACAGTAGAAATCCACATGACTGCAAGATCACAGTCACAGAAAAAAAACAACATACAAGTGTATTAAAACCAGTTCTGTTGTACTGCATTGAAAACTAGTCTGTGCAAAATCCCTCTGATGATCATCATCAGTTGCTATGACAAAGACATGCATAAAATTCAAGTATTTCTGACAAAGTCATCATAAACATTTACAGATTTTTTTTTTTTATAAACATCCAAGATAATTAACACACCCTGAGTGAATCACTATAAGGTCCCAAGCAACAGGTAATCCACAAGAACACTGGTCTGCTGGTGCAGCTTTAACCCTCATCATAGGAGAAGGCTGTGCATAACCATGACTCTTCTTCATGTTATGCTTTCAGCTACAGAAACTGCTAAAACTGACGTCTGTTGGACAATTCACAGTAAATAAATACTCATATAATAACAATTATTTACCTAAAATTAGTAATAAATTTGGTCCATCCACTAAAAATCCACATTAGCATCTCAACAGTAAATAACCACAACTATGATATAAAGGGCCAGACACCAGTGCTACATTGTCCTTCTGATGAGGTAACAAGGCTGCAACAAATCAAGCTCTAACAATCCCAAACATTCTAAGCCTATAGGGAAAGGATGCTGCACTTTAACACATCATTCGGCGATGTTTATAGAATCTGATTTGGCAGCATTTTGGCCTCCAACAAGGACCAAGAGTTGGAGTGTTTAATGCCAGAAGCCACACATGAAAGAAGCCTTCTTACCATCGATGGAAGCAGAATGAGAAGCTGCTCAAGCAACTTCTGCAATACTTATCAAAACCCACATTTTTCCTGTGTTAGCAACTTTTTTAAAGACAAAAATCAAACTGAATCGACTGTGCACATGCGCACACATGAGCAAAGAATAAAATGTTGAATCCTGTAGTTAAAATGGTCTGTGGGACTTAAAGAACCATCTGCTGAAGGGCATCTGTCAGTGAAATCTCTCTGTGGCATCAGTAGCACTGAGAGAATGAGGGCAGACAACTGTTGGTATATAGGCTGTGTGTAATCAAGGGGGGAAGGAGTGGAGGGGAGTGGGGCAGGGAGCTGAAAAGGCCAACTGATGTTGAGCTGCGGGAACAAAATCCCAACCTGCGTCAAAGCTTGGCATTCCTGGCGTCGCAGCCTCTCCTCTCGCATGTCTGTAGCTGTATCGCAGCGAAGTTCATAGAGCCCTGTTCGATGTCTGGCATGCTTTCATCTGCGTCTGTTGTCCTTTCCCAGAATACATCTCTGTGGGGATGTGGTTACATGCAGAGACACCTGTCAGGCCAGCAGAGGGGCAGGACGCGCCTCTGGTTGCCTTCTTGTCATCTGTGAGCGGGCTCCTGACTCTGGAACAGCTTTTGGTACACAGAAAGACCTGGGAAGCAACAGATGGAAGTGAAACAAGTACATTTGATTGAGAAGGTTTCTCCCACAACACCCACAAAGAAATGTTGAAGGCCAACATGAAAGAGTTTCACATCAAAAAGTGAACCTAAATCCTCCAGGTTAATGTTTTTGTTGATCTTTTAATTATTCATAGTCAAAGTAGTTACAAGCAGTGCTCAGTGCTTTTGTCCATCCGTCCCCTCCTCCCTGATCAAGGCCAAGCATCCAGTAGAAAAAGGCATTCCACGTACAGTTAGAGCTGCCGTGTTTGTGCTCTCGAACAGTATTCCCTTTCATTCCCCCCTACGCACACTCTGTTTATTTTGGTGCTCTTTTACACCATGGGGCCTGACCGAGCAGGAGAACGAAAACACCGCGCTGACTTCCAATCTGATGACAAGACCGCTGGAAGCAGCTTCCTCTCGAAGAAAGATAAGGGGCAATATTCTCCCTAACATATCACACTCCAAATGACACTACCATAGAGGAAATGATGTCAGCAGCCTGTTCACTGGACATTTAACCCCAAAAGGTCTAAAAGATTTAACTGTAATATATTGTTCAAAGAAAATGATTCTCCAAGAAAACATGTACCTGCTTTGAATCAAACGTCCAATAACTTACATAACACACCTCAAAAGGGGATGACAGCCAATAACTATCTTTCTTTCCCAAAAAGGCACCACAGGCTTGGTTTGACAGCTAGCGGGGCCTAAGCTATCCATCCCGACATAATCAGACTCCCATTATAAAAGGGCGCAAGTGCAATAAATGCAAAAAAAAAATGAAAAGAAGGTAATAAATCTCATCACAGTCGCCCTTAGAACTAGGAGAACGCATCAAGGGAAGCATTGTAAAACACATGTGGCTGATATAATCTGGGTTTGTAAGCTTTGATCGGCCTCGCATCATAGCACTCGCCCTCGTCTTGTTTAAAAAAAACTGAGTTCAAGAGAAGAAGTGGGGAAGGAAAAGAGGGGGAGAAAGGGGTGAGAGAGCAGTAAAAAAAAAAAGTTTTCAGAGGATAAAGGGGGAGTTGTGTGCGCAAAGAGAGGAAGAGATTAAGAGAGAGAGAGATAAAGGGAGAGCGTGATTAATGATGGTTGACAGCTGATCATAGAGAATGCTCTCCATTTGGACCCGCTCTATCTCCCTGTCACAGTCGATCAGGCGAGCTCAGTCATCTCGCTACAAAAGGTACACTGGGCAGGCAGAAAGACCTGACGCACTCCTAAGCTCCACAAAGGCTGTGCCCCTTCTAATAACACCCTCCTCCCTCCTGCAAAACGCCACACTGAGTCTCTGTTCAACTCCCAGTCCTTTTCATGGCTTAACCTGCCTTACTTACTGGTGTTGGTACTGGGATTTTTTTTCTTCTTTGCTTCAGACAGTCAAGAGTGATACATCTCTTCCCCCCCCCCCCCCCCACCCTTTGCGCCCTGAACGTTTGGAAAAAATGCATTCATGAAATTCAGAAGCTTCTCCCAACAGATCTAGTTACAGTAATTGATGAGTTTATAAGATGTTTGTTAACCTAAGCCAGCCTTGCCGAGTTTGAGTGTGTGTGTCTGTGGCCAGAACATTTCTCTTCATTCTTCCCACCAATTTTTTTTTTTTTTTTTTTGGGGGGGGGGGGGGGGGGGATTTGGGGGGTGGACTGGGTGTTGCCCAGCTACCGTGTTTTTCCGACAAGCTGATCTCTGTGACACTCATGTGATTTGATGAATGGTATGATCTGCTAATGCTAATGTATGGTCGGCCCATGGAAAAAAGGCCCCTTGATCAGACAAACAGATGTGTGCATCAAACTGCTTAATATCACTGTTACTGCAATAAGCTCAACACTTTGCTCAGAATGGAAACAGTTGTGGAAATAGGGCAGGATGACAGGGTGCACGTGAGCACATGTACTCACAACTGCAGAGCATAACCCATAATAAACCTAGCACAGAGAGAGTTACATTAGAGTTCCCTTACTGTGATTTTTTTTTTTTTTGGTTGCAACTTGCCAGCACTTCTCAGGGATTAGGACCGCATAGGATTGACCTATACATGGAAATCCCCTGAAATGTTTTCCATCACCTGATCTTCTTACAAACGAAACATCACTAAAACTGTCATAATGCAATGACTCTCTGTCCTGCAGCTGTAACCTGACCTTCATTCTTGGACAAGTACATCCGATATGATTGTGGAGCACTAACTGCACTTGACAGCTTGTTTATGTCTATTTAAATCCGACTGCTTCAACACAACTTGCCATAAATAATAACGAGGGTCATGACACAACTAAATGCTTTATTATAACCAATTAAACTTCACTTGCGCTCTTCTAAAGATGTTGTGATTAAAAGCTGTACTCTGTCATTATCATGACCATGCATTTAAGTCAATTGTGTGCAAATATATTTACACACACCGCCGAGCATCATGAGCAGGCTAAAAATATCTAGTGGTGTTTATCAGTCGTCCATGGGGAATGTCCACGATGCCCGGCTGTAATCACTGACACCAGCATACAGCGGGCATTAATCTCTCCCCCTTCCTTTGAGCATCAATCAGGCCAAGTTACAGTGCGGTACAAAGTGTGGTGAGAACTGCAGCATACCCACCTGTTTTACCACAGATGGCATCGTATGCTGTATGCTGGCAGCTGGACACACTTCCACTCGCTGAACTCTCTGCCGACGTCTGCCTGTAAATCAAAAATGGGTAAAGTGTCGATTAACAGCAAAATAAAACATTTCCAAAAGGGCTGATACGGTGACCAATTGTACCTGAAAAGCAACACTGTGGATTTATCCAAGTGTGTCCAAATTGTTCTATTTCAAGCTGAATATTTAAACAATCATGTAAGGACGACTGCTTTGATAGCTTGGGATTGTTTTCAGTTGATTTTTGGAGCATGGTGTCTGATGAGTCATCTTCTGACAGGAGAAAAGTGGAGTCAATTTCAAATAGCCTCTAGTCAGCGGAGTCTAGTGGGGGTTAAGTGTTTACTGAGTGCCTCTCATGAGCTATTGTGACAAGCAGGGGGCAAATTCTTGCTCCTTGTCCTGGGTGATGCGATTTTCTCAAACGAAAGATTACTCTGGTGATTATTGACTATTTGGACCTGTGGGCAATCACTACAGAGAGAAACAGAAAAAACATAAACATACTCAGTACAGTGGTATATACCTTGTATGTTTTAGCCCACAGGGTTTCAACAGAAGTCTTGAGCTCATAGTCAAGGAATTACACAGCCCTTTTCACATAATCACACAGCGAATACAGTGTTTTCACAGAGTAAACCATTATTAGAGCTACTGAGGCGTACAGCACACGCACGGACACGTCTGTAACTTTATACATTAAATCTGTTAAGCATTTTTTAGGGGGAACAATAAATAAAGCTTAGCTGGCATTAACCTCTCGCCTCATAACAGCAGCTTGCCAAAGGAGCATTAACAAGGTAATGAGGGTACACACTGCCTCCTTGTAAGGGGCTGCACAGTTGTTCTTTCATAGCATTGCACAACCACAAATAGAACTGGCCCACTTTAAGCGTGGCATACCTCGACAGGAAGTGACCCCTTTCGTATTGAAAGTGAAAAAAAAAAAAACCTAAACACTTGACCTCTGGGTTCTTCACATCACTGTCTTTGTCAACAGTTTCTCACTCTGTCATTTCAAGAGGCAGACAGCACTGCAGCTGAAAACTAAATATGTACTTGTACTACCTCAGAATGATATTTAAGCCTAAAGTTAAGGAAATGTCACACTTCTCAAAGAGAGTTGAAATCCTTATGTAAACATAGCTGATGTGCATGTTTTTTTTTTGTGTGCTTTCAAGGTAGCTAATAAGTCCTAATGTTATTCAGACTTGCCAAAGGGGTCTAAGTTTAACCATAAACACACTTCTGGCAACTTCTGAGTATATACAGTATCCTGTGAAAATAACTACTGTTGTGGCTGATTAATAGTGAGCGAAAGCAGTGGCGGGCCTGACATTAATGGTGCTGCTGTAATTGTCACCCTATTAGTAATGCCACACGACAGCCCGCGTTTCCGTAGTTACAGCTATGTCTAGCCAAACCTTGCAAACAAAATACCAAACAGGCTCATTTATTTGTGTTACAAATTGGTCCTTTCAAAGCCTTCATTGAAGTCATACCACTTGAGATGTTGCAGCCCCTCCAGTTGGAAGCTGTGGTGTGGTGATTGACCAGAGAGCCCTGCCCTGCTGACTAGATACCAATGAAAAGAACATTTTGTCCAAATGTAGTGTTTTGAATGCAAGATGAAGTTAAAAATCATGTCATCATTTATTTACTCAGATCCTCGGAAAAACCCCATTGAGGAGCAGAACCCTAATTTACAATTATGGCAAGGCACAGACAACAACAAAAAAAAATACAAATACAATCAAGTGGATACAAATGCAATCATCAGAGACGGCTAGGGGTAGCAACAAGGTCAAAAATTGTTGAAAGCAAAAACAATAAAAGTAAATTAGTCAGAAATTAAAACTTTGAATAGTCTCAATGTTATGAATGTGGTCAGTTTAAAAAATGCAATCTCTTATTATTGCTAGAGCAGGAAGGCTAATTTTTGGTACACAAGACAATGATGAGTCTCATAGTTATCTCCGGTAATGAATCTGAGGGCAGAGGGATAGAGTGCATCTAAAGGTTTTAGAGTAATACTGGCCGCAACTACAGTAACCATCACCAGAATCCAAAACAGAGGGGAAAACTGCCCTCCTTGATAATAATGAGACAATATCATTAATAACTAGGGAAGTGGAAATAGTTCTGTGCTTAGGCCTGGACCACAACTGTAATGGATTAAATATGGACAAGGGTCTCAAGGACAAGATCGTTTTGAAATGGGATGATAGTTAACAAGAACAGAATTACAACTATCTTTTGAAGAGGAAGAAAAACTGTAGGGAGTAATGAGAGTTTAACAGTGAATGGCTCAGGTTTATCATCACAAGTAGTTTCTTGTACATCAATTTAGCATTTCAGTCACATAACTATACATATGGATATATGGATATTGGAGTCAGTCTAAAGGACTGGTTTAATCCAGTAATTGACACAGGGAAAGATGGCCTTTGTTTTTTCAAAACATGTTTAGTATTATCACCAAGGCTTTCAAATAGATGATCAGATGAGGCAAACATATTGTTAAAAGCAGTGCAGTTTTCATTAATATCAGCTATCTAACGTTGACCATTTCCAACATGGGTAGTTAGCGTAATGCTGGTTTTCTTGGAAGTAGATTTGACTATTTTCCAGAATTGACCAGGCCAGGTCAGGAAAGTCTACCTTGTTCATCCAGGAGGGAGAGTTGTTTTGACTGCACTGAGGCAACAGAGCAAAGTTCCATGATCAACTCTCCTTAAGTTCACTCTGCAGATTGGTAACATCTGCCTTCAAGTGGGCAAAGGTAGGATGGCACTACACTCACACAGCCATACTGGTTGATAAGACCATGTATTTAGCCACTGGGTTACAACCTGGTTTAAGTCCAGTAGCTAACCTGCAAGCCTACCACACGGCTTAAAAACAACACTGTTAGGCTAGCAGGAGCCGAGGTAGTCCAGAGAAGTAGAGGGGACGAGTAAGACCAATAGTAAAAAAGACTTAAGTCCATAAAAGCATATAAAAGCTTAAAATAACGGTTTAAAATTCTTGAGCAAGGTTAAAACAATAAAATATTCTTAGATCATTCCTAACATGAGGGATAAAAATCAAGAAAATCTAGCCACCATGCTAAAAACAATAAATAAATGAATGAATAAAAGGCACTGTTTATCAGAAATCCTGCAAGTGTGTCCACTGGATTGTAACCTTGTATAGTCCAAAGTGAGGTACATCTTTAATCTTCAGTTAAAAGTGGAGCAAACTCAGTCCAATAAATGGACACAAGTCAGCAGTTTAAGGAAAACGTTGCCTGTATAGCACTCTTCCAGGAGTTTTCAGGACTGCAAAGAGAGGAAATCATTTGCCTGAATCAACAGAAATCCTCACGCCATTTCCTCTGCTAAACAGGGCCGATAAAACCGCATGTCATTAAGATAAAATGCTGTCGGTGATCATCAGTAGTGTTTTACTATGAGGAAAAGCCAGTGCTAGTTTGTATCAAACAACAGTTATATAGTCAAACAGCTGGCTAGAGGAAGACGTTTGGAGGACTAGATAACCTTAAACAGTTTAAGTTCACCCATCTCAGTGATTCTATTCAAAGCTGGAAAAGCTCAGGCTGATACTGAGATGTATTTCAGATGTGATTTAAATAACTGAGGTATTGAGTTGCCCCTGAAAAGAGTACTGGAAATAAAGGGAAGCAACTTATTATCCCACCATTCTCTGCAAACAATCATCTTTTTTTTCCTCTCCTGGACAGACTTGACTTTTCAATTATTTTGTATTTTTTTTCTTTTCCCTTCTCTTTATTCTTTCTTTTCATTGTTTCCATCGGTGCATTTTTGGTCCTGAAGCTTCCGTTTTTCCCACACTCTCCCCTGTCACACTGGTCGACCACAAAAATGCAGGACATAGGAGAGTGTGAGGGGGCTCTGGAATTCCACATGCAGAGGGTAAACACAGCCTCTGCCAGGAAGACACACACACAGGAGCAAACACAGCACCTTCCCGGCTGCCCTAACCTATTCAACAACCCCTGAGCTGCCCCTCCTGCACTCTAAACTGTTTTTTGCCAGGTATAGTTTGTCCGGTCGAGTGTGATGAAAGCATTGAACACGTCAGTTGAGTTATAGAAGGACTGCAAAGTTGCAAGAATTAATAAGAGAAAGAAATTAATGATGTAAAAAAATGTCCAGTTGTGCCCTTCCTTTAATGCATTAGAGTATTTCAAAGAGTCTTTCACAACTGCAACTGTGTGCTTAAAAAAACAACCAGCTCTAGTCACAAAGCTTTACTGTTATTGTGTAATATTGCCAGATGCTGGAGTAACAAAGCGCATAAAGTAATTGAGGAAAATAGCTAGCAGTTTAGCACTGTTTCATTCCTTTCATTTTATTTTCTTCTCTGTGCTCCTCAGCTTATCTCCAAACCAAACAGGATCTAAACGACGCTTGGAGCCGGGGCCCTTTCACTGAACCAATTTTTTGTTTATGGTTCAGGCAGAAATCAGGCCTGTGATGAGGTTGTTTACCGAACAGGCAGATACACCCCAAGGCTAAAAGACTGTGAGCACTTCACTACACTCATACTCAAGATCTCATTGGCTTTGGCTGTGTCAGCTTGAACTCCCCAAACCCATGCACTTTTGTCCTTGATCTACAAGCATAAGCTAAACAATGCAATCCCCCTGAAATGTAAATGTTCCTCAAATTAAATGGCAACTTTGTTAAACTCTCAGCTATAATTATAATAGGATGCATCCAAAGCCAGAAAGATACAAATGAGAAGTAAATCCACTCAGTTTTAAGGGTTAGTCTTACTTGATGAGGCGCTTTGTTGCTGTTTTCCTGGTGGGTCCCTCTCTGGCACTGCTGGGTGGCTTTGGGGTGTGAACAGGACTTCCACAGGTTTGGATATGGCTGTGACCATGACTGTGACTGGCTGGATGAGTTTGGGGGAGCCTGGGAGTGTGGAGTCTGGTCTGGAAATGGAGCCTAAAAAAAAGAACAGCTGTTAATAAAGTTCAATGTTATTGAGAAAATCAAACGACTTAAGACACTTTACCTAAGTTAATTTACAATGATAACTAATTAGTTCAACAAAAGCAGCTACCTACAACAACTACTCTCTCATTGATCATTAGTAAACACACATTTGCATCACACATTTTTGATCCAAGAACATGTTTATACAAGCTGATTTTTTTAATACTCATTGCCAATCAACAATACAACATACTTCAGAAGGGCTTCTAAAGGGGATTATTTAGGTTAAGCTAACTTCTCAATTTTTAGAACTTTCTGTTCTGTTATGGACTCAACATGGAAGTGAAAGTAACCACCTGCAACTGACTGGTGTGAATTTCTTAAACTCATCTCAACTAAGCAAAAAAAGTGTTGCTACTTGAAGAGTTAGAGCCAAAATACTACTTAGGACCACTAGTGGTGAGAAAGCACAGATTACTGAAGTGATACCAAGAAACGTGTGAAAATCCGTTGGACAGACATTTTGAAGGCAGCATTGCTCTCTGCATCTTAACTGCAAAGTCCCTAGCGTATCACCAACTATTATTACCGGTACATTTAAATCTTTTTGATATGATGATGTCAAACATGTCCTATAAGTATATAAGTTATAGAAGTAGGAGCTCTAGCTTTTGGCGTTCCACAAGGATCAATCCCAGGACCGTTTATTATTTGCATATACATTCTTGGACGAAAAATGCTGTAACTGAATACCTGACAATCCAACTTTCTTAAAAATCTATGTAAGATGGAAGAAAAGCTTTTGTGCATCTATGTATCAATCAGGCAATCAAGTTTATATAACTTACCCTATGGTAATCTCCCAAGAGCTTTATAAAGGTGATGTAAAAAAATGTTTGTCCTTGTCTAATGAGTGTATTTCTGAAGTATTTAACAAAGCTCTACTATTTAGGACAAAATAAAAAACACAATTCCAAAAGCAGAATAAGGAAGTGCAATCACTTTTGCAATGGGTTTGTCATGTGGAAAATATGTAGCCTCTGGCCATTAAGGTGAAATACCAAAGTGCTTGACATGAATTAAAGCAGATATAAATGAAATGCCAACCAGTATCAAAACAAGCTCAACATTTTTTTCTTGCAGTTGGCTGCACTGAGGAGGAAATTCTTCAGATTATTTATTTGTTTTTACAAGATCTCTTCAAAGGCTTGGGAAGGTTGAAAATGCCGTTTTCTTTCTGACATAATATTTAAGAGCCACATTTCACTCTCTCCTCTCAGCGCTGGGGAATGCTTTTTATAAATTCTTTCCACATCTCAAGCCTATGCTATTTTCTCTGCAGCTTTATACGGCTATCTAACAAGCTAACGGTTTTCCAGCTTCACAATGCTGCTGTTCAAAGGGCCGGCATTGTGACAGAGAATATCTGATGTAATTTGTGTGTTGACAAATGAGAAGTTGAGTTTCCAGGTTGCAAGGCCTATGGCCGCAATTCAGTTTGAGCGGGGCCAGGAAGGGCACCTTTCTTTGGATGCCAGGTGGCCTAGGGCCAAGCCTGTAGAGGAGCCGGGGAGTCTGCACCCAGTAACTGAGCGTGGAGTGGACTGCAGGGCTGAACAGCCCCCTGTCTCTTTCTCTCTCTCATAGAAGAACACACTCTTACACATGTTTTTATATGAGCACTCATATTAACTGAAGCACTTCCTTTTGTGACTTCGGTTAAATCTAAAATGATTTATTAATTTTCCCAAGAGGACAGGAAAGCTGTGTGAGATCAGGGATATTTAAAGCACAAAGCCCACCTCTCATACATCAAAGAAAATTCAAGTCAGGTTACTAACTCTTGGACAAGTCTGTGTCAATGTGCTTCAGAGAAAGTTTGAGACAACTTCCTAAGGGCTGTCGTATTGGAGTAATAATGACGATTAAAGGGAGGGATGTCTTTTTCTGGTGGTGAGACAACTTTATTCAGTGTCACGCTTCTGATGACCTCAGTTTGTAAAGGTTGGACAGTAGACTGACTCTTTTATCAAGGTCACATTCAGTTCTCAGCTCCACAAACCTTTTCCAATTGTACTAGATTTTCCTGGCCTGGGAGGCTGGGAGTTTGATGGGACATGTTAGCGATAAGAAAAAACTTGGTAAAGTGTCTATCGACTACAGAACAAGGTGAAAGGAAGCATGAACCAAGGGCATGATAAAGGATCACTCTCATAAAGGTCTTTGCGTGAGGCTGAAGGACCAAGTCAAGAAAAATATGACCTTAGCTGCTTTAATTATGGCTCCAACTGCAATACTAACTGACTGATCAGAAAAAAAGCAGGTGTATCCTGTTATCCCACTGTGTAAGCTCCCAAATGGCACTTTACAGTCTCCATTTCTCTCCATCCAAGGAAAGACTTCATAAATCCTCTGAAAGATAGAGAAATTCCAACTTTCTCATAAAATTGTCTTTTTAAAGCAATGTATAGAAAGATGGTATGCCTTGATTTGACTTATGCTATGCAGGAACCTCCGGTTCAGATCACTCTGTGGAGTAGGTTCCCCGGTGTAAAAGAGACTCGCACTGGATGCAGGTTTGACTCCTGGCCCTGATGCTGTGTGGTGCATCACATCCCTCATTCTCTCTCCTTACATTTCCTGTCTCTCAAGCTGTCCTGTCTAATAAATGCATAAAAAGCAACCCCCCCCCCCCAAGATGAAATAAAAAGTTAAAGCAATAAAAATGCTATGTGACAAGACCACTCTTTTATCAAATGTCCATCTTAAACCAAACCAAGCCAAATCACATCTAGTTAGGCATGACTAAAAGCTTTTTAGTCGCTACATTACTTCTCCTGAGAAAATCAAACCCAAATTTGTATTTATGTTTCACTGAGAAAACAAATGGAGCTCAAATCTGATATGAACTATAATGGGAAGACTTCAAACCTATAATAGACTTTTGTACCAGGGTCTCTCTAGTGCCCCCATTGGCAGCATTCCATTATTATTCAACTTTCAACATAAGCCTAGACAAGTCTCTCAACCAAACAATGTACCGGTAATCTATAAATTAGGAGTCATTGGCTCACCAGGAATGAGCTTTTTCCCACTGAGCACTATTGTGTTAAATGGTTTGGAAAAATAATCCCAAAATAGCTGTGCAACTGCTAACATAAAAGCTTTCCTCTTGACATACGTGTATTTTGGACTATTTTGGACGGCACTGTGCTTAAGTAAGGGAATATTTTGTACAGACACAAATATTAGGGTTTTCTTGAGTAATGGCTGAATAATTTCAGACATATTCAGTCTTCATCCAGGAAAAGACATCAAACAAAAGATGTGCCACAACCCATTTCTCCTTACCTTTTTACTAAAGCAAAATTGAACATTGGAGGTTTCAGCAGGAATTTAAATAGTATGAACTACAAATCCCAGAAACATGATTCTGTTGAGACTCACAGCTTTTAACACCAAAGGCAGTAATGAGAAAGAAAGAAGAAACTTGGCCTTTATCTTGGCTAACCGTGCTCTATGGACGAGGTGTTCTCCTTTAATTATAATCAAAATACTCATGTATTGTGAATTAATGAGGGGTTGAGGCATACAACATCTGTGCTATACCTGGTGTCTGCAATGGCTTTGGTCCTGAAATTGTTGAGACTGAAGTCTTTGCTGTTGTAGTTTCTGGATGGCAAACTGAAGCTGGTAACTTCCTTGTGTGGGCTGGTAGTGCTGCTGAGGGTTCACCCCGGTCACCAAGCTGTAGGCATTCTGCATCTGGACATCCCAAAGACTCTCTTGATCCTTCACTGGCCTGTGGCTAGGAGAGCAGAAACGAAGAGAGAGGTCAGTGAGAAATTTCAGAGAATTAAAAACCACAGACACACCTGTTGCACTGTAATATAAATATGTATCTTTTTTTTTCCAAGAATTCTGGTTGAATTGGGGAAAATGCTCATCTTCTGTCTCGACGAGAGTTTGATGAGAGGATCTATACCACTTTAATTTATGTCGGTTCAATATGAAGCTTTAGCCAGCATGTAGTTTGTTTAACTAAGCCAATAAAGATGAGGCAGCTGGAATGGCTCTGGTCATGCTAGTAGATAGATTTTGATACCTTTGGACTGAAGAAAGCTAGACGTTTCCCCCTGTCTGGTATTTATGCCAAGCTAAGATTATGACAAAACTTTATTTCCAGTTTTATTTTTTATCTGGTAATTGGCAAAGAAGTAGAAGAAATTATTCAAAAAAATGTCAAACTAGTACTGCCTTACACCTTTATTTGTAACTATTATGACTACTAATAGTATTAGATAGATAATAGTTTAATATAGGGGGATGAGGGTCAATCATTTTTGTTTGAATTGAGAGAGATAAGTACAAGCATAATGTTTAAATGATGACATACAAAAGTATTTCTTCTAATAAAATGATGAGGTTAGATGCTGGCAAATTAACAAATGATGCTCTCCTTTCCTTAAGGTTCTTCTAGAACAGACTGCTGGCTAAACAAATGTCCTATATTTACAGTTGATCATAACCGGAAGTATTACAAGATGGTGCAAGCTCAGTGGCAAACATTGAGCCATAATAGTAGCCCAGTAGTCGTGACAATCTTTTCCTTCTCAGTTATTCCATCATCCAACCGAGTCTACGATGTGCTAAGTAACCCCCCCCCCCCCCCCCCCCCCCCCCCCCACCACCAACACATGATCAGAAAAAAAGTGAAAAGACAAGACAGCTCACAGCATCCCAGTCGGTGGCTACTGAAGCTTCAAGTCAAAGTGTGCAAATCAGAGTCAAAGTGGAGGGCAAGCCCGTGGCTTACATCAGCTGAGCTTTAAACCTTCCCTTTTTGCCTCAGCGCTCCCCGAGCTTCATGTTCCATTCACATCACAAAGCCACAACCTGGAAAGAAAACCTTTTGACGAGCTCCACGAGTTTGTAACTGGATTATCTGTCATTAGAACTAAGCCTGTTTCAGCTTCTTTCTTTTTTTTCATTTCGGCCTCTGCTGAAGCAGTGAGGTGACCAGCTTCCCCCTCAAACATGCTGAAACTAAGCCTATGTGGAGTCTGGTGTGCTGCTGTAGATCGACCACCTCACCCAAAAATAAAGCCATAGAAAGCCCTATATTGGGAATTGCAAGGAAAATATAAATTAAATGTGGAAAAAAATAGGGATAAACAAAAACAGCTGAAGTAATGGCAATCCTTGGGGATTATAAAGACAAAAGAGATCATGGAAATTCCTTCTCCATTACTTGCAACAACATTTTTCTATTGGTCTGGAGTAAACGGAAACATTGTAGACTAAAATAACAATGGCTTCTTTATTTTTAGAACCAAGCCATGATAAGCTCTAAAATTAGAATTAAATTAATCTTGAACAACAATGCCCACTGTGGGATAATAATCCTGTGTCACTCAAGTGAAAACAGATTCCTATCCTGTGTGGCCAGACAAAGACACAAGGGATCTTAAGCTCATGTGAACATGCTATCCGCCCATGCATTTCTCAGTTCACAAAATGGCATATATATTACAAAAACAACTGGTGTGACCAGGGGCCAATTCATTTTTTTTTTCAGCTTCTGGAAACAAAGACTTGTCTGTGAACCTTGCAAGGCCAGAGATCCTGGAAATGCCAGGAGACAAACAAAAACTGGTTCTTTGTTTACAGCAGTCATTTCCTTCAGCTTGGCTGCAGTTTGCACACTGGACCGCAGGGACCTTCAGTGCTACCATTTTATAAGTATATGGCCTTAAATGGAATCATTTTTCCGGTCAACAACATATGCTTTCTGTGAGTACAAGTTCTTCTTTCGCAGAAGGACCCCAAGGAGAGATCATTTCAAACTGTGACTGTCAACACAACACCACGCAAATAATACTACGGATCACCATCGGTTGAAAAAAAAAAACAGAGAGGGATCTTAGTTCTACAAAGTGACGTACAATTTGTTAAAAGAGGTGATAGAAAAGAACAGCTTCACATCTGACTTTCTCATCACAGCACATGTGTGGAGCTCCAACTATCTGGGACTTCCCTTCCTGCCGGACTTCTGCGAGCTGGTGTCAGCTTTCTCCCCGTTGCGCTCCCGATCCTTTAATATGCTGATATGACTTACTGTAGAACAACACAGCAGTGCGAGTCGAGCACATGTGCCGCATCAATCTAACTCAGCGTGAATGTGGGAAAATGGACAGTTTGCGATGACATCATGCCACAGCTTCTCAAAGCCCTGCCTGCATGGTCAGTGTAAACACCAACTCGCCAAAGAGTATGATGGTATTTGCAAACATTGCCCAGTGTTTGCTTACCTTGTTATAATGAAATTAATGACACCCAATAGAACGATAAGAAAAAAGGACCAGAGTTTTGGGATTCATTGCGGCATAAGTCTAGAGAGATGTTGTTGGTTTAGTCCTGCACTGAGCAAAATGGTATGCTAAAACTTCCAGAGGTCTGCATCAGGTGACAGGTTTACAGAGTTATTAGGATAACTTTACTGAGTAAAACATACATTCTGATGATATGTGAATAAAGTTCTGATGTCAAAATGACCAGTTCAGGGTTTGATGCAGGGTAAACAAACAATTGAAACTAACTTGCCAACAAGACCCCTGTAGATTGAAAAGTATAGAAAATATTAACACATCTGAACTTTCAACCAATCAATCAATCCTGAAGTGTATAGCGCCAATTCATAAGAAAAGTTATCTCAAGACACTTTACAAAAAGAGCAGGTCTAGCATGCAACATAATAATAATAATAAAATAATTACTAATATAACAAAGAGTATAAGAGTATGGTGCAAGTGTTAAGAAGATGTTTTTACATGATGTAAAGTGATGTAAATATTTTCTTCTTAGCTTGTACTAATTCACTCTGAAAATTCCAAAAACAACGGCAGCAACAATATTATTCATGAATATAGCATGATCTCTAAGTTATTGGCACTAACTCTTAAAGGTTTTATATGCGATTTTTTGATCCAGCAGATGTCGCCCCTTGAGCACCAGCATGAAACCAAAACAACTTGCGGTGCATTGTGGGTTAGCATGCTAATGCTAGCGATCTTTATTATGCTCGTATCTTCACACTGCATGTAAATTTACCCAAAATAAGCGTAATTTAGAAACACAGTTAAGCAGTGAGTACAGTATGTTATTCTTCTTTTCTCTAGTCCTTCAATTAAACAACTTTTATTCGCGAGGGGAGGAGTCAGCCGTCGGGCCGGCTATGTCAACAAACAGAAAAAAAAATCTGAAAACATCACAGACAGTGGGACTCAGGTGTTACACCCATTGTAGACAGTCATGACTCACAGAGTTATTTTCAGAGGATATACTTGATTTCTATTATATTTAAGTGCGAAAAATTGCATATAAAGCCTTTAATGTATCACTTGGCCCCTGAAAATAGTTTTATTTGAAAAATGTACAGCTATAAATGCTGTAGAGACTTACCTCTCTTTGTACTTTTTTTTTTTTTTACTGAATCACAGTACAGATGTTTCCTTACAAGTCACCAGTTTTAAAGCTAATAGTTTCTGAAAATAAACTTAGGAATGACTTTTAAAAAAACAAAACCTTAGGTCTGGCTCAAGCAACTCATTCCTTAAACAACAATACTCCACACTGGGATGTACTGTCGTGTAGGTGCGTGTATCTGCTGAATAACCTAAATCCATTCACTGGAATCTCACTGGTTCTTACCTTAAGGGTTCTCATCCATTCAACCACATCTGGTTCAAATCAATGTGAATGAAATTGTCTTTTCGTTTAAATCCAAAGGAAGAGACACATCAAACCAATTTTGTGGAAACTTTCTCCACCATCAAAGACGTTTTAAATTGTCGCCTGATTAGCTGAGCTGTTGGTTCTGCGTATGGGCTGTTATAAAATCCTTTGGAATGGTAAATCCTTTTTAAAATTCGACCAAGTCAAACAACAATGTACCAAAATATTGAATAAGCTAAAAATACCTCGCACAGGCCGAGGTTCTGGTACCTCTTAATGTGTTTGAGGGAATGTTGCACCGCGGAGATGATAGTTACCGGTCATTTGTACGTAGAGGGAGAAGATAATAGGGGAGGCAATTTTTATGTCAAGGGTGCAGAGAGAAGCAGCCATGTCCTGCTACTGACTTTATAAAAGACAGACTTGGAGCTGGAATCCACAACTGTATAAGCAAACCAAACCATTCCAAACTGAGAGGAATAAGCCAAAAAGAGAAGAAGAATTGACTTCTTAAAACACCAAATTATAACAAAGATGAAAGAGTTAGTGTTGTAACTGCTCAAATCATGAAACAAGTGGGTCAAATAGTCATCACCATAAATGTAACACAAGGCCAAACACCAGATAAGACCCCAGAGTTTAGTTGTTGTTGTATGAAGACGTGCAGAGGTGTGAGGCAGCAGCTCTCAGAGTGCTGATGCAGCATACCTGCTAGATCCTGGCAGCGGCACTTCAAAGAGCTGTGCTCCCCTTTGAAACCCATCGTACTTCACCCCTGTGGTTGCTTTAAGAGCCAGTGTGCTTAACAGCTTCAGTATGTTTGGCACAAACCCTGAGCCTGAGTGAAGGAGGGGGGACGACTCAGGAAATTCTGTGTTATAAGAAACAGCGCCAAGGTGAAATCAAGGCAATTTATCCTTATATCTTATTAAAAAACATTTCACTACAATAAGAGGTGAAAGCCAAAACCTTTGCTTGCTTTGTACGGCAAGCCAGTGACTGATTGGAAGATGTATGGAGCTATGGATTTTTCTGGACTGTTTTAAAATAACTGAACTGCTACTGTATGTAACTCCATCGTTGATTTATTAGCCTGAAATTTAAAAAGCTGAAAGCTGTACTCATTTATTCTCTGATTTATGAAGTGTCAAAGCAATGTATGTAGAGATTTTTTTAAAGGGAAAGACTTAATACAAAGATGAAATAGAGGATCAGGAACAACAGAGCTCTAAAGTTTAAAAGGAGTATCATATTTTAAAGCTACAAAAGGTTTTCTTTGAAATCACAAATTCTATAAAACTATTCTATTTTTCGTTTGTGGAAATAAAAACGTTTTAAAAAAAGGAGAAGGCCAGACATTCCAGGAATTCTCTGACAGCTTGATACACAAGGAAGAGCTGAACTGGAAAAACAGAGGCCAAGATCAAGGCCAAGCTGTCTGAGACTTTGTCACTCAAGTATCAAGACGAAAATAAAAAGGGAGTAGACGCTTATCCTTCAATGAATTACACTTTCAGTATCCAATAGGTTTATTATCCTGGCGTGGAGACGTGTAGCATGACCGTGGGATCACACTCGGCCCTTCTGTTTCCTTCCTTCTCTCTTCAGAGCAAAGTGAGAGGGGTGTGAGGGGGTGAGAAGAAGGGGGAGGGGTGGGGTTCAATGGGTGTTGACTTTGTCCCCTTACCACCGCCTCCACCCCGTCAGCATGCTTCACACACTCCCCCGTACTCAGCGGCCAATTCTACTTTTACTTAACTCCAACAAGCAGAGTTGAAAAAGGGAACAAAATGCCAGTTTCCATAATAGTGTTCAACGAGTCTGCCCAGAGGTGTGTTGGCACCCTGGAGTTCTTTTCCAAACACTAATAATGTCCAATCTAAAAAGTCGTCAAAGACCATTTAAAAAGCCTTTACGTTCTATTGAGTGTGACCAAACAGGCTTACACAATCTGAAACGGATAGAAAGTTGATTACACAGGAAATCTTCAAGACATTAGTTTGGCCAAGTGAATAATACTTAATGCATGAATATTTTAATTCTCACAGAGAAGACACAAACAGCAGCTCCCCTGCGGTTTAACATTGAACTCGAGCACCTGAGCTCTGCAGACCTCACTGATGTCATATTCTTAAAGAGAAAATTTACTGTGTATTCAAACTTCATCGTTGGTGTAGTTGTACATGAGCAGGTCATCTCAAACTTTAAGTTATAAGACCGAGACTTCAGCTTTTGTGTTTTGTAGCAGGAAGGATGGTGTCCTTGCTTTATGTTAGATCTTTCCAATATCGTGTTCTCCCATATTTTTTCCCAAAGGAAACACAAGACAAAGGGTTTGTATGGCAGTTTATCTATGCTGAAGCAGACAGAAGTATTTTTGTATTATGTTTCGGGACATTTTGACTTATATAGTACAGCTGATGAGAGACAAGAAATGTGTAGAGGAAGGTGGGAGTGACGCATCAAAGGTCCGACATGGAGAGTCAAACCTGCAACCGATGCATCATTGACTGTACTTTTCTATTTATTATGGAGCTTTCAACTTCTCTGTTTGAATTATTTAATTAAAAAAGAAAATACCCCGTTTAAAGAGCTGTTTAAAATAATAGTTTTGTAGGTGCAGTATTGCTTAACCTATGTTTTAAATTCAAATTTATGAAAAATATAAAGTCCCTTCATATGTTTTGCATAATGCGACATGTTTTCAGACTCACCTAATGCTGCCACAGAGATCCTTTCCAGAGTGAACAGCTTTGACTGGCCGATGGGTGGTAGCAGTAGCATGCCCCACTCGGGGGTTTAGTGTGAAGCTCTCTCTGCCCAGCATCCTGTTGGCCAGGTTCAGGTTTGTCAGCTGTGGAAGGCGGAGAAAAATTTCAACAAATGATTTAACACAAACATTGAGTCACTTCTATCAAACAACAAAAACTTCTAGGCGTCCGAATGTCTAGAGCAGTGGACATGTATGATGAATAAGCACTCATATGCTGTTCCTCCCTACATCCACCATTCATTCTCCTGTGTCTGGGGGCTATGTGAAATGTACACACAGCACATGGCACAGCTAGTCTCCACTCAGCACTAAATCCAGGTGGCCCCCTCCCCGTTCTCCATCTCGAGCAGGATCAGTTATCATGACTTGCCAGCTCAAAAGTGTTTACAGCAACATCAGGACTTCTGTAGCAACTGCCCCTCTGTCCTGCTCTGCACTGCCCTGTGAATTATGTGCAGAGAAATCTAAAGGGAGAATGAATTATATCGCTGTGGCATTTTATTTACTTTATTTCCTCTGGTGCACTTAATGGCGTATTGGGAAAGTTGTAATGCTGCCAAGCCTTGTACAATGTGAACAATCTGTAGATTACTTTTAAAAGGTAGACCGGTTGTATTAAAAAACTTAGGGTAAACACACATGAGGGTGCCAATATCTCTGTGTTTTTAGACAACATCGCATATGTTACTGATGGTGTGGTGAGATTTAATTGTTATAGATGAATGTATTTATAATATAGCCATAATGTCCTATAATCTAAGGTCACATGTACCAGCCTGTGAGACCAAAGAGTTACACAGGTGTCTTCTACACAAAGCAGCCCAGGAGTATATTAATTTTATAAGAGGTGGCAATGCCTGGCTTAACTCAATTTCACAATTTGTATACATGTGGCTTAGCATGAGAGAAACTAATTACTGAAACCTCAGAGGTCACCTACTTTAGTGCAACAGGGTGTTGTTCATGTTTACAAAGTTCTCCATTTAGTGCAGCAAGTGGTTTAATGACTTCCAATCTGAGCTCTTAAAAAAATAACACCGAATGTACAGTGGACCTAAAGTGCAGAAACACTGGATTATATAACTACCCAAAATAAACTGCTGCCAAGCCCTGGATTAAGTATTCATTTGAAATACAGAAAACACCCTTCAGATAGACAGAATAATGTACAGTCAGAAGGGAGCCATAAAATCAGCAGTATGTGTGGTCTGGTGCCATCACACACACAAAAAAAAACTTTGACAGAAAAAAAACCCCAGTGAGGAGGAGAAGGAGGGAGGAAAGTTTGCAGGGCTCCCCTGGCGGAATGACAAACCTTTGGGGAATATAGGAGGTGGTGGTGATGGAGCCAACTGAGCTGCCGCTCCTCCGCTCAGTGCCAATTTGCCACATTCCTCTATTTATAAGCATTAATTACCACAAAAAGAGGCTGCTTTTTTAAGTATCAACAGAAATCACTCCCCCATGGTGAATCTGATAATGAGACCTCACACGGAGCGGAGGCTTGATGCGGCTCACCACTGTTTAGGGCCAGCCAGCTACAAACTCCCACTTCCAGAACCCCCCCTCATCCCCCACCTTCCTCCTCAACGGCTGGAGGAGGAAGGTGCACGGTGCGAGGCACTAGACCCTCTGGCTCCAACAGGTCTGCTGAATGAATGAATGAGCAGCTAGATGCGGCGAATCAGCATGGGGTCAGAGCCAGGTTTTACACATCGACAAAGACAAATATCAGAGACCTCACAGTGAGAGACTACTGCACCAGGGCCAGTTTCTTCTTCTTTACAATAAACATGACACATCTTGATTTACAGGTCGTTTAATATCTCTACATTCCTTCTTATTCTTGGCTGTCGTCTCAGGTTAGAAATATGATGAACTCACATGCTGTGTCAACAGGTTGATGTGGCTGGAGCTGGCCGAGTGGCGAGCGACCTGCTTGTTGGCCAGCTTCTGCAGGGCGGAGATGAAGGCCTGCTGGTTGGACTGGGCTTGGGCAGACAGGGAGTTTAATTCCTTGATCGTCCCGGCTGAGTTTGACTTCAGCTTACTGGAGCTGCCCCTCTTGATCACTGATAGACAGATTAACAAATGTGAGAACATGGGATGTCATAAACAACTGCAGATAAAGTAGAGAGTTTATATTTACCTTGTCCTGCTGAGGTAGGTCTGGAGAGCTTCTGGCTGTAAATGTGTGAGGCACTCGGGAGGGACGAGCCTGCTGCAGAGCTGGCTGTTGATGAAGTGAAGGACTGAATTCTCCGGAGCACCTGGGTAGGTTGCCCATTAGCGACTGTGTTAGAGCCAGAAGAAACAGCCGTCCACACCGCTCGCGGGGGCTGTGTGACCATGACCATAGATGAGTACGCAGGAGGGTCGGAGAGAGTCTCTGATAGACAGAACTGAGACTTTGCCAAGGACTGTGCATAGGACGGCGGCTGAGGAGGTGGTGGCGGCGGCGGACAATGCAGAGGCTGGGATGTTTGAGCCGAAGAGCAATGCTGATGATAAATATGTGTGCAGTCTAAAGTCGCAGGAAAGCTGGAGCAGTGCTGGGAGGCCTGGACCTCCGGCTGGGATTTCACCGTTCTTAATGCTGACTGATCTTCAGTAAGAGCACAGACAGAAGGCTGACTCTCAGCGACCTTGATGTCTAGGTCACTGCTGACTTTCCCCGTGGAGAGCGATGACTCTGAAGCGCTGGAATCCTCTCGGGCCACAGGAAGAGCTGTTCAAAGGAGGAGAGAAGCCAGAGCTCCTTTATCATTAGTTAGCCATTCTTCAGCCCTGACATACATTTGTTTTCCCTGGGTGAGTGCTAATCACTGTAAGGTGACCTTATCTTCACTCTAGATGACTCATTTTTTTCCTCTTTACTTTACAACTATAAACAATTCCTGTGTACTGTGCTTGAATGATAAAATATTTAACATAAACCAGACCTACAGTTAAAAAAAGAAGGGGAAAAAAACAGAAGTAACTCACTTTTTGGAGTAGAACTGTTGCCTGAATCTCCTGCGGCATTGACTTCATGAACCTCTCTCTTCACACTCCTCACTTTTGTTCCAAGGAAGACGGTGGCTGATTTATTTTTTTGGGTGTAGAATGTCAGTAATTCCTCCAGATCGTTTTCACTATATAAAAAAAAAAAGGCGACAGGGGATACATTTGTGAAGTAGATTGAACTGACACTTTCATCAGTAGCACACACAACTGGAGGAGTAAAGATCCAAGAACCGAACAATGGTAGGTGTGCTTGCCAATTCACTAACCTTGCTGTGGAGATGTACTCTTGAAAAACACTTGTGTTTACACAATGCTCCTCTATGATATCCTCTTGTTTTTTCACCATACGGTCAGTTTCCTTAGAAGATGGGAAACAATATGACAGCAGGTTAGCTCCATATGCCCAATGCTTTGCATGTTACATCACCCGTTAGCATCGTGGCTCTGTGGTTAAGCTGTAGTCTGGACATGTGTACCTTCTTGTAACAGTGAATAAACTCCCCTAGTTGGTCGGACAGGATTCGTCTGCGTTCTTGGAGTGGAAGCTGGCGGTTGGGCAAGAGCACCTTAATGTCTTGTTGGAGGTTACTGGCTGCTCTCTTCAGGAAGCGAATCACGAGCTCCTGTGTGGATGGAAAACATCTTTTACTATCACTGCACTGAATCATTCATTTGTCCTGCTGCTCTTTTTTTTTAGGCTACCTCTGTGTGTGTTTTCTCTTTTCATGGTTTAAAGCCATTTAAAACATTGAGACATTGAATTTAATGGCCCAGAGATCCACTTTGCGAGTTCAAAATTGATTTTCCCCGAAAGTTTGAGGTCACAGACGACGATGACGACGATGATTTATGCCGTTACAATGCAGACTTTCCAATCAGGCTGACTTTAACAGAGACCACGTTTTCCTTCCATGGAGCCAGACGGATTTGTTTACATTTCACCTACAGCCAGGGTACTCATGAGTAAGTGGACGATAATAAGGGGAAATCTGGTTTATCAGGAGAGGGGGGATAAAAAAATATCATCACTGTACCATTTGGTCATTGTCCTTGTCTGGCCATGCTGGGATTGCATTTTCTCTGCTCTCTGCCAACAGTCTTTGCTGAACTCGCTGCAGGTACGAGGAAAAGGCCACCCGGGCCTGCACTTTACTGGAGAGCAAAGGAAGAGAAAAAAAATCATCAAGAGCATGAGCATGAGAAGGAGTGAAAAAGAAAAGACGCAACAGTAGATTAAATTGACAATAGGACTGAATTTGCAAAACATCTGTTACAAAAGAAATACAAGCAGTCGTAGTCTTTCCACTTGCTGACATATCCTGCAGAAAAGCGAGAGAAAACAAAAACAGGTATGTATCACCTGCTGCCAAAAGTTGTTGAAACACAGCGTACTCTGTTCTGCATTGCTATTTAAATGATAAGCTGTTTTTGTGGCACAGGTGAACTTGGAGGGAGTACTGTCAGAACATTGTAGTAAAAAAATAAATAAAAATGATTTGGAAAAAGCTGTCAAACGCAAACAATGATGATGGCGTACTATAATTTTCCTGCTTCACGCACAGTCCTGGCAAGTGCTGAGGAATTTATACAAAGTCAGACTTGTTATTGTGATTCTTTCTCAAATTATAATTTGGGGCACATTTTTAAAACAAACATTAGACCACATTCTTTGTTCCTGTTACTTTAAGAAGTATGTTTGTACACTGTATTGTATGTGTTAAACAGTATATAGCAAAGCTCATCAATAACATCAACTACTGTTGCATATCAAATGTTCTTAAAGCTGCCTGATCTTCAGCAAATGCAACTGTGGAAACACATAAAGAGCTACCTCTAATTGAATCCCAGTTGTCCTTGAAGTTATGTAGTCATAGAAAATAAATAAAAAAGTGCACCCGTTTAAATTAAAAAAACAATAATGCTATTGAAAATAAAAGCAAAAAAAATAGAGCAGATGGAATGACAGTGAACAACTGAGACAATCTTTGTAAAGAACAGATTAATAATACAAAGTTGTTTTTGGGAGAGATCTACAAGATAATATAAGGAAAATCTGTATCTTTTTTCTTAATCACAAGAATGCCCCACGCATGATAAAAGGAGGTAGTTATTCATTCACAACCTCTTTTATACTTCTTATTTAATAGGGAAAGGGAGGGAAGTGAGGCTGAAGAAAATACAGTAGGGGAAGAAGATGAGAGCAGCAGCCAGCATGAGCAGCAGCCCAGAATACCAACTGACCTGAGGTCCCAGCCCTGCTGAAGGATGTGGAGCAGGTTGACTGTGGGCCTGGCATTGTGCGCCGCTGCCTCTGAGCTGGACGGAGCCTCACTGTGGCAGCGCTCCAGTGGTGTGGCCACTTGTTTTCTTTGCTCTGCTACCAAAGCCTTGTGTGAGCCTGGCTCGAGACCTCGCTTCACCTCCTCTCCCTCCTGACTGCCGCTCGCACTCGGGGAGGCCTTGGCTTCTTTGCCTGAGGTATGCAGCATTTTAAGGAAAGACAAATGTCAGTTGCATCACTGGCATTTAGAATCAAATACACACATGCACTCGAAATAGAGTTTTTGTGTTGCTGCAATGAAATGAACTCACTCAGAGTCATATTTGGCTAACCTTACAGTGACACTGGGGAGTTATTTATTGGAAACAAAAGTGCATTAGCATGTGATGTTGTCCCACTTAGCTCTACAATCCTCAGTATTAGAAAAAAAAGCAGTTTCCTGAATGGAGGCAGAACACATCAGGGCCTACCAGATTTCTTCCTCTCAGCAGCAGAGCGATGAGTCAGGTGGCGCCGTCTCCTCTTACGTGCCTCCAGAGATAGCAGCTTCCTCTCGTACTGGACAACATGACAGCCATGGACGGCGTCCACCTGCAGCTGCACATTCCCATTCACATTTCTAAAAGAAAGAGCACGACACGTCAACACAGTGATAATAACAACAACATGAATGATTAATAAGTGTTTCATCAACAATTACAAAGCCATAGTTACAAACTCTAACTGGAGCCAGTTGTGAGACAGTGTGGTTTAGTAGCTCTTCCAGAAGCTGACGTGAGAAATAGTGATGGTCCAAAGGAGAAAGGATTAATGGTAAAAAAATAACAGCAACCGAGGTCTTAGAGAAACAACTGTCTCCATAATCTGGCCAGCTAATGAATATGGAAAAATCATAAATAGGCTTATTCTGGGGACAAATCTCCATAAAAAAATTGTGCAATAGTAAAAGCTGTGGTTAAAACTTGAAGGCCTGTACTCATTCAAATAACATAAACGCATGTTGAATAGCAATAACACAAATGTGGTTCAATAAAAAGGCACTGCACATTTACAACTATCTCTCCCCCTCTTGCCCCCCTGAACTTGACGGAGCAACGCCACATAGACAAGCTGGAAATGTTGACTGTGCAACATCTCATCAGCTGTTCCTCTCACCTATCCAATGGACAGACCAAACAAACGCCACGTTAGAAACCAGCAGTTTCCACAAACTGATGGAGAGATTTATTCCAATCCCAACCACAATGGAAAGCTCACCTTCCATGGAAAAGTCGGTTTGCCAACATGGAGTTCATTGATGTCTTTGACTCCAGATATCCGCTGAGGGAAGAAGAAGACAATCAGCAAATGACAACAATAAATCATCAAGGAAGGAGCCCCGATTAGATTAGAACACATTGTTTGCAGCAAATGTGTCAAATGAATGTCTGTGACATAGCAGTAAGCAGCCCTTTATGATATCCTACAAGGCTCAATAATATGCTTTTACAAATCCCTGCTAATAAGATCAGCCAATCAGGTACCGGTAACTAAGGGTCCAATCAGGTGACAAACCTCATATAGGTACACAAGCACAGAAAGTTATTGGAACACATACAGAGTTAAATCAATGCCAACTATGTTTCCATGTTAACCTGGTGGTTCAGTTAGTGACAAACAAGAGGTGTCATGTGTCTTCTAATTACATTTGTTTCTTGTTGAATCAAGCCGCTTGCTTGTTTTGTTCACTTTTTTCTCCTATTATGAAAAAATATTTTATTTTTTGTGTTTTTCTCGATGTGATGTTGTTTTGTCAGTCTCTTAAGTTTTAGTTATTATAGTATATTTTATAATGAAAGGGTCTAGCTGTAGGTATTACAGCATCCATTTAGTCTAAACGCCCGACTTATCTAAAGACATATTTTAATATGAGTTTCTTCATAGACTCATCCCTTGGATCTTGCAAGTGATCCGTCTGTTCCTCGTTGGCTCAGCTTACCCGTAGAGCTCCCACGTTTCTGCGGTGGGAAAGATCCTGATGAAGCCTCCTCGTCGCTCGTACTCTTCCTTTATCCTCCTCAGCACTTTGATCTGAATAAGTCAAAGAAAACAAAAGACTCATTATGAAGCAGGTTTAAAGAGTCAATGTGCTTTGGATATCCAATAAGGTCTTAATTCAATCAAATCCACAGTCAAGGCTTTACCTCCTCAGCAGTTAAGCTCAGGGTGCTGTCTGCTTGCTTGTCTTTGGAGCCCTCTGTTTCTGAGTTACTGGCTGATGCAGGCCTCTGGCGCTACAGGGGAGAGACAATGTCACTCTCAACTAATGCAAACCATCTATAATCGTTCCTCTTCCAGCTTAACGTGAGCTAATGCTAAAAAAATAGTAAAAGTAACTTTAAATTTAAGCTTGTAGGGGGAAAATAAATTAATATATTGTTGGTAAAAAAGTGTATTTCTGAAAACCAACAAATTGGAAACATAATTCCTATTAACATATGGAAAATGTTGAACCTACACCTCTTTAAACACAAAACACCCTCCCTTCTTTTCTCTCCATTACATAAATGGAGCATTTTTGTTGTGCACTGGCATTCCTGGCTGCCTCCACACTGCATGTACTACCAGGCTGTGATTGACAACTTTGGCATTTGAGTTGAAACCTGGCCCAGCCAAGGGGGGGCACAACCCCACAGGATCGCATACAGAATTTGTCATCCAAATAGCAGGGGGATTACATTTAATTTGTTCGACGTGGCTGGGGGGATTCAAAGGACGCCAAAAAGTGACATGGCCTAATCCCTCAGAAAAAGACCCAACTGTTGGCCCTCATCAAAAGTAAAGGCAGAGGATGGGTTGTCTGAAGGCCCCTGGAGTGCTCAACATGTGTGACAGCTGCTGCTTCAGTGCCAGGCTTGTTTTAGGTACATCTGAGCAACTGACTATATGAATAAAGTTTCTGAGTTTTTAATCAGGAGGTGCATTGCAGTATTAAAAGCACTTTGTTTATTGAGGCCACTAATGGAATGAGAACTCTCAATACAGCATTAGGAATCAATATAAGCAATCTGTCTGTCACTGTGAAAAATAGCAAAGCCACATAATCAAATAAGCAGAAAGCAGAAGGCAATTTCTTACCGACAGTGTAAGTGGCATCAGAGGGTTGCAAAAAAAGGAACAAGGCAAAAGAAGATTAATATGTCTGAGTCTGAAAAACTCACCATTCTGCTGTATGCACAGGCTGTGGGTGCAGAATGAGGTTTCTAAGAGGAAATAGGTGAACACAATGAGACTTTGACGTTAATGTTCCTGAAGGCAACATCAAACCCCAAGCATGCTACATTTACATGCAACAATGCCGAATTGTTCCTGCATGTCTAAATAGGCTCTTTACACAATATAAGGTGGGGTAAAAATCTGTCTGATTTAGTTATCTCCCTCCAGCAGACTGTGCGCCAACTCTGGGTGCAGTAGTTAAGGCGATGGAGCCAAGTGCATTTGCTGTTGTGGCATCATTAGGCAACAAGCCCTACAGAGAGCATTAGTCATTTGATTAGAAATGATAAAACAATAAGTCACAGAGCGTAGCACTTACAAACTGATGTCACTCAAACAAGATAATTACATTAGCAGTTGTTTTGCATTACAGTGAATTTTCCATGAGGGTATGAGAGGAGCTCAATGGCAGTGGCAGGAATGTAGTGTAAGCAACAGAGAGGTGAAGACAAGAATGGGAATGTTTCACAAGGAAGGGTGAATGAGTGCAGTGCTTGGCCTGGGTCTTTGCTCTGTGTGTGTGGTGGGTGTGTGTGTGTGTGTGTGTGTGTGTGTGTGTGTGTGTGTGTGTGTGTGTGTGTGTGTGTGTGTGTGTGTGTGTGTGTGTGTGTGTGTGTGTGTGTGAGAGCATCCAGTACCTGTGTTCTCTGGGCTGCTGGGTGCTTCATGCTGGGGTCCAGGGTGACTCGTTCAGAGCGCGGCTGTCTCGACAGGGGGTCCTGACATACAAAGCCTGTGGAGACACACAAGAGTTATAAAAGCGTGTATATATATATGACATCAGATGTTAAATATGTTACTCATTCTGATGACCTTCATGCATTGCATCAGTTTTTACGACAGTGGAGGGAGAGAAATAGAGCATTTTACAGGGACATAGAAACGTTAACAATTTAATTTGAGTTTAAAAACATAATCATTGTTTCCTTAACTTTATAGAACAGGAAGAATATGTAGATGTGGTTACATATTACTGCCTGATACAACAAAATCCAACAAACATGAACCCCTGATCTTGCTTAAAGGGAGGGTTCAACATTTTTGGAAAGCACTTATTCCCTTTCTTGCCAGTAGTTCGAAAAGAAGATTGATATCACTCTCCCATCTGTACATTTAAATGCAAAGCTGCATCATGAAGTATGTAAGTTTAGCCCATAGGAGAGGTATCGGTCTTTTACTTTCAGAAAGTACATTTCAAATATTTACCAAAGCTTTTAACTATTCTTTAACTTTGTTGTCAGGTTAAGACGGTACCTTTGTTTTGCAGCTCAACCCATTTACATTTAAGTGCACCTTTGTTTGTTAATAATAGAGCAGGAAAATGTTTGTAATTCCCATTTCCCACTAATATGTTTGCCCTGAGAACTATGATGAAAAATCTATGATGTTGTTTAACATTTCTCAAACTTCCTTGAAGCTAATTTGTTTAAAAGTGAAATGCTAAAGAAGAATGTTCATTTTATTTCTTGCAGTCAACACTCCAGTCAAATTAATTCTATTGACAGCTTGGAGCTTGAGGCTGTTTGTTCTACATCTTCCAAGTCGTCAGGTAAGAATCAGGCCCCCGCCGTGCTCTTGCTGAAATACTGCAATTATTACAAACATGGGTGACACACGGCTGACAGCTACACACAGGCAGAAAATAAATGCTAATGGAATGCTGTCATTATTTACAGGTCTGGGATGCAGCCCAAGTGTTATCAGCCAACAGCGACTTAGTTTGTTGGGTACATAATAGATGTGCTATGTTTTACATGCCACTGCTCATTTTCCCCCGACCCGCTGTAACGTCTCCGTCCAAAGATAACTGGCAATTTATGATTCTACTCTTTCATTTAATGAGCCTGAGGGGAGGGTTTCAAGCCACAGCATGGCCTAGGCTGAGACGCACATGCATATTTGCACTCTCACGCACTCACAAACACACAGGCAACAGACAATATTGCCATTCCTATAATATCATTAGCCTGGAACCGCATGACAGATTTACAGTCCAGTGTCAGTTTAGATGGACGCCTGCAAATCAGGTGGCTCCATGCATCCTGTGAACAGTAACAAGGACCAATCATAGGATGAAGTGAAGTTAAATAATCAAGAGACGTGACGCTTTGGATAATGTTTACTTCATGTTCACTTTGGACTTTCATCTACGAGGAAAAAGAAAAGATCTGACTGTCTGTGGTAGTAAAGAGATTATGAGATTCTCCTCTGTTTTAACTTGCATTTCAAAAATATTAAAAGCTCTTCCTCTGCAAAAGAACTGAGTAATTAAGAGGGGAGACGCAACAGAGACACATCTCGTTCCCTGCTGCAACACTTCAGTGTAAACAGTATTTATCTCTGCCTTGGGCCCGGCAATTTAATGTCTTCATGCTAAAGATTGCTGCACTTTGACAAGTCGGATCCAGTTTCTCAAGAGAGCTTAATGACTTCAGAACAACAAAGGCCTCCGTCAGATATTCTGTCCGCAAGTCATTAACTGTCAATTAATGAAGGCTGTGGTTTGTTCTCTCAACACTGGAGCTACAATTATGAAGCCGTACAGCTATTATCTGCAGTTTGCACAAACTCAACAAGGGAAACATAACACAACGCACAATGGACGATTGTCTACACCTGCTTTAAACCTGTTGGTTACAAGAAGACTGGAGTTTACAGCTTTGGAGTGAGGCTAGTGAAGAAAAAGCTGCTTTAATTACAGCCATTTTTACAGAAAACAAAACATTTCCAACATACAAGCTAATATTTATTCTTAAATGACAAATTCCTTTTTTTAAAGTTTATTTTTGGGTGCTTTTTATGCCTTTACACGACACTCGATAGAGTCAGAAATCATGGAGAAAGAGAGTGGGGAATAACATAGGGGAAAGGAGCCACATGTCAGATTAGAACCAGGGCCAACCACTTAGGCGACTATAGCCTCTGAACATAGCAAGAAGCTACTGACACACCCCCAAGAAATGTATTTTTAAGAATGGAAAAGACTGATCATTACAAAAAAATAACTGACTCCTCCATTACTCACAATGTTTTAAGTTAGTTCCACATTCTGTTCATTTATTTCAAATGTCTGTATTCTGATGAGGATGTTTATTTGTTAGGATGATGATGATTTCATGTTCATGTATAAACCTTCTTCTTCTAACATTTAAGTGTGGTTTATGACAGAACAGAAAAAGTCAGAGTGTGTTCTCAGATTTTTATGGTTCAGTTATTTGATATTCAGCATTATACACAAGCACATAAGTTACAAGTGTTTTCAGAAACATAACACAGCTATAAAAAGTGAATTTATACAAAGTGAACTTTTATCACGTGCAATCATTGTGCAAAACTTTGGAATCAAACTGCTTTGAGTCATTGTTCCAGCATGCACTCACCTACAAGTGATAACATGTCTGCAATCATGCTGGCCTTTATCTTCAGATCCAATGGAGCATCACTGTAAATAAGCAGATTTTTATTTTTTTTTAAAACGAGGCAACAAAGAAGACAAAGATAAGAAATAACAACATATACACAAGAACAGGGGAGAGCTGAGGGTAGAACTGTCATAGAGGTGGGGACAGATTTCTTGTTTCACCTTGAGCAGCTCAGATATAACATCGTTTTTTAAGAAAAACAACATTAGTTTGTAACAAGCAAAACACAAACAATCATATATTCTATTAAAAATTTGTAGAAAATCCCCAATTTCCAGTAGCTGAGTAGTAACAACAGTTTCAGTAAGGAAGTCTCTTAAAAATACAAAATGAAGACAAAAACAGTGTCACTCACCAGGCCAGGGAGGGAGAAAGGTTCACCTCTAACAACCAGGGTTTGAGGTTGGAGTCAATGAGCACATCAAAACCATACAGCTCTACAAAGGGAAACACAAATTAATCAAGTTTTCTACATAAACATGGCAACTAGCAGAAAGAGAGGCAGAATTTAAAAAAAATGTAAGAGCAGCTAACTCAAATGAAAGATGAAGGGTATCAAAGTCACAAGAAGGCATCGATGCTCTGTTATGTTGAAACATGGCCTTTATATCATTCTGCCTTTCTGCTACTGATTACATGCACGTTATATATCCAATCACTCAAGAGAGGAATATTCAACAAAGCCTGCTACCGAGGGACTGGCTCAATTACATTAACTAAGTACAAACACATTTCATCTGTCTTAAGACTGCTCACGTAAGAAGGCAGATCAAAAACACCCCGTGGCGGTATAGATGTTTCATACATACAGTCAATAATTTTCTCATGTCAGTGAAGGTTAAACAGTCCACGTAATGTCAGTGCCTATTAACAAGAAGGACTGTGCAGTGTATGGGGACCAGATTAGTATTTTTCCCTCGACATAGAAGTAGTATCTTGTACAACTAGGGCAATAAAAGATAGCTTTCAGAAGCACAACGTTGAAAATGTGACAGTGTGACCCCAAGGACAGAAATCGAGGGAAGTAGAAAACCTTGAGCCATAAATTGTGTAACATATGCCTTAGCATTAAGTTACACAATAAAAGGCTTTTAAGAAAGTGGTCAAAAAGTTCCCTGTATAAAAAATACACCCATTCTATTCCAATATTCCCTCTCGTTTCACTGATATACGGCTCCCTGCGACAGAGCTGGCTTATGTGCCCTATGAAAGCACTCAGGCTGCTCTGGGGAGTGTCACCATATGAGCCAACGACCCGCCGGCCCGAGCTGCAGCGTGCAGGGAAACCACAATATTTTACTGGGATAGGGCAAAGCCCCACCATCAAGCCAGGAGAAAAATCCTTATTGCACTTCAAAAGAAAAGACTGTGTGGAGAACAGGCCAGGGGGGTTGGGGGTTTCAAAGCTGCCAGAACCAGCGCTGTTTGTTCAGGGATCTCAGGTCAGTGCCAGTGTTAAGCATACAAAAGCCAGCGAGACAGGGAGCTATGGCTTGATACTGCACTAAGTTGAATAAAGGGGGCTGAGGAATTGTAGTCAAGCACAATAACTTAACATTTTTTGGAGAGAACAAATCTCCACCCTGGCCATAAAGAATGCGGAGGCAATGCAATAAATCTGTAAGTTAAATTATGCGTTTTATTCTAAATGAATCTATCTGGGGCTACATGGGTGTTGCTCCACCAGAATTGCAGTTTAAGTGCAAAACAGATTGTTTGCACAATCAGCTACTTTCAGGCTAGTTGGATGCTTGGTCAAGTCTCTGCAAGTAGATAAATGCTATTCAAAGTCTAAGGCCACATTATCTGACTTTCCATTCAACAAGCACTGATTTTACACAAAAAGATCAGTTTACTCATCATGAGAACTGAGAAAACGGTTAGCTGATGATGTCATCGGGGTTATCTCATCTCGAAGACTACAAACCTAAACCAGATAGCCTGTGCTTCATCGAGTTTTAGAGGCATGGGCACCTACCAGACAGGGAGACTCTTACAAAAGATGATATCTTACTGCACTCAAGGAAATTTGGATCCAGATTTTTTTTCCAGGCTACTTCCATTTAGACCACTTGATTTTCTAATCTGTCTCTTGTGAGTCCCCAAATGTATTGGAGTGTAATATTTAATCATGTGACTGCTCTTTTAATACTTAAACATATTTCCTGAAACCTTAACAGAATGTTTTTTCTCCAATTATGTTTTCATTACACGTATTATGAGAAGTAGGAGAAAATGCACAGTGCATTATGTTCAATGGTTTATATTACATGGGTCAAGAGCAAGTGCCGCTATTATGTGAGGTCCAAATTGGTGTAACTGCAGACTTTATTTTTATGATGGAACTGAAAAAAAAGTTAGCCATACATCCCTGAGCCAAGACCTGCAACTGAATCTACCACTGCCATCTTTAACTTCTTTAACTCCCGAGGATGGACTGGACTCCCACTGCTAAGCTGTATGTGCTTAAGCAGAGCACTCAGGTTCTATTTTCCACTTGCAGGTTTATCCCTTTCTATCCAATTCTAGTATAAAAACACACACACAGATTGAGGCAAAAAAAGAAAAAAAAAAAGAAAAAGTAAGACGGAGAGAGTTCGTGTGTCATGCATTAGTCTTAAAGAACGGAGAGGAGAAATAAGTGGGCTTGAGCCTGCAGTGCCTCACCAGTGGCACCACAACAACAGGGGGAAAATAGGGAGGTGTTACGCTGCCTCACCAGCCCTCCGACAAGCAGGCTCCATGTGCCGTGCATTTTCCCCCAATTAGGAGCAGACGCCGCTCCTGCCCCATGAGCCTGCAGAGCCACTCGCTGCTGCTAGACAAGTTTGTTCTACGGCTCAACCGCTGCGGGGGGAGCGCTGTTAAATGTGCCCGCAGAGAGAACCACAACAAGCATCACAGACAAGGAGAGGAGAGGAGAGGCAGCGAACATCTACATCACACCCATTAAAAAGGGAAGGCAGTGAAAAAAAAAAAATGTGAGCGAGAAAAAAGGGATGATGAAGAAGATTTTTTTAGATTATTGGATGGGCGCTGCTGGAAACTTCACCACAAGAGACAAACGCCCAAAGACAATAATCTCCCCACCCTTGCCATGCAGCCTGTTGGCCCAAAACAACATAAAGAATCTCCTTCATGTGTGTTTTCTTCATAGGCAAGAACAATTGAATTACTCTTGCATCATGCAGGGGTAAATGATTGCTGCTGAACTGTTTCACTGCTGTTTCAGGGAGCAGCTTGGAGCCACAATCATTTAAAAACACTCTGAGAACAACAAATTAAAGCTACAGCTAACGCTCTACAGTCTTATTATGATAGCGAGAGCCAATCCATTAATCATCCCTGAAAAGATTTTTGAATAATACAGCAGCCACACTGTCATCACAGGCACACCAGCTCTGCGCTGCAGTGAATTGTGGGAGTATCTGACAAATGTAAAACAGAAAGAGTGGTGCACAGACGAGGGATTCGACCACACTCAGCACTTAATGAAGGACGTTCAGTGGAACACAGGACCAGTAAGTGGAATGTTTTGTGTGTAATAAAATAGGCCTTTGGCTTGGCTAATCAGATCTTAGTCAAAACATCTCGTAATCAGCATCCCTCAGCAGAAAGCCTGTCCATTAATCACACTGCAGCAGTGAGGAGCTGCATGGGTGGCATTTTCTCCCCACAGACACACACACACACACACACGCACACACAGTTCTTACCAATGCAACACAATTTTTTTATTTTTTTTATTTCTTCCCATTTGAGACATTACAGAGCTATAAAAAGATTTTGTAACTGTATGCCCATTTAGATACAGATGTGTGATTTATGCAAAGGGCAGAAATCCCATTTGAAAACAATAAACAATGTATTTAAGCCATTAATAGACATAAAAAGGCCGGGTTTAATTTGCAGTAAATTAAGATTATAAGGTGATTTACCATTTTACATGGCTCCCTTCCAGCAAAGCCAGAGTCTGTATAAAAACAATAGCTGCTTTGATCTGTGCATTCACTGCCCTAACACACATGTACACACTGCCCTGCATTCTGATGCTTTACCTGTTTACTATTACATACAGCTGTTGAGGCTAACCATTAATGCTGGGTGTACTGTGGGCTGTAGGAGGAGTGGGACCAGTAGATGTAGGATAAGTGCAAGAAAAGGAGAAAGTGAACATGACTCCTTGGTGGTTTTGGTGGGATTTATTTAAGAGACAAGAAACAGCCCACAAAGATACTAGACTGGACTCCCTGAAGCTTAGTCCGACCTGCTTGTTTGTAAAACCGGGTGCTTTACACTGGTTCCTACATGTCTCTGTACTCATACAGTCCATACATTCTCACACGAGCACGGGGAGTTTGCATGCAATGGGACCACACTGTAGGAGGAGAAGGGTGGTCCTCTGGAACCGTCAATGTCTGTCTTTGGAAACTTAATCCTGCAGAAAGACTATGAATGCTGTAATTAACTTGCCTGGGGCCATCTGAACACAACACAATTACACCAAATTCAATAGTAAAGTGATATGACTGAAGTGGGGTAACGTGCATGTTCACAGCAGACCACGGTGTATTATGTTCATAGTAAAAGGTGTAGAGCCTAATTGCTTTTGTACTTCACAATGACATTGCGAGAGTATCTATGTCTATACATGTCCCTTCAGGCTAACATATAAGATGTCAGCGTTGTTCTGCCAACACAGACATAAAAGATGGCAACAGTGCAACAACGCCCGTAATCTTGACTCTTTTAATCCATGTTCACAACCTTTCATTCTCCATTTTAAGACTTTTACTTTGTATTAGCTTTTCTACAGCATCAGATGTTTTTTTATGGAGAAGAATTTAGTTTAGTGAAGAATCTAAAGGTCATGCAGTGTGGAAATTAATATGGTATGACTTAACACCCTATGAAGCATTTTTTTTGCATGTAGGACATGTGTGTGATAAACCAAGCTACCCAAGTGAGAAACTGAATGAAAAAAAGAGCAAACTTGTTTTTCCATTCTTGATTTGGACTCTTACTCCAAAGATCTGCATTCCCTTGTTTATTCATGCCGATGAAGTGCGTATGTGATGAGCCAGGTGGAAGCTTGGTAAGCCACATTTCCCCGTAAATACCAGCATGGTCAACTTTCACACTCATTGCCCAGGCTAAAGTATGTTTTTCAACCTAGCAATGATGCTCCAGGTGCAGATAACATCTATATGCAGGAGAATGTCTGATGGTGTGAGTCAACGCTGCTATGCTCACAGCATACAACCAAAACAACCACCAATCATGGGGGGCTATTATGTCTACAGAAGCCTGTCACATCTGCACAGCCCTTTATTTTTCTAACACGTGAGAGGTGAAAGAGAGTGTGAGCAGTGGAGTGTGGACAATAAACAAACAGAAACAGCAAGAAAAGAGGAAAAAGAGAGTGAAAGAGAGACAGCAATGCTGAGGGAGGTTTGGTCAATGGGCTTTGCGAAACCCCAAATCTCAGAGAGACCGCCAGACAGAGGGGGAGAGTGCAGACAATTAGTGCCAACACTAACATGGGTAATGGCTCCAAAATGGAGTTCACACGAGCCTGCTGCTAGGCAAGAGGAGCCAAGAAAACAGTCAGCCTAAATCAGGCAGACCTGAATGGCAACAAAGAGGAGGAAGCAGATTCCTGGTTCGGTCAATAGGCTCTCTGCGACCCGGCAGACAGTCAAAGGGCAGGGACGGGCAAGACGGCTCCACACTGAGGACCGACTGTCTGCGAACTCAGCTCGGCTCAGTGGAGAAAAAGTATAGAGGGACTGCTGGACAATGAATGTGAAACTGAAAGGAAATGAGAGGGGTGATGCAGAATGGATGACTCAGTATGTGTGTCTTTGAACTGTGAGCAATAGAGGGAATTTGTGCAGAGTTCAGATTTTAATCAAAGGGAAAAAAATCTTGTATAGCTGACTTTTGCAGGACTTTTAATTATCATGTTCCTGCACAACATGTTTTTCTTACTATCAGTCTACTCGCTGAGGGCTAAGAAGAAGGTTTTCTAACCCCTAGGTCACAAAGGTTTCAGTAAAATGAATAAAAAAGGATTACCAAAGCAGTTTGTCTTGTGAGGAACAAACATCTTGCAGGCAGTGGCGATCTGTAGCTCAGCACTCAGTACAGCTTTGATGATGAGGTCCTCCACCTGTCTCATCAGCACTGGAATAGACGAGATTAAGAGATTAATATTAATCAAAGACTCCTGTTGAGCAACGACTGATAGAAACTTTGAAAAAAGTAGGCGTTAGAAACAGCAAACAGGAGAAATATTATCTTATCACAGAACAAAGGAAATTATGAAAAACTGAGAAGGGAAGAAAAATGAAGAGTTGACTCACATGTGGTGTCCTTCCCCTCCTGCTTCAAATACCTCAACACTGCACTCATACTCCACTTGTTCCCATAATCCTCAACTTCAGGGTCATCGCAACTGAAAAGAAAGAAATGCACTTCAAATGGTCCAGTTATGATATGATATGATGAGTCAATCCAGCTTCCCATAACAGCTGGACAGTGGATGTATGTTTGATGTCTGATGGACATTACCTGACATAATCACTGCTCTTCTTGTTCAGGCTGTAGTTAGTCAGATGCATGAACGTGTTCTTTATGTTCTTTGCTGTCCGGTCATACTTGACTGTAGCAAATCTAAAGACAGAAATACATTGTTATTACACATCTATCTGCCATAATGACCACATCCAAAAATCTGACACTTGTTTTTTTTGATAAGGGGGCACTTTGGGGAGACATTAGTCTCTGGCAGCATTTAAGAGGAGTGGATGCCACATGTGCAATAATGAGAATTCCTTGGCACGCTCTGTGTACCTGAATACCAACACAACCCAAAGGAATGTCAGGAGATAAAAGTGGGATTCAGAATTTGGCCGTGATTTATTGCTCGCAGCTGATAATCAAACCAGCAAACAAGAGGGCGGTGGCACTCTGTTTCCAGCACGAACCTCAAGCCGACCTGTCGTTCCATAAATCATCCAACCTCTCCTGACCTACCTGCGCCTGTCAAAATAACCCCTCTAGGATGAGTGGATCACGGTTTCACTAAATACCAACAACCAATAAATAAAGAGCAATCACACAAAGACACGATCAGAAATATTTGTGAAGCACATCCTGAAACTGGAACAATAGAGCGCTTTGTTTTAGAGTCCCCAACACAGTGCACACCTCTCATCAGCCAATGTGAAGAGTTAAGGCTGCCCTCTGCTGGGCACTGAAGGAGCACCTGTGACTGTGCCTTAAGTGCAGGAAACATGGACTGTGTATTTAGCTGTTGGATTCAATAGTGAAGCCAATGTAGAACTGCCTTTAACCTGCCTTTCTTTAGTGGACTGACGGGAACACTTCACTGGATGAAAATAAATAAATAGTGTTTTTCTATTGAAACAGGAGAAAATTATCCAACTTTTGTTTCTTATCGTATCCAATCATATCAAATGATCCTACTTTTCGGTCGATCCAATACATCTGTTAAAATTTTCCTAATGAGTTTATGCCTTCAAGTCTTTAGATCAAATAAACAATACAGCTATATATCTGTGGGGCATGTCTACCACTGATTGAGAAGAAGCTACCACAGTGACCCGTCAACCAGGATAGAAGGAGTAGTAATATGTATTCCCCTTATGTCGAGGTGACCGCACAGTGGCTACGTCCACTTCTTTTTTTGTGTAGTCTTTGGTATGAACCAGGTAGATTCTAATGAAAAACTGCAACATGCCTTACTTTTAAAGGACCAATATGTAAGATATCTACTGAATTAAATCATAAAGGGAACTTACTACATCAGACATTAATGAAACACACTATGTTGCAGTGCTGGCTTCTCTGACAACAATGCAGCAGCCAGTATGTCCTCCTTCTGAGTTTCGAGAGGTTAGATCGCAGAAAGGTTTCAAGACCGATGCAGAGCTGGCTAAACACTGAAGCTTCTGTGTCTGCAACATGGCAACCTGCGTGTACATCGACTCTGGAGGGAGGGGGGGGGGGGGGGGAGGAGACAGCTCTCTTCAATGTTTTGAAATTGGACCGCAGTACCAATATTTAAACGCTTCATGTCAGAGTCACATATACTGTAGCTCCTTTGATCCACAGACGTGCTGTAATAAAATAAGTGTAGTCTCAGGTAACTTCACGAGCGATGAAAAAAATCCAAACGCAGGTCACCTGGCAAGGCCTTCCTCATACACATAGATGAGGAGTGGATCGTATGATGTCACCAACACATACAGCCGCACATCAAACTTGAACTCTGTAACCAGAAAAAAAGAAACTTCAGTCAGAATGCAAAAACACTGCTAACAAATTGAGCCTTGTCTGAGAAACTCACCATCTATCAGCAGTGGATTGTTTATGTAGCGAGACACCAAGATGTTTTCATCCATCGCAATCTGATTTGGCTGCAAGTGACACAAAAACAAATAGAAGAGAGAATAATAAGGCAGTATTTATTATGATACATTGTCATCAGTTAGACAAGGTTAATGCTTGTATTATTATTGACTACAGTAATTACATCAGATGACACTTTCAACTGGACAAGTTTCAAGAGCGCCTCACAATCTAAATCAACAGTATTAATAGTATGTCTCTGACCAATGCACTGTTTTGAATGTTTCCCATCCCTCCACCATATATTCATATAAAGCAGCATTAAATACTGAATTCCAAATGCATGATGTGACACTGCTGTTAACCATTAACATCCAACCTTCATTAGATCCAGAAAAAGTTGGAGACTGCAATGACACTGGCCATGGCGGGTCAGCATTCAATAACAGCCTATAAAAACACAATCTGGTGGTGGGAGAGGGGTCATTTATGAGGTTGAAATGTGTTGCAGGTGGCGAAGTTGAGAGGACATGTGATGGGGGAGGGGAAGGGGGGGGGGGGGGGGCAGTGTAACCTCAGTGCTGGCTACAGTTCAGAGAAAACCTTAACACACACCAAAAAAAATGAGCGTATTTCTTCTTTCTTCTCTCCAAATATCGCTCTGACATTCTTTCCACTCTTTCATAAAAATGCCTGAAGAGAAGAAGAAGAAGAATCGTGCACGTGTTTTCCAAGAGTGAGAACCTTGTTGAGCTCCCCCAATAAGCCCGGGCCTTGGAAGAGTGTGATTTACTCCACAAAGCCTATTAATGTCTGAAACACTAGTTGATATTTCTTTCAAAGACAGCTGCATCTGTGCGCCCCCATACAAACACACGCGCACACACACACACACACACACACACACGCACACACACACGCGCGCACACGCACGCAACATCTGGCTGAGTGACTGTTTCAGTTCACACAGTATTTTTTTAAGTCTGCTAACAGTTAACTCCCTCTAGGTTTATCATTAATGTAAATCTGTGTTAAAGCCTGAATTAGGGGGAACGTTAAGCTTATTGACTCAGTGAGTAATATTTAGTTAGTGTAGCTTAGCATAAAGCTGTTTCCTGTGTTTCCTGTCTGCGAGGACCTGAGCAAACTGTCTGCTGGCTGTAGCTTCAGGGTTATTCCAAAAGTATGTGAGTGGTATCAAACTTCTCACCTCACTCTCCATATGCAAACAAATAAGCGCATTTCCCTTTATGTCAATTTATTCTTTGAACAAACAGCTTTACACATAAAGATCTCGGTATGGACCCTTACCCTTCCTCTAGTGTTGTAGCACTCGACATCTGTCTTGGTCTTAAGACCGGTCTCGACACCACTTTTTGAAGGTCTTGGTCTCATCTCAGAATCTTAAGCATTTTTACTCTGTCTTGTCTGGGACTCAGACTGGGCGGACTCCAGATTTGAAATCAAGACCACCACTGACAGGCTATTTTTCCACGTCTTTACTGTGATTAGAATGAAAACGTCGCTTACAAAAAGAAAAATTAATATTTTTAACCCCCGGTTACAGCCGCAACTTCCCCTGTTAAGGTTTAAGTGACACTCTGCTGCACACAAGATGATGCATTTTCAGTGACATTTATGGTGTTGGTCTTGTCTCGATCTCTGTCCCTAAATGTCTGGGTCTTGTCTTGGTCTCGGAGCACTCTGGTCTCAGATATGTCTTGGTTTCGGTTAGTATGGTTTCAACTACAACACTACCTTCCTCTCAACTCGTTTTATATTTCTGTGTGTATGATAGTTGGCAATGTGTGCCATTTTACATTTTACATGTCAGTCAAAACGCTCAAACCTCGAACAGAGGTCTACATCCGTGTTAAAGAGGAGATAGTGTTTCCCAATTACAGTATGTATTGAAGAAGCAAATGTAGCCACCCTAAAGTCACCCAATGGTTTGAGGACTATTGGAAATAATCTGTGATGAGGTGTACACTATTTTCATTTTACAAAGGCTCAAAGAACTGAGAAGTCCAGTGCCTCAAATCACTCACATTGCTGACCAGGTAGATGCCCCGCCCTCTTGAAGATGCTACTGGTTTAATAATCCAAGGGCCTTTGTCCTTAGCGAAACAATCTGAGAGAGAAGAGAAAAGAACATTTATCATGTCTATGTTTGGACTGGATGTGGACGTTTCATAAAGAGAGAGGTAGAGTTGGTGTGAGGTGTCTTACTGCAGAACTCCTGGTATTCAGAGGGAAGCACAAAAGTCTGAGGAACAATGTGGAAGTTTTTGAAGCCATGAGTCTGCTGCATTCGCTGGATGTTTTTATAGAGCCGGTCTTTGCGCGTCAATTCATACGACCTAGAAAATGAGCAGAGCTTCAAGTTTAAAATACTCCAGCAATCCGATAGGCAGCTTTGAAACTGACAGAACAAAAAGAAACGCACACATAACAGCAATAGATCGCCCTCTGCCTGACAGTATGATTCATTTCATGTTTCAGAGAGGCACTGGTCCAAACTAAATGCGCTTTGCAGTGGAAGCCAACAAACACATTGCCTGAACTGAGGGGCTTAGAGTGGCTCAGGGCTGATATTTATAACACAGAAAACAGTGGCAGTGAACTCATACATTGGAGCTCTCTATCGTACCTGGGAAAGTGGTTGACCTTCTGAAAGTCTTGAAGGCTGCGGAGAATGTAAGGCTTGAGGTGGGATCCTGTCCACATCAGGTTAAAGTCATTACTGTTTGGGTGAACCTGAAACACAGACAGATGGAGATGAAGAAGAAATATTTTTAAAAACATGTTTTAATATCATCAGAGAAAAGGAATCATCTTAAAATGACAGCAGCAGTATATTCCGATGTCTATCAAAAATGACAGCTTTATGAAATCAAAGAAACAAAACAGACACCAACCTGAAGAGATACGGCCCGCTCTTCAGAAATTATTGCAAAAGGAAGGCAAACTTGCAGATTTTCATTGCCCTCATATTATTCAATCAGTTTTGTTTTGTTTTATTCCAACAATTCCTTAAGGGGCGGAGCTAACACGGCAGCCCAGTGTCATGGGGAGAACCAGATGTTTGCAATAAAGTCTTATTAAGTTTGGCTCAGTCACGGCCGTGGTAGACACTCGTCTGCCTTTGATGATGGGTTAACGGGAGTCAAGCAGCATTGAAGTGAAATAAAAAAGGAATTATTGTAACTGCTTTGGAAAAGGAAAAAAAAACGGGGATTTTGTGCCCTCGTGAAACAGGATTAATGCTCTTGAGGTCATTTCGTTTGTTTTTTTTCCATGAGTGCATTGCCTGGTTTTGACATCGACATTATCAGTCAAAAGAAATCAAAACAGTCCTACTATCACTGATCCTACACAGCAAGGAGCTACATAGATATCAGGTTTAGTGGAGAACTTTACCTCACTGAATCCATGATTGGCGAGTATTCCTCGTACCAGGCGGCTTTCTGTGCGCACGATCTTAAAGGCCAAACTGTATCGCTCTAGGCAAATGAAACACATGGGACAACAAGATATTCTTAGTATCCAACTTTTTGAAGGTGTCATATTCTGATGGTGTTATTATTTATTTTAATTTCGGTTGTTTACCTCCAATAGAGCAGATCTTGCCATCTTTGGAAACGGCAGCTTCAGGGACAAACAAGAGAACTGGAATTTTCTTGCTAAGGCCACACCAGGCGATGCAGGGATGGTCTCTAGAGAAATAATAATGAAGTCACAGTTAGAGGCAGATTTTCTAAAAGTTCCACAATAATCTGATGGGATAAAGTTTTCACATGGATAAAGTTCCCTGTAGCGATATCATAGAGACGCATGCCGAGGTGAACTTCACAGCTTGAAATGTTTGGCATTCATTCCTGGATGATGTGAAATAGCTTATATGGGTGGTTTACCTAACGCCTGGGGAATGTATCCTGAGATGCTGTTTGTTTCAGATGGACAGATAGAGACAGAACCACACACATTTTCTGGAGCTGCTGGGCAACAACAAACTTATATGCTGCACGAATAAACACCCTTGTTAACCCTCAGACTATCTGATAGTACCAGACACAGCCTGCTTATCTAAAAGCTAAAAATAAGATAAGGTAGCGTGATGATGGAGTAGCGCTCAATCAGGCATGGACAGTTGTGATAAGAGGGAGAAGCACGTAAACAATTGCTGCCCCTAGCTGAGGTATCCAAGTATGACTGACAATATGGCAGCTCGTTCTTCCTCTGTGCTGGTTTTGTTGCAAGCCCTAGAACACTTCTGTAACATTTCAGCTGGTTGTTTGACTGAATATATAACAACATGAGAGGATAAGAGACTATGCACAACAAATGTTTCAAGTCTTGACAAAAAGGCCACATTGTTAGCAGCACAGTAATATTAATGCAAGAGTATTCGGGGGGCAAAGCTGTTTGAAATGTGAAAGAAAAGAAAGGAAAGGAAGGAAATATGTGTAACACAAACACTAAGTGTGAACTCAAAGGTGAAGAGAAAATGCAGGATATTTTCCAAATAGTTCTTATCTCAAAATCTTTGTACTTCTTTGATTTTTGCTTACTGTAACACTTCAAATAAAAGCTCATCCCAATTTAAGGCCCAGTCTTTTTTTTACCAGCCTGGTGTTGCTGCAAGTTCTGACAAATAAAGGCAGCTCTCAAATAGATGCCCACTATGTATTTAGAGTTAATTAATTTGCAGATCACAATAAATGAAGAGTGTCTCCCTCTCTCACTCACGGCGCAGCAGCTTTATTATGGGTGGGCTGTCTTACAAAGTAACTTCAAATCAGTGATTTGTGAGTTGGTTTTTTTTCCCTTTACCCTAATTTTGTACACATTTAAATGTTCTTTCTGGTGTAGATTTGTACAATCTTAGAGTCTCTCCCATCTTTGCAGAGTTTTGTTTGACAGTAATTAAAGGCCTATCTTCTTTTGACGCCTGTCCCAAATAAAGGCAGGGTCATTTTATCGACTGTTGTAAATAAAAGCACAGGCTATTAATTGAAGGTAGTCTCAGCTCCCGTGTATATTACTATGCCTATACAATTTTAAACAATATTCAAGTTAAAATGCCATAAAATGCCCTGATTCCAGCAAAGAGACGCTGCTTTTCCGTTCTTAATATTTCAGTGAACAGAAATATCCTTTAGTTAAAAAACTCTTGTTCTCTACTTTGTGTTAATCTTTTCCAAAATAGTGCCAAATTATTATCCATTACAATTTTTATTGACTGTTTCTGATATTTTACAGAAAACAAATACAAATAATGTGAATACCAGATGTGCTGTGTTCTTTTGGTTTACATAAAGGTCTTTTTGTACATGTGAATTCTTTTACATGTGTTTGTCTTTATGTGTGTAGGGACCCTCTGTATAGGCCTGTAATGCTATATACTGAGTAGGTCTTGTATTATTCAGAGATGTCTGTTGCCATAAACGTTCACCTTACATTAACGTACACTTATATCAACTCTTCCTAATGAATCAGGCAAGAAAATAGGAAACAGCCTTAAAGTCAGAGTCAATCAGAAGGAATCGACATCTATTGCAAGGGATGTGTGTTTGCTGATACGGTGGACAGGGTGAACTGTAATATGCAAGTGTGTGAATAGATATTTTTTGGATAAGCTCATCTACCTACAGTAGTATTTAAAAGCTTACCAGCCACTCCAGTTAAAACAGCACTGGTCACCTTAAGGTTAAACCCTAATACTAAGCAATCCACACTAATTCAGGAGATGGAAATTGGCTCAAAAACAGGCACAGTCAGCTCTCAGTAAGGTATAACTAAGTGTAGCTTAAGTGGTGATTAGACCAACTGCTGTCATGATCCGAAGTTAGATGCTTTATAATGTGACAGTAGAATATTTTTGAACAGCTGCAAACTTGGAGTATAAACACTCACTCTTGGTCGTCATCTGAGGAGGACTCGGAGTCTTCCTTATCCCGGGATACAGCCGGCATCTTCACAGTAAAAGTGGACGAGCTGCCCGGTGAAATGTCCCAGTATAGGCTTGTAAAGGCTTCTCCAGCATGGCACCTACCATCTCCAAATGCAAAAACAAAGGTCATTGAATAACACTGCTCAATTTAACGCAAGTAGGCTAATATGCAAAATATAACATTATACCCAGGTTACTAAGGCTCTCTAACAAAGTCCAAAATAATGCTTTTCAGAAGTCAAAAATAACCGCTCCTAAAGGGCTCTACATGTCTTATTAACGTAAATTAATTAACAGTATATTTAAATTAAGGTTAAAATCAAGACGTTAAGATGTAACCAAGACAGATATCCCAACAAACGACTTAACCGAGGTTACCGACGTGTTACCTTAGGAATGGGAAGCTAACCGGGTAAAGTCTACTTATTTTGAGAAGGTCTCATTGCTGTTTTAAATTCCGTAAATAACACCAGCGTTGACTTATATCCGACAGCATGCTACCTCCTAGCTAGCGAGCTAGCTGATGTCAGCCCAGTTGATCATCGCGGTTAATCTTCCTGGTAACTACAACAACTGAGTAGCAACAGAGGACGGAGCATGCGCAGTGCGCACTCGTGGACAATTCTTTATTTGTCCACCTGACCAAACTGTACACTGCATCCTGTAGGTGGGTGGCTGTGACTGTTTTCAAACGACAAATAGCGAATATATTCTCTTGGATAATTTGAATTGTGTGCAATATATTGGAAGTAAATAATAAACCAACCAGTTTAAGGCAATGTGGGAATTATTTATTTTTATGACGGCTTGATATGAATGTTTTTTTAACTGAAGGAGCTACGAAGATTAAATAAAAAAGTCAATGATGAACGAGAACATGTGAAAATAGAGATTTAGTCCTTGAGTTAAGATATCAATAACAAGTTAAATCAGTTATTTATGTAAACATATCATATAACAAGTTAAATCAGTTATTTATGTAAACATATACATATGTTAACTTCTACCGTGTGATACAACGACAAAAGTCTTTACGGAGAACTCTCTCGTTTCACATGTACTCTTTGGTTGAATGCAGCCTAGTTTACAGTCTACAGGTGACTGGGTTTTCTAAAACTATTGGCTGGCGAAGAAAATAGGCGGAACCTAAATGCCAATACGGGCCAATCATATAAATGGTACGATTTGATGGAACCATTTGTTAAGCCCTGTTATTGGTCAGAGCCGCAGTCCAAGCTTGACATGTTTCATTGTGAATATAACACCGCACACAGCTGGCCGGAGTCCTACTCAATTGTTTTGAATTCATGTTTACACCGTAGTTAATAGACACTGAAAGGTAAATATACGAACCATTCATCTTATTTTATCACAATGTGTCCTCTGGTTGTACCTACCAGGTTATAGCTGTCATGTTAGGTTTCTCAGTGCTGTATTATTATGTTAGCTGACAGTGACTGTGATGTGTAAGTAGGTCTGTTATTCTGGCTGCAGCAGAACCAGCTACTTGCATAAGCGTTCAGTCTGAATTTTTTTTTGTTCCGCACTGACCACACTGACTTTTCCTCCGGTGCGTTTGACAGAAAAGATGAGTCGCTTTCTGAACGTCCTGCGGAGCTGGTTGCTGATGGTGTCCGTCATCGCGATGGGAAACACCGTGCAGAGTTTCAGAGATCACAGTTTTCTGTCAGAAAAGCTCTACACAGGCACACCTGAGTTTGGTGAGAAAACCATGTTTGACTGACCATATTAAAATGACTTTAAAGGTTGCCACTATAAATAACACCATATCTTTTTTTAGGCCAATGCTAGTGAGATTTAAAATGATCTGACTGGATGTTGTCTTTGCTTGAGCATATACACACACACAATTAGATTAGAGTCCCTACTGGCTTTTTGAAGACTTTTTAAAAACTATATGCATATATGACTTCATTCTAAAATGGACCATTAAGTCTTGTTTTTTTATTACCTAAGCAGATTGATAGGGCTCTTATTATGTTAAAATTGAGTTATGGCTTATTTCCCCTATTATTTATTCTGCTTTATTTGAACTCTTTTCCCTAACCCCTGCCGTCCTGACTTTCATTTTCTTCCCATTTCCTTAGTGAATGGTCTCCAGGCTCGAACTTTTGGTATTTGGACGTTACTGTCATCGATCATCCGCTGTGCATGTGCCATTGATATCCAGAACAGAACGTGAGACAGTTCTCAATTCCTAGGAGCTGCTTATGTTGGCAGACGTAATGTGTTCTTACTTTGTGTCGCTCTGGGTCCTGCAGGCTGTATCACATCACATTATGGACGTTTGTGCTGGCGCTGGGCCACTTTCTGTCTGAGGCATTCATCTACAAAACTGCACCTCTGACGATAGGGGTCATGGCACCTCTTATTGTGGCAAGTGAGTGAGGAATGAACACATTTCCAGTCTTTCAAGGGTTTTAACACATCTCTAAACATCTCGCTGTGTTTCTGTAGGCTTCTCTGTCATAGGAATGCTGATTGGATACCAGTGTATTCCAGAGTCACAGGAGGAAGTCGGAGCAAGACAGAAGAAGCGTAACTGAATCTGGGTTGTCAGATTTTCCTTTGGTCCATTGAACCCACCTCCACAATAACCACTGGACACTTGTGGTGTGGTCCCACTTTACTACTGCTTGTTGCCTTGAAGAACATCAGATCTGGATGAGGATAACATCTTCTTAAGACTTTATACATCTCTAGCTGGTCTGTATTACATGTTTTCCGAGTTTTGCTGCTGCAATCAGAGAGCTTTTTGTTACAGAAGCGTATGTAACACTACAGTAAACAATATGTTCATCATGAGTTCATTCTCAATTTGGTAATATGTAACGAAGTTTGTGAATGTTAAAGTCATTGCTTGAATGACCTTCATTCATAAATAGTTGTGCTCATGGTTTCATTTTTATTTAATTGTAAACTTTTGGATTTATGGAAATGACAGTGATGTTTTTGTTTTATCAAATCATACAACAAGTTCATATACTTAATTTTATTCATGATTTTCTTAAGAACTCTGACAACTTTACAGTATAAAACTATGCTCTTCATTACAAAGACTCACATCTCTCAGCAAATTCTTTTCATGTTTGATCTGTGCTGTAAAAAGTTTGTAAACCCTTTAAGATGACGCACAATTATTGTTCCATAAAAGTTTTATTTAGTGATGTGATTTTTGACGTATTTATCAACGTTGTAAACAGGTTGTGAGACATTTTATATTTCATTGGTGTAGATGAGTGTTATGCACCATATTAGAAAAAAAGGTTGTTATTCTATGCTGCTCAGTTCTCATATTTGGGTTAAAGTAAGATGTTTTACTACATGATTTCTGTCTTAAAACTCTGGATTTGGTTTAGGATAGATTCAAAAGCAGTTAAGAAGTGCACATTGTGCTATTAAACATTTTTTTAATAAAAAATTTTTGGCACTCTTTTTATCCAAAGATACAGTTCAAATATTTTAGGCCATCCAGTAAAATATGGAGCAAACAAACTCCAGAAGAATCCTGTTTTTAATGTTGTCTTTTTAAATACTTGACTCATTTTCTCTTCACTGTAAAATTCAAGAAGAAATAAAACATTCATCTCTATGCAGCCTAAAAGAAATCTCACTGCAGCGTGAACTTCTTTATAAACTCTTAAGTGTGTAGAAACCTTTTTAACAGCACAGTAAAATGTTCTAAAGATGCCACGGAAAATATGGCACCTCTTTAAATCACATAAATCAAAATAAAACAGGAACTAGCCACATCAAGCAAAACATTGAACACAGCATGAACTACATTTCTCAGTAACAACTTTACCATCAAAGAGGATAATGCATCAAAAACATTTGATTGTGCAAAATGATGATCAGAGCATGCTTGGCCTGATCCTTTAATCACGTTTGTGTTGTTCTGATATGCTTAATATTCCAGACACTGACATTGTGTTGATCCACTAAAGATCCCTTACAGTCTTACAAGGACATAACCGACCTTCAAAATTGTGATCTGATGCATATCATCGTTCATATTTAAAATCAGCAGTTCACAGAGTAAAAACGTCCACGAGATCCGGATCATGAAAACCATGACCGGTCACACTCGACAGTCTGCGTTAGACTTGCTCCTTCAAGCAATGAAACGACAGAGGCCAGTTACACAAAATATTGGTCCACTAATAGGAATTTAAATATTGCTAATTCATTTCAAGAACACTCTATCAACAGTAATCAGAGTAGGTTGGAAAAATCTTGGGAAAAGTCCATTTCAGTTATTGAGTGTGGTCATTTGGAGTCAGTGTGAAGACAGCTGCACAGCACTAAAACGTATCAAATGTCTACATTAAATAAAATAATAAAATAAACATTTACGAAATATGTTGTTTTAGAACTTGTGTAGTTCCAAGTGTGTTTCCCTTATGCATGATTGACTTGTGCTTGCTTTGGGATGAGTTAAATTGCACTTGGGATATCAGTCTGTCTCTCTGGTGTTAATGCCAGAGAGGCGAGTTGTACAGTACATTTAAAGCCTCACAGATCGCTGCTCAGTATGAACTCAGTCTCATGTGCTCAGTCTTCACAGCAGCTTCTATTTGCACATGTATGTTCATTGACGTGTCAGTGTTTGGATTTTTTTTTTTTTTATCTGTGAGTGAGGTAGTGTCCTCAGAACTTCCTCTCATTCAGGGTTACAGGTGCAGAGACGCCTCCTTCTACTTCAGCTGGTTTTGTCTGTAAAGGACATAAGACAAAAAAAAAAAAGATTATAAAAACCTACTGTTCAACAAATGGATACATTTTCTTTAATAAAAGGACACAAAAATGTTAATTTATCACAGAGTTCAGAAAGACAACAAAACAATAACGCGGACCAAAATTCAATAACATCCTATTCCCTTTCACAGTTCTTACTGTCATTCATCACAAATGTCAAATGATCTGTTAAAAAAGTTTTTTTGATCAATGCAAAAAAGCTTTGAAACAAAATAACTTGAAACTGCTAGAAACATTTTTTTAAAACTAATTTTATCTTGAAAGCTCCTGTGAGGAATTTTACCTGGTTATGAAATAGACTGAAACAAATTTTGATTCTTGTCGACGGATCATGTTTTATTCCACAGTAAAAGCAAGTGATGCTCTTACTGAAAACCTTGTTATGAACTGAAATACAATTGAACTCTTTTTAGTAGAAATGAACATAATGCCTGTCAATTAATAAATATTTGTTTTGTAAATTCAAACCCATTGTGCTTTGTAACTATTTAAAACCATGGCAACAGGTTCTGTGGCACTTTGAGAAAAAAGTGTGTTAATGTAAATTGTGCCCTTGTCCTTTATATGTGTGTATATAGTTTAACTACTGCAGAGTGTTTGTTCCCCTACCTTCCCAGGTGTGTTTTGGTTTTAGTGAGCTTGTGGGTTTATGTCAAGACTCCCGTTGCCAGGTGGCACTGCACGTTGTGGCGCCATAGTCCTGTACCGACGACACAGAGTCTGTAGGCTGGAACGATAGCTTTGGTGTCACACCTCTGAGAGCCACCTTCATGATCCTTCACACACCATCTCCACTTTCAAACTGCCTAACTGTGAAGCATTACTGCACTGCGACATGCACTGATATGTTGTTCTATCCTTTCATCATGCAGCAAATCATGCAAAATATCACATCATTTAAGTGTACTTTTATTTAAGGTTCTCGTTCTCATTTAAGTTCTGATATTTTGCAGGATTCAGCTGCTTTATTGTTAGAATTGTACGTTTTTGAACAGGCAAAGAAACACAGCAGCAGCTTTTCTTCAGCAAGGCAAAATGTGAGCAGCAAATTTGTTGTGAGAACATTAAAGGCAATTGTGAGCAGCTAGATGCCACTTAGTTTTATTTGGTATTACTTCATTTTAATTCGGAGATACAAAACATATCAGTTATTAACAAAAAACATTTGTCATTATGCATATCCCAGATTAATTAGATTAAACCTGTATTTTGTATTAAAGGTGTTTGTTGGTGTTATTCACATCATTTTAGTGACTTATAAAATGGATCATTTCAGAGTACTGATCTGATTGACAGCTGGCAACCGCACCCATAAGAAAGGGCAAGAAAGCTCATCTTTGCAAAAGCTTAAAACAGAGTTTGGTTTTCACAGGAAATATATAAGAAACACGCTGTTATAGCCAGTGGCAGAGCTGTCAGACAGAGCAGAATTGTGCGTTCTGCAAACAGTGTGTGAGAGGATGCTTTTAGTGAGATTAGAGAAAAGGTTTGAACCCGTGCCGCAGTGCCACCCTGCATTCCCAAAGACTGTATAATACAATTTATAATACAGTCTGAGCGCATTCCCTGGGTTGCATGCTTCAGTGTGAGGACTGCTACAGCGCAGAGTCAGGGCGGCATCTCACACATTCCCTCTCCACAGGGATGTGAAGATCCCACCTCTGACTTTGTGTAACACACACACACACACACACACACACACACACATGTACTTACACTCGCTGTCTGCACCTCAGCCTGCAGGTTGGCCTTCTGTCGCCTGAGGTCAGATTTGATGAATCCTGTGGTAAGAACAGAGGAGAGGGAAAAGTTTTACGACTGATTGTGTTTAATTTGTAATCAAAGAAAGAAAGCCGATGAGTGATGACTCACATCTGCAGTACAGTGTATTTTAGGGCTCCGAAAGGTTGAAAAACAGAGAGGAGGCTGGAAAGTGCCACGCTATATCTCAGTGTTACGTCAAATTGCAAGGTATCTACAAAACAAGTTAGGTCTCCTCTTTCCAAGATAGTTTAGGAGCCAAATTACAGCATTGATGTCAATAGCTTTGAAAGTGGTAACTAGCAGGTTGTTATGTTAAAGGATATCACCGACATTAATCACAGGCTTTGGCTTTAGGTACTAGTAAAAAGTTTCAAACGTTATACAGAAAGAGAATCATTTTGGAAGACACATCAACTCATGTTTGCAATTCAGCATGAACAAAAAGGTAAGTCACTATTTTTATTGACTTGTGCCTGTAATAAATACTGATCCTTCTTTTGGCCACTAGGGGGCAGCCTTGTCATTAAAAACAGATGAGACTTCATGTGTAACTTGCTGTACGCCCTAAGGATTGTGAACACTGTTAAAGGGGGTATTTACAGTTTTGCCCAACCTCTACACAAAGAAATGTTATTTCTTAGTGCCTCTAACAATAATAATAATAATAATAATAAATTAGATTTATATAGCGCTTTTCTAAATACTCAAAGACGCTTAGAGAGAATGTGACATGCTTTGTGTCCACGGCTGCTGAGCTGAGGTCAAAGTTCACTTTTGTTTGGGATGTCGTTAAGTGTAGTTTAGTGGAAGTGTGCTGAGGAATCAGAGAAAGGTTAATATCTTACCTGTCATTACTGATCCTATCAGCAGAAAGATGCACAGGAAGATGTTTCCAGCTAAAGTACCCCATTTATCAATAATCTTCCCCTGAGCGATGGTGAAAATGATTCCAAAGATCTGAAATGAGAGATGAAAAACATGGTATCCGGTCATATGTTTAGTCCATGCTTTCATAGTTAAAAATGCTAATAATGCTAACCTGAGCTGAACAGTTAAGCAGCCCCGATGAGGTTCCCTCTGATTCTGGATAGGTGAGCTCTACGGCAAATTCAAAGCCCAGGGGGAGATATCCTGTCATGAAGAAGCTACAGACAGACAGACAGACAGACAGACAGACAGACAGACAGACGGACATTTTCATCAAAAGCCAGCAACAGAAAATCAGCTCTATTAATGTTAAAGTAGGCCGCGTGTATGTTCCTGTATAATACATTCTGTCTGAGTTTCAGGGAATAAAAGCCAGACAGAGGATTTGCTATGGAAACCAGCTCTGGACATAATCAGCTTACCACAAATAGCAATCATTAGAAAGACATGGCAAGTAGACTCAAAAATGATTGGAGCGATAATTTGGCTCTGACAAAGTAGCACTAATGCCAGATGAGGAAATGTAAAGAAACATGAGGTGTACCAGAATATGTTTATAATAATGACAGAAATCTTTTAAGGCATTATTAGTCAAATGAAGATCTTTACGGATCAAATGTGAGAGACAGGGGTGTAATTTTAACCTCCAGATTAGAAGGCTAAACTGTGTCATAGGATGTTCATGATAAGTGTATAACTGAACCCAAAAAGTGAAGCTCCTTATTCTGTCAACTTTGAAAGCTATATATCGAGACCTCGAGTGTAGATTGACCATAAGAGTTCAAGCTTAAATATCTGTGTCGAGCTTGCTTATAGTTTCCCTATCTTACTCGAAAATTTAATTGAATTTCATGAATGGCTTTAATATTTGTCCAATTCAAGGACTCGAAAGTGTCATGATAATGTCATGAAATAAAAAAAAGGGGTGTTTTTCACATATATTTTGAAGGACCAATATTTTGCAAAATACATTTTTGTTTTTTCAAACACTAATGTGTCCCTAGTCAGTTTAAAAAAAAAAATATGAGAAATGTACATGCTCTCCGTCTTTTGTCTGCTCCACGTAACAGAAAATGTGTGCTCAAACAGGCCATTTAGAGATTTTCACTTTGTGACATCACAAAGGGAAGTAACCCCTCCGCCAGGTGGGTGACACTCCCACAGCTATGCATTTATTCTGCCATCTAAGTCTACTGCTGCATTCATGTGGTGTCGGACACATTGGAAAAACTAGTTTCTGAGTTGTAAAATGCACATGAACACCTGCTCAAGTCGGAACAACAACTCGGAAACTCAGAAAAGAATTAGGTGCCTGACTTCCCGACTTGACATCAGAATCTTCATCACATAGGGGGAAAAATATGTTTCGTTAATGTTAACAATTTTTTTATTAATTCACGTATTGCACATCAACTTTTTGCTAGAATATAACTTTTAACAGTGACAGTTCACTGATCTTCTTTATAGTATCAACGCTTTTTTTTTGCTGTTGTTACAATATTCTGACTTTCCGAACTGAAATCACTTGAACACACTAAAGTCGGAAGAACAACTTCCCAACTCGGAAACCCGAGCAGCACATGAATGCAGCATACTTTCTCACCATAAACAATAGGGCATGGAGCAAGAAAGCCAGAGCCACATCCCCCTACAGAGGGGCGTGGTCAGACACAGATCTTTTGCATTTAAAGCTACAGACACAGAAACAGCCTGTTCTGAGCAGGGCTGAAATAGAGGGGTTTATTGAATTAATGAAATACAGGATCAGTGTTTATTTTTAACAAGAAACTTCACAGACATGGTTTGGTGAGCTCTGAGACTTATTTAAACTGGTTGAAAAGCAGGATAATATGCGAGCTTTAAATATAATGCCCATTACTATCTAGTATTGTCTGGAAGTTTAACTTGCAGGGGTTATTTTTTTTACAAATATTTTGCATGTTAAATTGCATGGTTTTGATGTGTATAACATCTGTAATGGTGACCTACCCTAAAAGTCCTGCCATGATGAACACCAACCACAGGTGACCCAGGTTGAGGGTGACGGCGTAGACCAGCATCCCAATGAGAGAGAGGAGATAAATGCCCAAGGTGGTTTGTCTGAGGAGACAGGAGAGGAAAATGCATGAAACAGTGACTCCCCAGCCGAGATGCGTTGAACACTGCCTACAGTATTTCTGTGTCAACACTGCAATACTTTACTCTACAATCATTAAAGAAATCCAACTCAATTTGATTCTATCTTAAAATAAGAGTTTAAAATCCAATTTGTTTGCTTCATGCCTGGAAAAGATGATCAGGATAAAGAAATCAGTCATGAAAAAGCTGTTCTGTAAAAACATGCACATATCTGTAACGCCTTTTGTTTTCTAAGGGGAAAAATATTTCCCTCAATGTCATGAGTTCTTAGAAATAAAAATAATGTAGATCTCAAGTTCAATCTGGAAGACACTGAAATTTGATAGCATGTGTAATCTCTAGCGCTTCTCTTGGACATTCAACATGCATCATTTCAATGTTTTAAACGTGTAGAGAGAATTTTACAACACAGTAAACAGATGTCATTCCTACAAAAATCCTGCATTTCTGTCATGAAAAGATTACAACGTATCAAATGTGTTTTTCATTATAACTTTATGGTGAAATGGGTATGTAATGAGCGGTCCCTTTCTGAAAACTCAGCATCAGAAATATTTCTGAATTGCTGGAAACCCCTTAACATAACCCAGACCACCTGCACAAACAGGCTTACTCTGGTGAAGCTCTCTCTTGCACAACCATGCGTAGAAAAATGCTGCAAAACATTTTCGTTCATTTAATAAAGTCTTTGTTCTCTATTTGGGACAATAGGAGTGTGAGGGTGAACAACATGGATCTATGGGCTCGAGGGCTTAAACAGTCAAGCATCCTGATGGCATTTAAGGAATCTGAGGACTGAAGAATTGTTTTCCCAGTCGTATTAGTTTGCATGCCAGTTCACTGAAGGTAGTATACCATATTTAAATGTACTGTATATTACTAAGAAAACAGATGAAAATGAGCCATTGCTCTTTGGAGAAAAGTAAAAAGTATTGAAATTGATGATCAAGATCAAAAATATAGCATTCATAATCAGACACTAGTTGAAAATTTCAGATATTAAGATTTAATTATTACATTTTCAATGTTGAATGGAAACGCAGAAAGGCTGAGATCCGACTTGGGAGGAGCAGCAGAGTAAAGCCTGTCAGTTCAGATAAGCCGAGAGCGACTTCAGATCTTAAACGCAGTTCCGCAGGATTTCTCATTTGTGCGCTCACTTTGAACAAAAGCTTGAATTCACTCAGACATCTCACAGTGAACGATTGATTTAAGACAGCCAAGCAAATGTAACAGCACAGTTAACACTGTTGTGTTAAACCTGAAGACTCAAAATCCTGTTCGACCATTTCTTCAGAATTTTGGTATCATAGATTCACTGGAAGTACATGAAGCGAAGTTTACTTTTTGACATGTTAGTAGTGTGGATGGATTTTTAAACAGACTGTTATGGTCCCCCAAAGGGTGATGATGTCAAAACCATGACCCTTTCCTTAAGGGCCATCAAGTATTAGACATTAGTGTAAACTTTTTTTCATTTTGAAGATTAGCATCATTCCAAGCTTGCTTTTGTATTTAACTTGATGCTCTGCTTCAAAAAGCCTCTTGTCTGCCTAAGTTTTCTTCTTGTATTAAAACAAATAACTTTGTAGTTTGCAGTACTATAAAATATAGAAGCAGATAAAGTATAGGCCTACACGGATGCTCCAATAAATCTCTGTGGACACTCCCTTTATGAAATTCCTAGGTTTGTATCCAGCCTGAATCATGATGAGTTATATCAATTGGAAACCCAGAGGTATCTGTATAGCAGACCTACTGAATATACTTTAATGGAGAACATATATAGTTTACTGATGTTTCCCCTATTTCAATGTAATGGATGTAGGTCCAAAACAGTAAACTATATACCAGCTGTTAAAGGAGTTTTCTTTTGTTTCTTTGAGGCTTTCAGGAAATGTTGGGAACACGCTTCTCATCTTTAGCCTATAAGTTTAAAAAAAAAAAAAAAAACGGTTTTATTTGCAATGGTGATCACAAAAAGATTGTGAAGAGTATGTACAGTAAGTATGATTTGTGTTTGGGAAAGTAGAAAATTCATAACATCTGAAATGACTGAGATTTAATAATTAGATTGAAGAAGAATGTTTGAAGATCTGGTATCTTGTACTGATTGTTTTCTCTCACTCTATAGAGAGAGAAAACTCTATGGAGAGTTTGACTGAGTCTTGTTTCCTTCTAAATGCATTTAGGTATTTTTGAGCTCAGTTTGGGAAAAAAAAAAACCTTTTTACCATTTCAAAGTGTATGGTTTAAAAGTAAAAAATGTATTTTAAAGAAACATCTTACTTGTAGGTTTTGGTCTTGTCCAGCCAAAGTCCACATATGAGCGACCCTACCATGCCAGCAATGACTATTGTCAGACCAATTCTCCCAGCATTCACCTCTTCACCCTGAGAGGAAAGACCGTGTGAACCACATTAGAAATCTTTCTACCTACACTCATCTTGTCCTCCAAGCTCTGAGCCATTAAAAATGAAAAGTCCCAGACCCCTTTTATCTGTGTCAGGGTCTTCTACAGTGCAGCTTTACAGTTATTAGCGTAAAGAAGATCAAACAAAACGTCAGCCAGCCAGGCGTGACACTGAGTATATGAAAGAAACTAATTAAAAAACAAGGTAAAGAAGCTAAGGAGGCATAAGACTGTAGCACTTTTTTTTTTTTTCTTTTTTTTTTTTAGAGAGGGACACACTGGGACTTACAGGATACTGTTCAATGATCATCCGGTTCAACAGTGTTGAAACAGCATAGAAGCAGCCAACGTTCAGACCTGCAGACAACAAACACAAAACTATTATGAGAAGGCCTGAAACACAAGGAGGTCCAAAGGTCCAAATGTCTAAGTGATCCATTTGTAAAAGTTCACATTTCTGTATTCTTCCTATTAGCAATCATTTACATGACGTCATTGTAATGTGACCTTTGAGCAAAAAGACGTGACGACTCGAAAAAGACCTTTAGATCAAAGTGACACATCGGCCGTGTACCGGATGTCCATGTGTCACAATGACACATCCTCATATCTGTAACAACAGATGATAAAGACGGTGTGTTTACACATGTTTGTGTAAACGTCTATTTTGAGTCTTGTTTATCTCTATTACCTTTCACCTCAATAATGCTCCAACATTCCAGCCTGGATTAATGATAGCATGTTTAATAGTCAATTAAAAAGGACCTCCGCCTTAAACCTTTAGCATGAGCGCTTTTTCATGACCAGGTAGGAAAAACCTTCCACTTCACATATTTTATTTTATTTATGTATTAAACACTCATTACATTTTATTCTACTTTGAGTTTATTTGAAAATCTTGTTCGACAGGTGTCTTCTTTTTAAAGAAAATGTGCTTTATTAAAAACTGCGAGGGGACATTACATTTTTACGCTGTGTTATTGAGACATGCTACACACACATAGGCTGAAATACACACACATGCACAAACAGGATGCTGCAGACATGCACCAATGGAGAGATGTCAGAGTGAAGGGGATTGCCCAGCGGGGGGAAAAAGGTGCTTTGCTCAGGAAGTGAACTGGCAACTCTCCAGCTACCAGACAAATTTCCAGACATGGTCCACACCGAGAATTGAACCCGCGACCCTCCGGTTCCAAACCCAACCCAGCCAAACCCCTAAAGCACCTTTCGTTTGCCTTCACAGAATTCATCCAGCTCTTATTATGGCTGCCACTTATTTACTTTTGGGTCATTTCACTCAGCTCTAAAGGGGTCAAAAAAAAAAGAGACTATACTTGTCTGCAGCATGCGAGACGTTGTCTGACCTGCATGTCACAATGATGTCATCAAGACACTGTAACGACACACAACCTCCTCCTCTCATATCTATGTGATGTCATTTAACATGACCTTCATATGACCCTGCAGCGATATCACGCTATCTTTGGAGGTGATAAGACCTAAGTAAAGTCGTGTATGCTTTGATATTACTTCATCCAATGTGATGTAGGATGTTCCTCTGTTACCTGCTTCTCATATGTGAGGTTCTGTTTTCTTTCTGTTTGGGATTATTCTGACTTTAACTATATGACTTAATGACTTATTATCTCTAAGATATGGAATGATTTTTACATTATATGGCCTACATAAACCATTAGAGGCACAAGTGTGTAATGTAGAATCAGTACTCAGGTGTTTTAAGTTAACATTAACCTAAAACAAGTCTGTAAATAAAATGGAGGGGCCCACCATAGCTGACCACCAGGAGCATGAACGGTTTGTTAGTCAGCAGTCTCAAGATAGAAGCCATGTACGAGTAGTCCTCAGGGGGGATGTTCCTGGCCTGAGCCTGGGCCTGAGTGGGAGGGATCTCTGGTCGCTCCTGAAACACTGGATAAAACACACACACACACACACACACACACACACACACACACACACACACACACACACACATATTTCACAAGATTACTTTCGTGTTAAAGATATAAGAGGTTTATGATCTTAGAGAGAGAAGTATTCCTTTCATTTAACTCAAAGTGATCACCTGTTCTCTTATGGTAAAGAAACTGGTGGGGGGAGGAGGACGAGGGGGCGGCTATTGCTACATATTGTTAAGTCATTTGCTTGTTCCTCCGCTTTTATAACTGATCTAATGAAAATATAAAGGACTACCTTCAGTATCAATGTAACCTGGCCCAGATTAGCTTCTGCACACACAACACACTCAACATAAACATTTACAAACATAAACTTCCTGATGTCTTTTCACATAACACTACAGTTGTTGGATAAATCCACACTGAAAGACTATAAGATGCAGTTCAAAGCTTCTAAAATAGCTCGAAACTGGACTCAGAGTTAAATTAACTTATCTCTGCTTCAATCCCATGTGAGTGGTTTCAAATGTAGACTATTCACTTTGAAACAAAGTTTTTCTTTCATTTATTATAATTCACTTGCTAAATCTGTTTGCAGTTCTTCCTCATTTTATAATCTCTCTGGTCATTAAAACTTAGTAAGTAGTCATGAAAATGAAACTATGTCTTATGTTATGTTTGGAGTCTTTAAATTGGGTTTATTAATCATAGAGTCTTGAACGCAGTGAGCAATTTGTAGCAGATTACAGTGTTTCCCCTAGGTTTACAGCTTTGGGGGGGGGTGGGGGGGAGGGGACACACGCGCCGACACGCCGACGCGAACACTTGAAGGAATCTTGGTGTTCATGTGTTACTTTTAATGACAGCTGTTCTTTTCTATCGGAAAGGTATCCTTAAATGACTTCTTTCCCTGATTTCTGACTCTATCCACTATCCTATCTCTACAATAAAGGCAATAAAATATATATATATATATATAATATAATATATAAATATAATGGTAGGGGAAACACTGGATTATGTATAAAAAAAACTGCAGTTACATTTACTCAAACTCCGAGTCAATATAATGTTGTGTTACATACTTTAATTGTAAATGGTAAATGGACTTGAGCTTGTATTGCGCTTTCCTAGTCTACGGACTACTCAAAGCACTTTCACACCGCAGGTTACACCTACCCGTTCACACACTGATGGCAAAGGTTGCTCCGTAAAGTGACCATCACTATTGACTTATCACATTCATACACATTCCGAAGCAGCGGGAGCAACTTGGGGTCAAATGTCGTGCTCAAGGACACATCGGACATGAAGCTGCTGGAGCCAACTGAGTCACAGCCTCCCAAAACTTGTAAAGTTCAGTTGTCTGGGGAAGGTAACTCTTGTTTGTATACAATACAATAAATCAAATCACTCTGAATAATATATTAACATAGCACAAGTGTTACAGTGCAACAATTAATCTGACCAGTGGCCCTTTTACCTTAACCAAGGATCTTTCTCTGTAACTATCAGGAAGAAACACTCTCTAAAGTTTTCTCTGACTGTCAGTGAGTTTTAGTGAAAGGAGGATTTATCTGAGCTGAGGGGAAAGATGATTACATAAAACACCATGGCCATGGTCCATGGCTTCCTGACTCCTTGCTTGTATTTCACATTGTGTCAAAGCACATCCCATCTAAAAAGGTGGACAATTACAGCAATTACTGCAGCTGCTGCTCTAGTGAGCTGCAGCGATGTGGAGCTTTCGGTAGAAAGCACAGCTCAGCGTTTCTGCTGCGCTGCATGAACAGGCCAGCAACCAGACAAGAAGCTGGACCATCAAGTAATGAATGACACTGTTAACAAAGAATACACCCTAAAGTTGCAAAAAAAATTCACAAGAATAATTTGTTGCCTGGATAATATTACAACACAAATTAAAAACACAACAGGGTTTATTATATGAAACTGAAAGGAACATGCAGTTGTTGTTCTTTGCATGAGTGAGCAAAGAGCTCGGACTGCTCTGATCTACTCTATGAGCCTGTATGTGAATGGATCTATATTCAGCTTCACGTGTGGACTTACCGATGATGACAAGGATGAAGATGACGGTGGCCACTCCTGCACTGATGTAGAACATGATTCTGATGTGTTGTGCTAACTCATCCATGTCGTCCACATTAGGCACAAGGATAGGTGGGATCAAGAACCCAATGGCAATACCCAGCTGTAGGCAAGAGGCAGAAAATGTTTTTTAAAAAAAGACCCTGCACTACTAGCTGATTAGTACACACAGACACACAAACACACAGTAACAGCAGGTAGACAGCCTTAAAGGGAGAAAGAATCATTACAAGTTCAGAAACAGAAAACATATAAACAGAAAAGTAGTAACAATCACAAAAGGGATGTGTTTGAGTCTCTGTTATTCATAACTTGACATTATGGAAGGTATGCTTATTACTTGGGGAGGTTTATGACTGTCACATCTATCCTTCAGTTAAATGCAAACAGTCAACACTTGACCTCGCTCTGTCCACCGCCTGCAACAAAAAATGATTTTGCAATGCCATGAGGAGATGAAGTGCAATGAATAACAAATATATGTGTACAGATTAGATATAGTCTACTGTTCCTTTGTCTTACTGCTGTTTTACAAAGTGCATATGGTGTGCTGTTCTTTTCAGTGCAATGCATAGTATAGCCCACGTAGTAATGTATCCATCATTTGAAGTCAAATGTTTGCATGCTGAGTGTGGATCAATGGAGTCTATTTGTTATTTAATTCAGGTAGTCTTTTGCAATGTGTTTATGTATATGTCCTTAATTTGATCATCAATCTTTAATTGTATTGCCAATTCATAACAAATGCTATCTCAAGACACTAAGCAGGTAAAAAAAAGAAGACCTTACTCTTTGTTATATTACCAACAAAGACTTAACATTAATCCATCATGAGCACGGCACTAAGCAACATTTAGCAAAGTTACAGTGGCCAGGAAAAACCTCCAACAGAAGCATACTCAGAAGAACAGCCATCTGAACGGTGCTGGGCTTGAAAGATGGGATTGACAGAGGGAGATGCAGGATGATGTGCGTTTGTTGTGCAAGCCTGGTCCAAATGTTACAGGAATCAAATCAAGGACACGCATCAAAACATTATGGTCAAATGGAGGGAAAACAAAACTATCAGTTTACTCTTTATGTAGAGAGACTTTTAACAGTGACAATACAAATTATTTACCCCTCCGTTTAAAGGTGCTGGGAGGTTACAATCTTACAATTCACTTAGCAGACGCTTTTATCCAAAGCGACGTACATCAGAGAGTAAGTACTAATCCATTCATACACCGCCAGTGAAGCAGCGGGAGTAACGCAGGGTTAAGCGTCTTGCCGAAGGACACATTGGACATGTTGCTCAGCTGGGGATCAAACCCTCGACCTTCTGGTTGAGAGGTGACGCCTCTACCAACTGAGCCACAGCCGCCCGAGGTCAATTTAGTTTCATTTGGTGTCTGTTGGGACCAATTTTAACGCCAATCTAAGCTAACAAGCTGTTTCCATACGTATGAGAAAGGCAGCAACCATCTCATCACCATCTCAACTCTGTCAGAAAACAAGCTTCAAAATGCACAGATAATCCAAGGGGACATACAGTATGGGTTGGGACTAAACTTTCCAAATTTGAGTACCACGAGTAGTGCCAACTTCCTCAGCTTCCTACAGCCTCAAAAACATTCCAGAGGGGACACCAGCCGCGGCCCCTCTGCTCTGAGGGAAAGGGGAGGGCTAAAAGCTGACAAGAAATGCTCCTTAAGGTGTGTGCAGGAGGGTATGTTACAGCTGCCCAGATATATTGACCTGTCACTCGCTACAGCAAAAGGACGCATCAGAAATTTCGCTATATTGATGTTATGTATCAATGGCTAAATGAACAATCATGACTTCACCCTGTCGTCGTTTGCTAGAGATATCAAACCGTAATTGTAAAGTCATCTGTTTAATTACTGTGACGTTTTTGAAGGGGAACAAAAGACAGCATTTCCCTATTCTGTGTTCGTCATGAATGAGTAGAGCAAGTCTTGATAACTTGTCCTAAATGCAAAGCTTATTCTTGCCTCTTTTATGAAGTTATTTTTGGAACACAAACCCTCATTCTGTCTGATCTTCAAAGCTGTGCAGAAATCCTGCCTACTCTCTGCTAATGTGGACTACTTATAAACATCCAAGTGGATATGAAAAAGAAAGGAATAAAGTCTTGGTGGGCAAGTCAACAGCGTCAACAATGTGCCCTTTTGTCTTAAACAGCAGGGTTCAGGATTTAGGGACAAAACAAGAACATGTGCAACAATGAGCGGTATGCATTGTTTGGACGAAGGCAGGTGAGAGAGGACAAACTTCAACGGAAGGGGAAAAAAAGGTTGACGAGGTTAACGACCATCAAAGGCTTTATGATTATGGTGCAACCACAAAAACAAAAAAAAAAAATATAGTCCTTTCGGTGGACATTGACTGTTTTAATGGCTTGTAAAGAGAGAATAATTCAGAGCAAAATCGAAGTATAAAGCTTGATTGAAACCCGTTGTAAATCACTCTGGATCATGTCAATGTCTCTGAAAACTCTGTCACTCTACTGCAAAATGTCTGCATCCTCTGCATGATCTTTTAAGTTGAAAGTCATGTGACACCCAGGTTTTTTCCATTCCCACAGCAAGGTAAACAAAGTTCTACATGTGAAGTTGAAGGAAATATGACCTCACACCACATTGACATCAGTCCTGGCTAGCTTGCAATGGATGTAGCTTTCACATTTAACAATTATTTTTACCCCAACCACGGAAGCTTCGGCGGTCCAAGCAGTACACTATACCTGCCGTAAACATCTCCACTTGTTGGGGAGAACACAACACACATACACAAACAAACTTAGGACAATCAGAAGAAACATCACCCTCTCACCTAACTCTTAAGATATACTTGGCCCTGTTTGACTTCTCTGCAACCACGTCATGGCAGTTTGGGGAAGTTTCTATCACACACCTGTTCTCCCGTGTTCTTAGGGGGTGTTTGAAGAAAGAAGACCTGACATTTCTTTTGTCATGTAGGAGGTAATGTTCAAACTGTTTTACTTCAAGGAAACCTTTGAACTCATTCTGTTAAAGCTTTATTCATCACCTTGTCTTATACTACATGTGGTAGGGTACAGTAAAGTAATCCGAGAAAGCCTGAGGCAGTTGTGAAAGAACTGATAGGAAAAATTATGAATGCTTAAACTGCTTCCCTCTGCAAGACGGCATACTTGTAAACTGAGGTAGACCCCATAAGCACTTTGGACACATGGACACTTTAGGCCTCCAACTGCAGAGAGAATGCTTGACTATGATCAATGCTGACTCAGGACTCAGTCAAACATTCAATGGCAGACGCTGACATGTACTTGCCTGTTTCAAACACACTTACATTAAGATTCAGGGTAAAGTGTGTTAAAGTTGAGCTCTCTTTCACTCTACAACATTTTGAGCCTCAAAAGGCAAGAAGAGACACACCTGGCTCCCCAGAACTCCAATGGCACAGGCGGTAGATACCTCCTGCTGCCCAAACCACAGGGAAGCAAGTTTGGATGGGATCCCCAGGAGATAAACGGTTGACACTGAACACACAAACTGTCCGAAGAAGGTCATGGCGAACATGCTCGGGTGGGCTGTGCTCGTCTTGATCCAAGCGCCGATGCAGTTGAAGGCCGAGCCGACCACAACCACATCCCTCATGCCCCGGTTGTCGAGCAGCCAGATGACGGGCAGGATGAAGGGGATGTAGGTGAGGAAGTAGATCATGGAGAGCCAGTCGATGGCCATGCTGTCGATGTTATAGAAGCGCATGAAGATGTTGCTGATGATGCTGTACTGCAGCCACATGAAGGCGTTGCTCATGGAGTAGGCGCTGAAGATGAAGAGCATGACCCATCGCCGCTTGTAAAGCTTTGTCTCCATCAGAGGACGGAGCTGTGCGGTGTCCGCAGCTGAGGCCTCCAAACTGTCCTGCAGAGGCAGTTGGTTGTATTCTCCCAAACTGGTTCTCTCTTTTGTAGTTGTCCAATCACTGTCTCTGGTTTTGACACATCCATCTGTCCACTCACCAGAGAATTCATCTTCAGAGCCCATATTGGAACGCGTCCCTCGTCCTCCAGCCGTCTCCTAACTGCTACAGGGAATAGAAAAACATTTCTCCTCGGTTGCACACTTTTAACACTGTGGCAGTTTACCTGACTAACCCCTCCCACCCAGCAGGTATTTCCTTCATGCTGATCAAAAACAAGCGCTCCTGCTGTGCCTAAAGTGGAGATTACTTGCTAATTACTCCTTCTGAGTTAGCAAAGGTGGATCTGGTGTGCAGTTTCAAATATAATGAGAGGTGTTGGCAAGCCACCAGCCACAGACTGAAGCTGACAACGGTGACAACGCTCTCCTGCCTGCTCTGGTGTTCAACACCTCTTTAGTCATGTGATTGGTCTCTTTAGTTAGTTTCACTCCTCCTTTCTGCTTATGTCATGGATTCAACTAGTGCTTGACAACAGCTCTGGTATGTAAATCTGGAGGGACAGTCAAAGAAAGCAGCTTGATTTTATTGTAAAAGTAAGGCACATGGTACTCACACACAGTCCCAGAGATGTACAAAGGAGCTAAAGTCCATTAAGCAAAGACAAAAATGATCAACTAGAGCCTGAGACATTTGTGGCTGGTAAAGATGCAATGTGAAGATGCAGAGCTTTCAGCCACATGTAAATAAGTGAAAATATGAACCTAAATCTGCAGCAGTGTATAATTATATTAAACCATTTAATCATGAGAATAGATCTTTATGTTTAAAAAAATGTAAACAATCATCTTAATACACTATAAAACAAGTTAATGATTTGTGTACCAGTGCATGTCTGAAGAGAGGAAGTTAGCCTCTTTGCTTAAACTGTCATGATTTGGTTTCTTATTTTCAGAGTTTAGGTTTTCTTGTTGTTTTTAGTTCTCATTCTTGTCTGATGGTGTTGTTTCCCTTGTGTGTTTTCTAGGCTAGTGTTTCATGTGTTATTTTTGTAACTTCATATCCTAGTGTTTCTTTATGTTCTAGTGTGTTTTGTTTCATTCTTGAGTTCTGTGTGTCTTCAGTGTTTCATGTATTTTATTTTGTAGTTGTCCTCAGTGTTGTGTCCATTCCTTCCCCTGTGTGATTGCCCTCATTGTCTTCACCTGTGTCATTAGTCTCACCTGTGTTTGATTACCCCTGTGTCTATTTAGTCTCTGTGTTTCGTCTCTTTTGTGTCAGTTCATTGTATGTTGTATGAATGTCAGTTTTGCTCGTGCTCCTCTGTGGCTCCCTGTTTTTGATCCCGGTGTTTTTTGTTGAACTTTTGGAATAGAGTTTTGTTGCCTTTGGCCTTTTTGTTTGATTAAATATTTTTGGTTTCTGCACTTGGGTCCACCTCCCTTGTTTTCCAACCGTCCGTAACATAAACAGAAGATTACAACATGTGGCTGTTCAAAGACCAGTTATTAAATCACAGTGTTTGTGGTTCATTAATTGGATTTAATAATGCCCAATCACTTCTTATCACATCATTTGTCAAAGGCGATAAAATACTGGCAGAGCTGAGGCTAACAGATTCAAAAAAAAAAAAGTTGGATTATAATATTTATGCTGTCAGGGAGTCTTGGCACAGTGGCTCAATTTTTACTCTTTTGGCTTCAGTGCATTGATTAAAAAACACCCCAGGAATAACACTTAATTTGACCAGATTATCAGAAAGGAGCTCTTTTATATGCCGTCCTCCACAATCCTACATAGCAGCCATAATCAGCCACAGTGATGGAAATGCTATCCCTATTCCTCACGTTTAATTCCCGCAATAATTATTTACAGGCAGGATAGTTCATTTAAGCATGAGTACCAGAGATATACATGTATATTATTAAAAGAATTATCATCACAGGCATAATTAGCATGTTATTTATGCAAAAAGTGACACACTGCTGCTTTATGAATTACAATAGGCCTCTTCCATCAAATACACTATGTATTCCCTGTATTTATACTGTATGCCTGATTACACAAAATGGATTGACTTAGGTAGAAAGTCAATACACTGACATGGTTAGATGAAGTCAGCAAGTGCAAGAAGTCACTGATCGTTTCAAGCATTCGGTTATTGTCTTTCTTGTAGATAGAGACATCAGACTGATAGTTGAACACTCTATAAAGAGGTTTTAAGTACTGAGGTGTGAGAGAGCATGATCAGAGTTTGAAATGAGATGTTGTTGTGGTTCTAAAGGCTAAAGTGCGGAAGTGTATTGCATTCATGTGGGGAATTTTTTTTTCTCCTGGTTTCTTGTTATTACGAGATTTTTATCTCGTAATAACAAGAAAATATCTGGTTATAACGAGAAAAGATCTCGTTATTACAAGATAAAGATCTTGTTATAACGAGAAAGATCACGTTATTACGAGAAAAGATCTCGTTATTACAAGATAAAGATCTTGTTATAACGAGAAAAGACACACATTACAAAGACTAAAAAGATACTAGAGAGTGGTAGTTTGCATTGTGGCAGGCAGACAAGGGAGGAAGATCAAAAGGCAACGATGACGGTTGATGATGGTTATTGATTTGATTGTGTTTTATTTTCATCTTGGTTTAAGACATTGGGAAATATTATCTTCTTTGAGTAATACAGATGGTATTCTCATGAGCTTGTCGACTTAGCGCAGGCATCTGAAGGCCTTAAGGTTTGTTTCAGACGGAAAGCAAAGCACACTCTGACCTACTTGATGTAGCGTTATTCTTCCAGGATCAGTTAAATAGATATGGTATGCTTCACAGATATAAAGTCATGCATCTGAATTGCATTCAAGCTGGCTACATGGTGTCTCAAGATACGCTTAGGCATTTACTGAAAATACTAACCCCATGAAAAACAACTGCGGCGCTGGAATCGCCTGCTGTTTATACTGAAATGTTGTAATGAGCTGCCACTGGTGTAGTGTACACTCCTATAAACAAACCCACACCTCCTCATCGCCACCACCCTAATGCTCTTCTCGTAATAACGAGGTCTTATCTCGTAATAACAAGAAATCAGGCCAAAAAAAAATTCCCCACATGAATGCAATACGCTTCCGTACTAAAGTGTGCTAAACAGTGAGTTAATATCAAACAGAGTAAAAACTTATTTTTCATGGATATCTATTTCTTTGTGCAGGATTACCACTGTGGTAGGATTTAGGATACACACCATTCTTTTTAGATACATTGAGTTAATGTTGACAATACCAATCAATCATCAAATATGGAGCATTTAAAATACCTCGTATTTCTGACTAAATGTTCATTCTGCAATAAAAAGTTCATTAATTGATTACAAAAACAAAGAAACAAGGGAACGTTGTAGTCCATTAGAATTGCTAATCACTATAATACAGCTTTTTCTATATTGTGAATTTGACTTAAGTTAAAAATTGTCATTTGAAAATGCAAATATTTCTATTTTCATCCATTCCCTTTGTTCGAGCAGCTGGTTGGCGTGGGAAGATTTTTACAGGATATCTGATTTTTAAGGATTATTATTTTGATAATTGTGTTCTTATTGTGAACTCAAAGAAAGAACAGTGTGTGTCGGTTCAATTATTTAAATAATGGGAACAACATGTGCTTGTAAGTTATTGGGAGTGGACATTCATATTTAGATATTTTTCTCTATTCAGAGTTTTAAAAGAACGTCTGAAATGATTCTGTAGGCATGTGTTTTCTCTGTTGTAGCTGTGACTGTCTGAAAAGTATCTTAAACTGACTGAAAGTTTCCGATTGGCAGCAAAGTGCCCCTGCTGCCTGTAGCCCCCTGCTAGACCACGTCTACCTGCATGGAGCCATGAAGCCATGAATGGAGGGAGTGAAGGGAATAAAGGGAGAACCGAACAATCTCTCACACAGAAACTGCAACCCCAAATCCACATTATGTTAACTATTCTCAGAAGTTTTTTAAGTGAATTGCTACACCAGGAGCCTCATTATTAAGTCTAGGATACAACATCTGTTGAAGGCGGAGTAATCGCTTTGTTGGCTACATACTCGCCGTATTTCCGCCAAAACAGCGCAATAAAACGCTTAACAACTGCAGATAGATCGATCATAAAACAATGTCATGCTCCTTAAACTCCATAGCCTATCTCAAACACTGTCGCAATCTGGGCTACAAGCTTCCTCGCGATCATATTACGCTTCCTGAAAGTCTCATGAGTTGTAAACATGGCTGCAACCCCCCACATGCTACGACTTTATGGACGTTCCTCCACAAAAACACTCACAAAAAGGTAAAAAGAAACGTCAGATGACCATACCTGGAGCTCGGCAGTAGCCTATTTGACTTACTACGATATACAAACATTACGGACTGTGCCAGGACAGGATGACTAAGGTGTACACGTCATTTCCCATTTGGGTGCCAGCCTCAAAACAAACAGGCATGGTTTAAAAGAGTTAGAAATTGTTTTCCAAAATGAACATATTAAGTCCTATAATTGACGGCCTTTTGTGGAAATACAAACACGAAAAAGAAAGCATTAACAATAATCACTTAATACGAAAAGGGAGAAGTGCGTAAAATCAATGGGCATCTGTTTCTCTCGCGCGCTCTCTCTGAGTGACGTGCTGTCTGTTTACAGTTGAGAAAAGTCATTCTATGTGATGACGTCATTATATGTGCTGGGCGAACTCATATTCATTAATATGAATCCTGGGGACTACTAATAATTATTAGTAATACTTATTAGCAGAAGCTCATACAGATTTCGAACATTTAATTTTACACTTCAACAGCCAACAAAATGCACACTGAAAGTTCGCACATACGGGTCCTATCATCAGTTTATAGTTTATAATAATAAGAGCAGTGAGGGCGCAATCAATCACTCATCGCAGGTTGGGGCTGTTTGGACAGCCTCAGTCTGTTAACAGTAACTACAGTCTGCAGTGAAGATCACACTCTTCTCTGGTAAACTAAGTTACATTAGAACAGACGATTGAAGTTTCTGCTTCATATCTCTCCACCTCTGTCTGTGCGCAAAGTTTCAGTGTCCCTCCACCTCTGTGCGTAAAGGCACACTCTCGTACCCTACTGAAGAAGTACTAAGTCCAACCGCTTCAGAATCATGGTGTATGTATGTAAGTGACATCAATGTTAGAACTTAAGACCCAACAACATGACATATTTAAGGGACTTTGACAGTGGATTACTCAAAAAGTACACAGTAAAAGTACTTCATAGTACTGGTGCATGTCGTCTAAGAAGTATTTAGTCCAACCATGTCAGAACCATGCTGTACTGAAGAAAATCTTTTTTTAACAGAAAGTTCACAGGAAAACAGTTTTTCCTGTGAATGTGAACACCTTATTTTGAAGAAAAGAGTGTTACCGCAGACTCACACTTACTTCACCGGAATTCGAAACCATTCCTTGTACAGTATTTTGTGTGCTCCCGTTTCATACACGTGAATCTCATAGCCAGTTTTATCCCTAGTAATTTTAATGCAAACAAGAATGTCACAAGAGATAACAACAGATTTTGAGAGTGATGGGGAGGTGCTGGATCCAATCAAATAGGTGCGGGTCCCGACCTGGGAGGTGCCGGATCTTGTTCCGGCACAAATCAATCCTAGCTCTGTTTGCCATCACTACAGTCTTAGAGAGCAAATACGATGTTGTCATACACTATATTCTATTACGAGTCACAAAATAAAACCACTTTAATTGAGGATTTTGAACAGTTTCTTTATGAATATGTTTTTCCATTGTGCACACTGCTGCACTTTATGAATAGAAAGCTATGCGTCCTTTTTGTTTATCCTTTCTCTTAGCATGCAATAATCTATCGCTAGACTCAAGTACAGTTTTGATGCAATTTTTGCCTGGTTGAGTTTTTTCCTATTTTGTCCTACTTTTGGTTCTGCTTCTCTTTATTGCAGAGGTAAATACCCTTTACTTATTAACAGTTACTTCATGATTGTTGAATATAACTGCTAGAATAGGCTAACTAAAAGAAGGCTAAGAAAAAAAACATACAATACTAAAGATGTCATCCACTGTCTTGTATAATTTGTTGCATGTACTTAATAAAAAAAAGATGTAATTGGTGGTTCATAAACCTTTTGGCTTCTGACTTCTGACAGAAAATTAGTGTCCCGTTTTGGCCCATTTGCAGATGTCTGATTTTCTTTGGCAGTTACATCAAAGAGAGACAACCTCTTCATTTCTCAGAAGAAAAAACAAGTTAGGTGGCCCATAGAGGACTAGTACTTCAGATTAGCTCTACTTGGATCAGCTGAATAAAATGCTTATTAAATTAGACTATTGGTGTAAAAAAAGACTATCAGTTACAAGGGATTTTTTTCTGTTGAGCTTTGCTACTTGAAGTACATTTTGTTGTTAATCCATCTGTTCTTAGGTTTAATTCGAATCTAAAAAGCTGACAGGATTTGTACTACTAATTGATTGATTTACATTTGATATTAACTGCTTTGCTTAAGTAAAACCTCTAAGTACTTCTTCCACCACTGAAGAATGTTGGGCTCAACAGGAAGTCAGTGCAATGCTCCAACAAATCCATCCGACACAGCCCACCAAACAAGGGAAATTCATAAGCCCTGATAAGCTTTTTCAACATAAGCAGGCATTGTGAGTATACAGATAAGCTTCAACATGTTAGCTTGAATACACCTGGCTGTCTGCTTCCTTACCACAGACTATGAGCAACCAAAAGTAAAATATATCCCTTAACTGCAGAGGGATTTTACCAGAATGCATTAAGGCTCAAATATCCCCTGAGCTTATTCTCACTTGATACACATTTACTCCAATGGTGAAGGATAACAGAATCTTAGGCAGTTATATAGATGTATCCAAAAATATTAAAAGTCAAGAAATATGGTGACAGCATGATATACGAACTTTTCAATATCAGACAAAAAAAAACAATTGCTCTACAGAAGATTGTAACACATTTAAAGGGATGCTCCAGCCTCACACTTTACTCTAGGATCATTATGCCTCAGTCATTTTTGGTAGATTATCCTAAACTTCAATATTTCCCAAATGTGAGGTCAAAGGATCACTACAGATCTTTTTTTTTAAGGAATCTTCTTTGTTAGGATTACAAAAAACGTTTTGAATCAGATGAAAAGCACAAATGGGTGCCCTGTTCAGGTTTGGGTAGAGAACTGGGCAAAGCAGCAGCATAAAAATCAGGTCGTGCGACCATTGTTGTTTAGAAGTATTGAAATCTTTAACTTCTTAGAATATCAATTGATTTTGAGTTGATTGCATTAAGTGATTGCAATATTGGCTGGGTATTATCCCATCAAATAGGAACCAGTCAGTTTCTGGGTGTCTTGATAAGGGTGGACGGTTGGGGCCAAACAGACAGCATTTGCCCGAGGCCCACTAAAAGGGTTCATCCAGCCCTGGGGTTTGGTCTACTTAACGCTAGGTTAAAGATGCACATTATATAATTTCCCTTGTGTTTTTCGGAACCAATCATATACATCAGAAAATAAAAGTTCAGCATGAGTCACCTGATTTCCAAAAACTCCAATTGAGCAGGCTGTGGACACTTCATCTGCGCCAAACCACTCGGACGCCAGGCGGGAGGGCATCCCGAGGATGAAGACCTGGCCGAGGGAACTTGCAAACTGTCCGAGCATGGTCACCCAAAATAGGTTGGGATTTGCGCTGGCCACCTTGATCCACGTCCCGGCGCAATTGAGCGCGTTGGCAAGCAGTGCCATGACCCGCAGTCCCTTCTTATCCAGCAGCCAGGTGACTGGAAAGATGCAGGGAATGTAGGTGAGCATAAAGATCATGGACAGCCAGTCTATAGCGAAGGCTTCCACGTTGTAGAACCTCATCATGATGTTGCTGATGATCCCGTACTGGATCCATTGGTACGCGTTGCTCAAGGAGTAAGAGCTGAACAGGAGCACGATCATCCAGCGCTTCTGGTATAGACGCGTTTCCAGCGGGGGACTACTTGCTCCGTTTGGGATGCCGCTGCATTCAATGTGGTCAACTGCCTCTGGATCCTTCGTCCCCAACTCTGGACATGTACCCCGCGTCTGCTCTGGGCCCATGTCCTTCATAAAATTAACATTATCTTCCATTTTTCAATTAAAAATAGAAAGACAGAAGTCCTCCTCCACTGTGAACACCTACTTGGAAAAATGTTAAAACTTTAGTTCCCCTAGACAGTCCAAAATCATCCAGCTCTCAAAGCCTTTACCACAGGACTGAGGTAACTTCAGGTTTATCAAATGCTTGCTCCATACTAAAGGACTGACCTGCTCTCCAGAGGTTCATTTAATAGTCGTGTGTGAGAAACCCCCTACACAACATGCATGCACTAGGTAGAAGCTGATGACGTTTACTCCACCCAGCTGCTGAGAGAAGACATGACAGCAAGTGGCACACATTTCTATATCAGTGAATCAAAACAGACAAGTCAAACTAATGGACAAAGACAAACTAAAACACAGATTAGGTCGCCTGTGGTACAACATTTTGTGACTATTTTCACCTGTTTCAATGTAATCTCCCACAGTAACACGGTCGATTACAAATATTAGCATTATTCTATACATATTGTAAACACATTGTTTAATCAGTTTTAATGTTACTGTTAATACTGAAATCGAAGTCTCCAGTCTAACTTGTTCCAGTAATCCTCTTCTTAATGTCATACATGTTTAGCACATGTTTCTAGGACTCATGAAGTCGGGTAAAAAGAAACTAAACATTTATTTTTGAATGGAAATACAAAATGTTTTTTTTTTTTTAATAGCTTATATGCTTATATAACATCATATACAAAAGTATAAAAAAAAACATAACTGGCAGTAACAATATGGTAACAGAAAATAAAGTACAATGTAAACAGTTCATATATATGTGCATACATGACGCCTGCGCCAAAACATAACAAAGAAAAAAAGATCAACTGCTCTGCCACCAGAGGTGTGAAAAAAAGAAATATGAATGTTTTACCTGTGGGTGTAAGAACTTCCTTTAGAAATATATAGACTTTACTATTTTTTTTGAAAATTTGAAAAAAAATATGTATGTGATAGATAATATACTAGAAGATATTTTTGAAGTTCTCCTAAATGTATCTATTTAGTCCAGTTACCCCAAACTGCCCTCTTTGAGTTGTACTTCAGGTATAATTCCTATGAGACCCAGAAAGTATTGTATCAAGACAATCCAAGAAATGTTAGCAAGTCCTCATTAAACTAAGATGATGATTTGTAGCCTGATCCCATTCATAATTACTTCACTATTAAGTTGTCACCAACTATCTCACACAGGAAACAGTTTTGCTCTGCTGTAGAAACAGGTAGATGTAAACTGAGGTGTAACAACACAACAATACAGATCTATAACGGCCATAGGGTAGGTTCTGTAACTTATCCGTAGGATATATGGGCATAACTGGATCAAGGGGAGTCTTCACTGAACACTTATCCTTTCATTAAGGCACACATATCTTGCTATGAATCAATCCTATGATTGACAATTTAATATCATCCATGTAAAGTAAAAACATTGATCTGTATTCTTATCTGTAAGAAATGCCAACCGATACATTGGCAGATCATAAGGACTTTACATTTTCTTTTCCTTATATTAAAAAGAATAAATCATCTCTTTAAATGCCTTGATGGGTTCACTAATTGATCACATTAATGTTGTTGTTGTGAGTTGATACAAATGTAACTGATTGAACTGAATCTTTCTTTGTGTTATCTTTAAGATATTAGCATATAAAGTATTATTGTCTAAAGAATCAATACATTATGCTATACAGATACAGTAACCATGGCAGCGTAATCTTTACTGCTATTTGATCAAATCAAACTGGCTATAGCTGGTTTGATTTGTTTTTTTTTTTGTAAATCTGCAAATAATTCACAGAAGTGAGCTGACATTACCCTTCTGTGCTTTTGACTGGGGAGATTTTACTGCAAACAAACTTCATTTAAGTGTGATGTAAATATTTTGAAATGATACCATGCCAGCTAATGGCTAAAGCTAAGCAAAGACACAAGTAAAGAACCTATGTAACACAATACAGTGAATGTTTGAAATGTAAGGTCATCATAAGGAGTTGTTGTGCTTTCAGGTTCACCTTCATACTGATTGATGCTTGAGCTCTGATGATCAAAGTTAGAAATAAAGGGGAAAGCAAGAGAGGAACAAAAAGAGTAATGTCCGATCTTATTGGATCTACATTTTTTTTTTGGTATAATGCTCTTTGACTTAAGGTTGGAGGATTTGGCTGGTTTCTCCTCCGTGACCAAAGGCCAAAGCTAAGTGCTGTTTGTTGGATTCTTCTTCGCTGCTGTGAACTTTACTTGGCCTCCAGCTGCTGCAGCAGTGGGTTCACCTCACTCTCCGGGGTTTTGACGCTATCAGTGCTGACAATACAAGTGGGGCGATGGCGGTTCAACATGAGGATCAGCTGCTGTCGTTCCATCTTCAGCTCCTCGATCTGGGCTTTAAGGTCAGAGTTTAACATCTCTAGTCTCTCTGATTCCTGCGAGAGGAAGGAAGGGGAAGAGGACAGAAAGACTCAGTTAGGCAGAAAGGTTATTTGGGGATTTTAAATAGAAAATAATAAATACACAGTATAAAGTTTAAATTACGACTGAATAATACTCCCAAGTATGTCCCACCTTCTGTAAATAATCGGTCCGTTCTTTCTTTTTGTTTCGACATCGAGCTGCAGCCACTTTGTTTTTCTCTCGCCTTCGTTTCCTCCTGTCATCCTCTTCATCTCTCTAAAAATCAGAGCATGTCCAAAAGTTTGAGGTTAAAGGTGTGGAGGACTAGGCTTTACTTTCTGTGACTTTCAATGTTTCAGTACAACATTCTGGTATCATTTTCAAAAAGTATCATTTTACCCTCTTTAAATTACATTTTCACAAAACTATATACTCATTGGTTCATTTTCCTCATGTTCTATTTTTCTTCTCACGTTATTTTATTCTCATTCACTGTATGCAGTAAAGCACTAAACTAAGTGACCCATTAAGTTTATTATTGTCCTTTTACTTGCTTTTTTTGTATCACCACCTGCTTACATGTGAACAATGGAAACACAAATACTTGAATACACAAACACCAAGCAAAAAACTTGACTCAAGCAGAAGCTCCAAAACTGCATGGCTGCATCCTGGCGCTCTCTCATACCCGACTCAGAATATTCAAGGTTATCATGTCATACTCTGTCCATTAGGTGGCCCTGTTGACTAAGACAACGCTAGAGTCCCTCAGTTCAAGCAAACCGGTTTCTTATATATTTGAAACATTTTGAAAACATTTAGGCCAGAATCTGATAGATTAGTTCAGAAAACTGAACTTTGGTTGTTATATCTGTGCGTCTCACTGTGACTTAATCCTGTAAAAATATGGAAGCGACTAGTGATCAGAATTCAAATGATAAAGCTGAAATGATGCACATTCTTTGACTAAATTAAAATGAATAAAATGACATTTTCTTTTTCATTTTAATTTAGTCAAAGAATGTGCATTTTTGAAGTTGAAAACTGAAATGCAAATTAGATAAATTAGTCATCATTTTAAATAATACCCCCCTTTTCTGAAAATTAAAAAGCATTTCTGTTAATGCATTTTCATTTTCAAATTAGCTTTATCATTTGAATTCTGATCACTAATCTCTTCCATAGTAAAAAGACCAAAAATCTTCAAACCCAATTAGGTAAAAAAGCAGTTTGATAGTGTAAAAATCCAAACACGTTGCCACATAGATATTGCTTATCAGCCACTTGTTTTTCTTCCTTTACCTCTGTCTTGATGACTAGGGGCCTCTTCCCCAGACTGTCCAGGAAGTGCAGCGGTGACAACATCGTACTGAACTCCTGGAAGTCACTGAATTTGAGCTTGTCAGTCAGCGTGGTGGCTGAGATCCCAGCCAGTGGGCCAAGGCTGGGCAGGGAGCCTGCCGTCACCGAGGGATCTGGGATTTGTCCTGGCATCGTGTCAGACTTGGTCGTGACCACAGCTAGGAGGCAGAGGGAGAGAATGGGAGTCATACTCAAGACTGCAACGAACCAGATCAATGAAAAACACAAAACACCCTTTCTTCATTATTTAATGCTTGAAGCTCGGAATAAACATTGAAATCAATAAATTGGAGGCAAACAGATTTGTAAGCGTGACTTTGACCCACAGTCTGTTACAGGGCTTCTGGAAGGTATTTGCCTGAGGTGTGCTGCCTCTTTCCATCAATCAGACTCAACTCACTCTGATGAATTGCTGGTCTGTGTTAGGAGCCAGATACTGAGGCTGCTCTCATTAAGTAATTTTATTATTTTGCTTCTTTTTCTGGAATGAATATACTACCATTTACAGACATCTTGGGGAAAAAAGTACCTTGTGTGTACAAAGAATTCTCAGACAAATTCCCCTTTATATAAAGAAAACGAAAGCTAGCCGTTGCCTAGAAATACCCGCCGCACACAGTGGTTTCCTCATTATTAGACTTAATATCAGGGGAGAAAAATGGGGCCAAATTGAGCATAATGTATTGAAGTTGGATCCCCAAAAAGTACTTGCTTTGCTTAGCGTGTAAAACTAAAGATGACACTGTTTACTTGTGTTTATGTTTTGGAACAATTTTGAATAGTTCCACCTCTGTCTTAACAATCGTCTTAATTTTCAAAATGCTGAGCCTGAACATTTAAAATGTTCCAAACAATACAAGAGGAGTGTGCACAAAGATGGCCAAAGGCACAGGAAATGACTACAACAGGTCAGCAGATCTCCAAGCCACATGATGCAGCCAAAAGAAATAACTATCTGAGGTCAATTACAGACCTTTAGCCTACACTGCAATCAACAGACTATATCTGATAGAGATATCACAAAGGAATAAAGACACCTGGTAAGTTAGCACTTGCAAAGCTGATTCTAAAATTCTTTTGAATTTAGGTCTAATAACATGCGTATTGTTATGCAATGCACAGGAACTTAAAGACCACATGAGAATTACTTTCAATTTTAACACTTCCCCAAACAGGTCCAAAAACAAAAGTTGATCTCTGCATGTTTTTGAATGCTCTTCAAAAAAAAAGGAAACTTGAGGCAATGTGTATTTACGTGCTTCAGAATTTCTTTAACATTGGCCAAAGCAAAATATAAAACTGATTGTTCTTCAATATTTAGTATAAATCGAAGACCCATGTATGCAATTATTACTAATAAATGATATCCAAATACTTAATGGTCCACGGTGGAGATATGATTTTATCAGCTGTTCATTATTCTCTTAAAGATCAACTTCATTGAACACTGATAGTTCAAGAAACCAATGCACTTCCACTCTGGCTATTATCACCAGAGCTGTCCATTCAGGATAGTGAATAACAAAGACTTTTCAGTAGTTCATAAACACGTGTAGAGTCATCTTGGATCAACTGTGTTGCAGCATGCACTGAAGCCATTGGTCAACGTGAAAGCGGAAGTTTTTCTTCAGTGCGGCATTCATCTCAACGTTACGTAACTTTGTCATCCCATCAGAGAGCTGCAGTGATAAAAAACGTTACAGCTTCACGTTCGGAGGCGATTTCTCTTCAGAAATAAATCACATTATCAATGATCAATGCACGTCGTCATTAATAAACGACAGACAACTCTGAAGAAGGACATTTTGTTCTGAAATGTGCACGCCGCTGGTCCGCTGCAAGAAGCATGCAAACAAAAGAAAGTGGTCTATGTGAAGCATGCTCAATAGCATGTCAAGACTGCCTGAACACACCTAAGAACGCGTTGAACTCTGAGAATGGAGTTAATAGTAGTTTCTAAGTGATAATATTACAGACGTGCTCGCTGTCTGTTCACAAACTCTGCTCGTTATGACCTATGCGTGGCGCGGCAAGAAGCTGTTTACTATGCAACAAATATTCAGCTCTCGACTTATGAAGTTTGGTGTACTGACCTGACTTTGATCCCAGGTGCCAAAACTGTCCTTTCTTGTGGTCAGCCGAGGGTCGAGAGTAGATTTTAAAAAGTGGAAATCGTTGCATCAGCCCGATTTAAAACGTGATCCCAATCTGGGAGGATTTGGGAATGCGGAACTTGTGCTATGCCAGCCAAACGTAAGCAGGGATGTAAAAAAAAAAAAAAAAAAAAAAAAGTACATAGTGGGGGCAGAAGTGGGGAAGTCGCGCCGCTCCTCCCATACAGACACAGTGAGGCTGCGGACAGCAACGACATAACGAGGCTCAGATGAAGGCCTGCAATAAAGATACAGTGCAATACACTCCAAATCATAAAGGCAAACGTCAACCAAAAATAAAGCTTGATCATTTCAAAATGATTTAGTGGCAGTTTAAGTTACTCTAATAACACCGTGTCATCCTTTGTGTTATCATGACATTATACTGAAAGCACAGAACTAATGAATAATCTTGATTTCTACAAAAACAAGCACCAAACACCACTCTGAATGTAGGTTTATTTTAATTTTTCAGCAGCTTAGATAAGCAATCAATGCTCATTTCACTTTGAAATTTAACAAATAAGTCAAAATCTGAAAGGTAAAAAAATAAATGATAAGTTACATCTTGATAAGATATATATATATATATATTTATATATAGCACTGGATGTTTTCATGGAAAACTTTCAATGAGGTCAAACCACAGTTGATGACGTTGAGGTATGCAGGTACTCAAACATGAATGAATATGTAAATACATTTACTGCAATCAATACACTGTTGACACCAAAACACTAAACCATACTGTAACATTAAGTCTCACATAACATCTTAGATCTAGTAACAGATCAGATATATATAAGCTTTGAAAACTACATGGAATTTCTCTGCATGCGTTTTTAAAACGTACTTCTGTCCCTTCTGTAAAAGCCATGCTTTTAGCTACATCACTCTGTGGGCTATTAAACTGGAGGAAGTTTATAAGTTTTGCTTCATCATCCACAAGACATTTCGTGAACCCTTCAAGTGTTGTAGCACACCGTGGTATCATTTCAAAGTCATGAACCTGCAGAACAGAGAAACCAGAGAGATGAGACAGATCACATCCCTCCGTGCATTATAAGGCGAGGAGAGTTGGAGAGTTAAGAATATCAACAGATTCAGCTTTGCCTCCTCCACCTTTATGACTGTCGAGTCCCTCTGTGAGAGAGTCCAGCTCGGGACATGCAAACGTGAACACCGACAGGTAGCTGCTGCAGGTGGGTGTGGAGGTCACCACGGGAGTGCTGAGAGGCTCCAGGTCGCTGGAAACAGACTTGTACAGGGTCTCCCAGTCCGAGACCCCGAGAGAGCTGCTCAGGTCTATGTCTGGCACAGATCGAGCCGTCTCCATGGGGGTTTTATCCTCCAAAATGGGCAGCATATTCTCCAGGAGCCCTTCCTTAATGTCCAGAGAGGGCTCCATATCCCAGAGGTTGATATCAGCGCTGGCACACAGGAGAATATTTGAGTTCCCAGAGATGGCTGTGGAAGGATCGCTGGGAATGTCCATGTCCTGGAGCGAAGGAGCTTCCTGGATGCCATCCTCTGGAAGCCGGTCATCGTCTGGACTGGGCGGTGGCTCTGGGGACCCCGTGGGCTCCTGGAAAATCGACTCCGGCTCTTCTGATATCTGGCACATCGGTTTATGTGTAGAAAGCATACATTCAAGCCTTTCTTTCTCCTTGAGGAGGTTTGCTATCTCTGTCTCCAGGGCTGCTTTTTCCTCCTCCAGCATGTCGGTCTCCTTCAGATAGATGAACATCCAAAAATCATCCACATTGAAAAAAAAAAAAAACACAAAAACAGTGGGGTGCTAAATCACAGCTGAGAAAGTGCTTCACTGTTTACTTACAGCTTGCAGTGTATCTGTGAGCTCCCTTCTTCTGTTGCGACACTTTGCTGCGGCCATTTTATTCCTCTCCCTCCTTATCCTCTTTCTCTCCTCCTCCTCTGGAGACAGCTGGGATGTGACAGAAATAATTCAGTTATTACCTTGAAGAATCCAGCCATTTCATCTTCTAATCCGCTACATCCGTTGCCAATTCCCCCTCTGAAGACTGGCAAAAGCATGTTTCGCTGCAATGCATCTAAAAATAGACCATTGTTGTAGACTCTCTGTGACCTGAATACAAATTGAGTGCCTAAGGAAGGCACACGGCCGGCGCACACTACCAGCGCGGCATGCACAATAGCACTGTTGCACACAAGGAATTCAGATTGGCATATGTAAATATACACTATTGACTCTTCTGTCCAATAGCAGGTAGACTTCATCTCAGCAAACCTACCTGCTCTGTTTTTCCCTTTCTGACAGCATTTTTCCCCTTACTCCCGCCCTCTTTGGGTGTTGCCTGGTGAGAGCTTTGTGCTTCATTGGCTTGCTTGCTACCCAGAGACGGGGAGACAGCTGTAATGATCGTAGGCTGGACCATCCACTGGAAATCTGGGGTAGAGGAAATTGCAGTAACTGTTGGCACAAATGGAGTGTCTTCAACGCTCATGTCTCGGCAGAGCTCCTAAGAAAAGGGACATATATTGACATTAGAACTATAATTTTTTTGAAATAAATACATATATTTCAGAGCTATTGGTGGATTCAAATTGTTCTTGTTGTGAGATCAAACATCACTAAATCATTCATCGATATGTTTAGAGGGTAAATCAGAGAGTAGCCTGCATGGTTTTAATGGCTTCTTTAAATAAACCAAACCAAAAATAGCCTTCTCCAGATCAATATTTGACTTTATCATTGTTTCTGACGTCAACACTGACGCAGAGATGCTGTGGAGTCTCCTGAATGGATTTATTTTTCTCAATGAACCGCTGCATCGACACGCTCACATTTGGTCCCAGGACGTCGGAATCAAAACAACCTGACCAGCGCTACCATGAAGTCACGTTTCCATCTAACTTCACATCTCGTGTGACAAATCATCAAACGTGTCAAATAAAGAAAAGATGTCACAGATTTAAGCGCACCCAGTTAATTAAAACCTTATCAATAAGTCCCCCCTCCCCCCACCATGGAAAGCATCTGTGGATCACATTGAAGGGGATATTTCATTTTGCTTGTCATTTTTTTAAGTGCCCCCCTTGGCTGCATGTTGAACATATGAACATCAAAATCCTTTCATACCTTTGCATTGCTCTCTGAGGAGGAAGCAGGGGAGATCGCCTCTTCTGGCGTCTTCTGGCAAAGTGTCCCGGTAGGAGATTCTGTTTGGCAGGTGGGAGAGACTGAATCCATGTCAAGCGTCAGGTTATGATGCATCACGAGGAGAACAAATATCACTGATCAGTGATAAATATAGCTCTGGCCTTCCGCTGGGCAGAGCGGCACGGGTCTTTTCTCCAGGTATATACCTGGTAACTGGACGGCTAGAATGCAAGCCCCTCCTTTTATGCTCTGCTAGAATTTTATGAATGAACCAAGACTGTACCATCGCGGAGAAGGAGGGAGGGGGGGGGGGGGGGTAGACTGACGGTCACACGGGTCCATATTTCTGAGTAACAAAGCAATATTTTTTTTTTTACATGTACGCCTATCGTCTTGTTCCCCCCTTTATTTACATTTCTTGTTTTGACACATTTCGTTTTCATTTGATTCGTAACGTCGTCAGAGCACGACAAGGTCTTCTAACTCCCATTCACAAAGATCCGCTGAATATGAATGCATGTGAGGTGAGAAACGTGAGACTATTTTAAACACACACGCCACCATTTCCTGTGCGATTGGTGCATTCATCAAGTCAAAGGTAAAAAAAAAATATATAAATAGCCTGCGTTTAATTTATTGGCCTAATGTAAATGATTATCTAATTGCGACTCTTTTAACCATATGTCGACTGTACGTATTTAGTTTACAGATCAACTTATCGGTTTTTATGGGGGGTGAAACGTGCTGCATTTTTTTTTTTTTTTTCAATTCACAGTCTGGCACATGTCTCGGTATAAGCTGAGCAATTTGGGCCTGCCTTTCTTCAAAGATGGGACTCGAGGGCTGCTAGCAGACATAATGAAATGATGCTGAGTTGTTTACTAGGGGAGGAGGTGGTGAGGAGGAGGAGGAGAGATTGCACATGTGGGGGCGGAGATGTGACGCGACCAGACCAAGAACTGAAGGGGAGGAGGAGGAGGAGGAGGAGGAAGAGGAGGAGGGGGACTGCCTGTGACAGGAGCAGCATCATCCTTCACCTCCCTCACAATAGAAAGGGATTAGCACCAGTCGAGACTTTTTTCCCCCCCCCCACTGATCTCTGTCCTTTTCACAACTGGTGTTTAATGCACAAATCCAACTGTCGACCAACTCTTAAAAATGTCTTCAGGAAGACAAAAACCAAGAATGTTCTTTTCAAAGGTAAGTAGAAAGTCAGCGAGCAGCCAAGAATGTAAAAGTGATGAGAAGGTTCTTGTGTGGCACATAAACAAATGGCAAACCTGCTCAGGTTGTCATGAAATGTTCAAGTCATTCATTCCTGTCAGACATTTGGTCACAGCATCCTCAACGATAGAGACATTCTTGTTAATATAAACTCTCTCTATCCACTTAAATTGAATACCTTTTTACCAGAAGCCAAATTACAAAGCTCTTTCTCTCTCTTAATAATAAACTATTTCATCAGATCCCTGTCAGAAATAAATTGTCAATACTGATTGACAATTTTGAGTACAGTGTATTAATCCAAACTGGCTCCGATGCCTGTCCACAATTGTGTCAACAGCAAATAAGACGAGGCAGAGAAGTCACAAAATCTAAACACTATCAATACTTTTCACTCTTACAATCTCTGTGCCAGATCGCAAGAGTAGAGGAACGGATTCCTCTTACACCAGGTGCATTTAAGACATCTTAAACAACATTCTCCAAGTAATGAGCGGCAGAGATGTTCGACACAATAAATGGAGTGATATTTTCTTACACAATTCAGTGCTTCTTGGCATTAAGAAACAATGTGAGGTTTCCTGATTTAACCGCTGTATCCTGTCCTGACCAGCTTCAGCCACTTCAATGAGAGCTGCTTTTTGAGTGCACATATTCCAGACAAAGAAACTGATTGATTGAAATGTTTGTCAAGAAAACCAGAGGCGAAAAGCTTTGTCGTCAAATGTGCAGCAATTTTTGAAACATTGAGACGATTACCACAATGCACACTTTAGTATTTACCTGATGATAATGTCATCAATGTATACTTGTTGAAGTCTTGTTTTTTTACGAGCTTACAACACAAGGTGTTACTCATTTCTGGTTATGAAGATCACTCCGTCTTACTTTGAATTTGCGGTTGCTTTATTAGCACACAACATTTTTTACACCAAGACTTTAGGTCTTTTTTTTTTACTTTTTTAAGTTTTCAACCATTTGAGCCATTTAATGTTACAATTCATAAAAACTGCATATTTCATTTAAAATGTATACCCACTTATCTATCTCCATATAGTTTCCATGCCTTATATAGTCTTTTCAGCCTTCCGAGGTTGGGTTTCTGCAACTCCTGTAAGAGAAAGAGTGCTGAGTCACCACTTCAATGCTTTGCTTTACAATAACCTAAACACTACATTTAACACAAAGTCAGATGTGCTCCTCCACAGTTGTACCTTCTGGTCTTTGTCCAGATGTAGGATGTCTACTAACGGAGCAATGGATGGACGGCCATGGGCACACTGGAAGGGCAGCTGGCAGGAGGACAAGGACGCCACCAAGCTGCAGCATTCATCTCTGCTCAGGCTGTCATTGAACTTGATGGCACCTGATCAGTGTGTACATGTTTACAAATGATTTGCATGAAGGTTTCAGTTGGACACGGACCTATAACGAACCACAAGTGCACGAACAACAAAATGAATGAAGTTGAGACGTAATGAAAGCTTACCATGGCATGCTATGGAGGCTAGCACCTTCAGCACAGTCAGAGGCAGAGTCCCTCTTACTCTTCCTGTTGTGCAAAGTAACTGAGACATGGAAAAGAAGCATGGAAATAAACAGTTATTATTTGTCTTTGTTGATTTATAAGATACTTTTCAGTCAACGAGGTTAAGAAGCTCGAGAGACTTTTCCAGCTTACCTCTATCTGCTCTCGAAGATACTCCTGATTCCAGGGAAAAAGCAGAATGTAAACATGAGGGCTCGAGTAATACAATAGATGTCCTTCAGACGGAGGTTTCAGAAGTCTTACCTCCACAATAGGCTTGATTACAGAAGGTCTCCCTCGCCTGAGCTCATTACTCTCCTTTTCCATGAAGCACAGAGGTACTTTCCCTACAAAAACGTGTGGAGCTACTGCCCCTGAGAACGTCACTTCCAGGCCCAAACTCCGCAAATGGGGCTGCCAAGACCTGTGAGAACAAGGGTCAACGATACGTTAGCTAAACAGAATACACTGCTTGAAATAATGTCCGTAGTGTGACACAAAAATGTAAACAAAACAAAAAATAACAATGGGCAATTATAACCATTTTGTATGTAATTGAGTCTAGTTATTCCACAGAATTGTAACAGTTGAACAAAATAAAAGGACACAGACATGATGAAAGTGAATTCAAATGATTTAGAGTCAGGGCGCCTGCTGAGTTTAGTTGGTGGAGCAGGCGCCCCATGTACTGACGCTTTTAAGAATAACACTGAACAAACCACAAACTGACAGTAAACCTTCTTCTGTTATTAAAGACAGCCACCAAAGAAAAACTCTGGAGTACTGAAGCTACTCAATGATGGCACATGAGCCAAAGTGCTGCACAACAGCTCCGAGTTAAGACGGGGATGAAATGAGGCTGCGTCACTACACCCACTCTCTCTGTCATCTTTATTGCTACCATCCTTCACCTCATTGCCAAAATCTTCTGCTGGCTGACTCGGATGTTGTAAAGAGGGGATAGCAGGCTCTTAAATCCCAATGAGTTTAAGACCAAAATGCATGGTCAGTAAATCCATGAAGCAATGACAATACAATTAAACAGAAGGAAAAAAAACAGATTTTTCTAAACACCTTCGACAATTCATAATAGACTGTAGTTCCTGAACAAACAGCAGAAGGCAAAGATCCTGCACAGTGTTTCCGCCCCCCCCCCCCCCCCCCCAATATATATATATATATATATATGTGTTTTTTGTGTCTTTATTGTAGAGATAGGATAGTGTATAGAGTCGGAAATCAGGGAAAGAAGTCATTTAAGGATACCTTTCCGATAGAAAAGGACAGCTGTCATTAAAAGTAACGCATGAACACCAAGATTCCTTCAAGTCGTCGTGTCGGCTTGTCCCCACCCCCCCAACGCTGTAAACCCAGGGGAAACACTGCTGCATCATTCTCATTTAAAGTGAAAAACTTTTCCCTTTAAATAGGAAGAATACTCTGTTTAAAATGTAGTCATTTTCTTAGAGATTTGGTTAAACAGGGATTTCCATTCTCTTGTTGCACTTATTGACATATTGAAGACCAACCTGAGAAGCCTTAGCTCCTCCTCTGTAACACTCATCTCAAGAGGTGGAAAAATGGTCGATGAACACAGACGTCTCTGTCCTGGTGCATCTGGATCATCTTCATATGAATCTATGAACAGACATACCATTAAACATTACATTCTCATTGTCAATGCTTGCACTATGCGTTTGTTGTTTTTTGATTTTTTTTTTCCACCTGCAACTAGATTTTCAAGACGAACCCTCTCGTGTGCAGCATGTTGATCCACCAGCACCAGAAGGTTTCCTGGGATTTCAAAATAAAGCGCATGAGATGTTGTTTGAACAAAACAAAACAAAACAAGAACAGTGAAGTTCTTCTCCATACCTTTAGTTTCAGTAAGTGTTAATGGCTCTTCTTCGCTCTTAGTTTCTTGCGTGTTGATAAGACAGGCAAGAAACTTCTTATCCACTTGATGAATAACCTATAAGGGTAAAACAATTAGGTCATGATGTAAATGGCAAAGGGGCGTATAGTAAAAGAACATTCAATAGAGAAACACGCCTTCATTGAGAGAATCATGTCCTTTGAAAAACGGTAGGGAAACAGGATGTTGTGGACTTTAACGGCTAGTCCATCAGCTTGCCTGCTGGATATGTCCACACCAACCTGTCAATACAGCAGATATTACAATGTCAATAGTGTCTGTCCTCGGAACACAAATAAACAAACGCATTTTGATAGTACACACAGAGTTCTCATTTACCATAGGAGGGCGGATGAACACAGGATTATTCCATTTTGAGTACAGTGAGGTGAGTGAGTTTTCTGCACTGTCTTCTGTTAAAACAGAACAGATTAGAAATGAACACAAACAAGCCAGAATTCATCTCGTTAACACGTACTGTATCTTATGTTGGCTTCCATCTATCTCCTATCTAATCTGTCCGTGAGGTACCTCTGTCATCAAGCCCTGAACTAATCACTCTCTCTCTCCTGGATTTAGGGAGGAAGGGCAACACTAGAGCCACCTGAAACGGGTAACACCTGTGCTCCGTCCCTACAGTTTCAGGAGCAACAATGACAGTGACGGTGAATGTGTTTGATGTAGAGATCTAGACTTTGTTAAGACGCAGAAAAAAAAAAAAAAAACTACTCACCCATTTCAGAGATCACACTAACTGCCATGTTGGTGACATCAGATGTACAGCGCACTTGTGTTTCTTCAGCATGTGGGTCCTTGTATCGGCTGAGCCCGGTCACTTTGTTCACGTAAACCATCTTTCCCACGGACTTATCATAGTGATGAAGCCAGTCTCCAGATGTTGTGGCCTTTTCTGTCTCAGCTAGCAGGGGATTTGTACTGCAACCCGGCTCAGGGTCCAGTGCAGGGCACCAGGGATTTTCATTGTCATTGCGGTCTTCGGTGACGTCATCACCGTCCTGTGAGGAGGTCTTGGACAGTTTTGGAGATGCATTTGAATTGTCTTTTCTGTGTTGTTTCAACTGGCAGAGTTTGGTTGCCAACGTTTTCTTGGTTTCATTCTCGCCTGAGACTGGTTTTAACTTGGTGAAAACTGAAAGGGCTGCTGGACTTCCCGTTTCTTCTTTTTCTTTTCCTGTAACGTCACCACCTTGCTGTTCTTTCTGGCAAACAAACACATTCTTGGAATTTGGAGCAAAGCTGTCTGTCTCTGGAGGTCTAGCATTATTCTCTTGCCGAGTCTCTAGAGAAGGTAATTTCGGTTCGGCAGATTTACAACACTCTCTTCTAAACTTCTCAAGAGATCCAGACTCCTTACATAAAGATAACTTGTGAATAGAACCAATCCTGGGAATCTTTGAGGGAATAATAGGAACAAAGTCTCCGCATCGTTTCGGACAAGATTTGTCATTGTCTGCATCCAGTGAGATTTTGTGTTTTGATACAAAGGCTCTAGCTTCACACTTTCTCTCTAATCTCTGCTGCTGAAATAGGAGTGCGTAGTTTTGGGATGAACCCTGAGTCTGTAGACTTTCATGAATGTAAGGATCACTTACACTTATCTTTTTGTTGCTTTTAATAGACTGTCCTTTAACCTGGAAGTCAGGTAATATTCGCTCAATTGTGTTTAAACCAGGCTGAATTTGTTGAGTGATGTTATGTTGTAAAGTCAGATTGCTTAATTGTATCTCTCTGCCACATATTTCACTTCCTGGTTGTCCGATCCGATTAGACATGCATACATTTTGAGGGTCTTCTCCATCCTCACTAACCGCCAGCTCCACTTCTTCAGTAATGTTTCTATAAGACTCAGGTTCCATTCTGTCCAGATCACCACCACACTCTTTGTTCCCTTCACCTTTTTCCCTTTCCAGCCCATTCGCAGTGACCCTTTGCCGCCCTGTTTGCTCAGTCTCTTCTTTTCCCTCCATCGTACCACACCCCTGGCAAACAGTGTCTTCAGATGCACCTTCATCTTTGTGCTTACGATGAACAGAATCAGATACCAGTTTCATCCCGATACTGCAATCTAGTGTGGAAGAACTGTTAGTCTCTTGGCCATCGCCATCGCTATTTTTTGGTCCCTCTTGGTCCAAAGTGTGAGTGCCAAACAATTTGGGAGATAAATAATCCACGTCATCTTGAGAGAATTCAGCCACCAAGTTCTCTTTACTCAGGAAAGCTTTCACCGCCTGCTCCATGCAGAGCAAAATGCCATCCCAATCGCTGAACTCTATTAGAGTTTTGGCAGGCTCAAGACATATGTCATACTCTGAGTAAGAGCATTTAATATTGATGATATATACTCCATGCTGCTCTTGGCTTCGTTTGAGCTTTGGACTCCTTATGGCGGACTGCCCATCTGGACTGTCATTTTTCTTACTTGAGCTGCTCAGCCTGCGCAGGAGAAAGTTCAACAGCTTGTGTAGCCGTGTTTTCAGGAGCAGTCGGTCATTAACATACAAGTACTGCAAGCTGTTGCTGTAGTGGCCTTCTCTGCCTATGTGGCCGATCACTTCAAACTGTCCGTGCGCGTGGCTGACTTCTCCAAGTTTTTGTGCTCGCCCGAGGCCATGCACCTGAACAAATCTGTGGTAGGTGTTTTTAGCTTTGGGAAGCTGCACCATCATAGCTCCGGTGCAGTCGTTCTTCAAAGTGAAAGACACCGCGGGGTGCATCAGAGAAATCGCCTCCACTCTGTGTCTGATCCTCTCACCCTCCAGGACAGCATCCACCCTCTTCCTGCGGACTGGCATACTGTGGAAGAAGCTGCAAATGACAACAGTTGTCCCTGCAGAGGGTCGACTATTCTCGGCTTCGAACACCTCCATGCTCTTGCCATCCTTGAAAAGTTTGACGTGAGTTTTCACTGATGATCTTGTCCGGGATGAGATTTCCACCAGGGCGGCTAGAGACACTAGACTTGCCAGGGCTTCTCCTCTGAAACCATACCACCTGAGGTTATCCAGGTCTTCAATGGCGCTGCATTTGCTTGTGTAATACCTGTTCCCCAGATTCTGCATGTCTTCAGCGTTTATCCCAGATCCGTTATCGACGACCTGCACCTTTAAAGCCTCCATGTCCAGTCTGACCCCGACACAGGCCGCCTCTGCATCAATGCTGTTGAGGATGAGCTCCTCTACGCACTGCTGCAGGGAGGGCATGGCGACCCCGGAGCGAAGTTTCCCCTGAATCTCTGCAGGCAAACACTTAATCATTGTATCCACTGGGATTATTACCTGGTCCTGGTCGGCTACACAGTGAGGTTAGAGAGTGAGTGAAGAGGAGCTGAACATTGTTGTTAGGTAACTAACTCCATTAGTGCAAAAAACCGTTAAACATTTAAAAAAAAAATACACACTTAAAAACGAGTTAAAATATATTTAAAAAACTGGTACCGTCGAAAACCTAAACTTAGCTGATGTTTACAATCAACGTGAAACAGCAAGAGATAACCGAAGCAGCTTACAGGCAGAACTAACACTGCCCCCGTCTGGTGCGAAGGACTAACAGCGTCTCTTCTTCTTCTTCTTCTTCTTCTTCTTCTTCTTCTTCTTCTTCTTCTTCTTCTTCTTCTTCTTCTTCTTCTTCTTCTTCTGTCGTTGTTTGCAACAAGCTTTTAACGTCTACCGCCACCCAGTGGAGCAATGAGGGACTCGCTGGCTCTTATTATGGTTTACAGGGACTTCAACTTTTACCACTGTATAATTATATTTACAAGTTAAATTGTGTTGAATAAATTCGTGAATCAATATCAAGTCGATCAAGTTTTTTTTAGATGTGTCATATCATCAGTTTCATCCTTCATACTATAAACAACACAATTTCAGAAGGTCAACACTTTTTTTATTTTTTATATTCAGGTCTAGATTCATCTAGAGGTATTCTTAAATCTTTTTTTTCAGGTTAATATATATGTATGGGAGGGGGGAGGGGGGGGGGGGGGGCGTCGGTTTTGTGGTTTAATTTGTAACAAATGTTTCATGTCATGTACGTCTTTGTAACCTGCTACTGGATGCTTTGAATTTCCCTCGGGATCAATAAAGTATCTATCTATCTATCTATCTATTAGTATTCAAGCAAGTTAATGAGAAATCACATGCATTGATCCTTTATCTTTGGCTATTTTATCAGAATTTTTTTTAAATATCCAGCTGCAAAACTCATTCCTTGCCAGAGGAGGGCAGCAGGATTCTGATGAGTATTCATTCAGCAGGCGCCCACATATTCCTTCAGTCAGTCTTTGTAGAGGCAAATGAAGACTCTGGTGACAGACTTTGGTCATACTACTGCCTGTTTGTGCAGAGAGATGCTTTCTGGTATAGCTGCTCAATCTAGGTCTCTATCAACCCTTTTGTTATGCTAAATCGAGTCATTTGTGCTGGTAAAATAAACACTCAAACACTACAAACACTTTGAAGTATTCTGGAAGCAATTCCTCATTTATTAGTGTAATTACATACTGTAGATGTTAAGGAGGCCTAACATAAACAAAATCTTGAGCTGCCGTCCAACCAATAAAAATCCTAAATAAATATTACATCTTCTTCTACCCCAATATTATAAGCAAACTGTATGGGTTATTCTATTTTACAACGTTAAAAGATGAGTGTTCTAGACTTTCAACTCCTTTCTCGTTCTTGAACTCAGCTTTGGTTATGTGTGACTTGGGGCTCCCCGTGGATCTCAACCATTCTTGCATTTCTTTCACCTTGCTGCTTGGCCCTTGTAGCTGCCCCTGGACCGTTCCTGCGCCAGTGTTTTGGACCCATCCTACGAGGCCAAGCTTCTTCCCTTGTGCCTGGAAAATGAAACAAAGTGAACAAGAAGATAGGCGAGATGGGAAACTTGGAAGAAATGATTGTAAGAAACGTGAAACTGGATGGGTACTGAATTCTAATCATTGCTGTCATTAAGCATCATAAAGCCTTATGTAGCCTATAGGTCAAAGACTACTTGTATTTTCCAACACATAAGAAATAATAACCGAAAAGATGCCTAGCAAGAAATGTCAGGCCCCCATTCTTAGCTTTTAAGGGGTATTTACATCCTTATTTCTTTATTACCCTTTAATATAAAACAGTCACAATAAGGACACTCCAGAAGACCATGAGATAAGATGTAAGCTTCTGGAAAAAAGCGTGTAAGTAAACTTGATATAGCCTAGGCCAGCTTTGGCCTTTGGCAACTTTGGTCACAGCAAGGGCCACATTCATTTAATTCTGACTGCCAGGGGGCCAAATTGTAGGATACAAAAACGACAACAGTCAATTATGTCTCAAATTTAACTCAACATATACCAGTGATCAAATATTATTATGGACATATTTCTGGTTTTCATGATTTCATGGCAGATTTTGTCATGTTTTCTTCATGTTTTGATATATACAAATTGACCTGAGGGCCGCATGTGGCCCCCGGGCAGCCAGTTGCCCACCCCTGGCCTAGGCTATACTTTACTGCTCGAAAACTACTTTTACAAAGGCCACATATGTCAAAGGCTTCCATGTCAAACTCACTTGAGTGTATTTCCGAAAAAATACACCTTGTACTTTTCCAAAAATTTCATAATCCACTGAAATGAGGTCTTCGTTGGACATACTGGACCTAGAAAAAGAGGTGTAGGTTAATAACGGTGTTGTACTGTGCATGTTATTTGGTCAATATTAGTCTACACTGTATTCGCTACTGCAAGCTATGCTAACGCAATTCCTGAATGCCAAAACGAGTAAAAACCTAAAATATTCAAACGTGCAGCTTCATATTCGTTGAGTTTTAATGAATAACACGTTACCGTCTTAACTATTATTCACCTGAATACCGTCTAGAAGCAGTGAAACAAGGACCCAGCGTCGAAAGATCTCCAAACAAACGTGACGGTGCTTCCGGAAGTGATGTTAAATAGACCAATCAGAGAAGGTCTTGGTTTCTAGGCAACGAATGCAAACGGTGAAGAAGAGAGGGAGTCATCACTGTTAGTAGCCTATAAATATATACCAGTTAGTCTATATATATTTGAAGCCAGCTTAAATAAACGTGTTCAGCATTTTCACAGACGACAGACAACAAACAAATCGGTAAGTGTCGGACATTCCAGTTGGGTTTAGGGGATATATTTTGAGTTCTAAGTATTAGAAAACTCGGCCTACAGCTTATCTAACATTGACCTGAAATTTGGCAAGTAGCTAAATAGTATAACCTACATGAATTACAAGGATGGATGGATTAAACATGTAGTTTCACATGCCTGTTTTGGGGCTAAATTAGACCCACTGGGCTATATTGCAGATGTTTCTAAATTAATAACAGAAAACAGATAAGAGCTCATTTTGTCACTGAACTACAAGACAACCACCTTTCAAAATTCTCTTATTTCCATATTTTGGTACTTTTGAGCACATTACATGGTCATCATGTTTAGATCTTCATCTAAAAATGTATACACCAATAACACTTAAGCCAAAAATGGCATTTTATTTGGTCAAAAGTTACAGACAAAGTTGTTAAGTGTTTTGTTAGTTGTTTGGGTCAAGAGAAAACTGTCCATTTCAACCTCATGCCCTGCAGAATATTGTATTCGTAGCACATGCTGCATCATCCAATCAGGCTTCCTTGTTGTCAATCATTATTAGTCTACATTAGGATTATAGAGATTTACCTGAAATTGCTTCTGTAGCTTGAGACTAAAGCAAAGTATTTCTCATTCATGTGGCCTTATTTTATAATCAGTCATACATTTCAGCTCTGCCAACCGGCAACAGTTCTCTTTCTCCTTTGAACTTACTTTATTCATCATTTTGTTCTTTCTTTATTATCCCATAAATTATACAGGAATGAACCTCCAGCAGCTGGTTTCATCCGCAAAGATCCTTATACACCAACAGCACACAACCTCAGAGATATGATCTTCAACAACTGATGAAACCATGAGCACATACACAAGGAAAAGACACAGTCCTCAAGGGCGAATGCATGGCAGTATCTACACTCAAGCACAGCGTGGTGTAGTAGCTGGAAGAAGAGCAGATCAAGACAGTCAGCCGTTTCCAAATAAGCCTGTCAGCCACAAAAGACCGGACAACCCCAAGACACAAGACTCACTTGATCTGTCTGATTTTGAAAAAATAACTATTACAAAACAATCAAGGGGCCCTTTGCCACCCCAAGAACGTCATTCAGATGGTAGAGACACCACCGGATCCCGACACCCAAGAAAAGACTCACACAGGCTGCCCAGTGGAGAACTGGAGATGACTAGAGCAATTCATGAAAAACAGCTGGTGCTACAGGAGAAGCTGTGGAGGGTGGAGGCAAAAGTAAGACAAAAAATCCAGAGAGCCAGAGATGATGCTGCTCAAAAGGATGACTATGACCAGGGACAATCAGAAAGGGGGAAAATTCAGACAAAAACCAGATTTTTGGAGCAGCAGAGGAGAGAACCAGTGAGAAGCAGAGGGCTGATGATACAAGACAGAGGACAAGAGGCTGTAAAACAGCAGATGATGAGGGACAGGATGAGACATGCAGATGAAGAAGAAAGGGCATGGAGAAGAAGAGAAACAGAAGTTGAACAGTTTGAACGAAAAGGACGTCAAGGCACTCATGAGATCACAGTTCGTAAGCGAGAAGTGAGAGGAAAGCAGAACCAACCGAGGTGGGACAATGTGAAAGAGCATACCAGAAGAAAAGGGAGCTTTGAAAGGGATGACGGCAATTGGGGAGAAAGAGATGGAAGGTCAAAAGAGAAGGCAAAAGAAAGGCAACAAAGTACTTCTCATGGTGATAAAGATTGGACGAGAGAAAAGAAATATAGGGAAGACATGCAAAGGGAGCTGTCTAATTCAGACAGAGAAGATCAAATACCTAGAATAAATCAACACAAAACTTCTCATCAAACTGCAACACAAAACCACAGAGGTGGAGAGAGAAACCTGTATGAGGAACAACTGCTCCCGCCAGCTTCTAGTTCGTCTTATTCCAGCAGACAAGAAGAACAGGAGGTCCTTCCTTGCAAAGTATGCGGCCGAAGGTTTACAAGCCAAAGGTTAGAGAAGCATGTCCTAATCTGTGAGAAGCTGAAACAATCAAATCGCCAAGTCTTCAACTCCTTCGCTAACAGAACCAAGGGATCCGACTTAGGGGAGTACCTGAAGACCCACAGCAGCTCAAGAACTCCTGAGGTAGGTCACTAACACTTTTAAAGCAGAGGTTTATCTTAAAGGTGGACTGTGAAGTTTCAAAGATCTTTACCTTCCACACTCTGTCTTTACATTACCTTTTATAAAGTATACGGCTTGGATACTACTTATTTTTTTTATTAAGGCTGCGTCATAAACTGGGATGTTAGGTAAGAACAGTATTCAATATCTGGGGAGAGTTTAAAGAAAAGATGCTACCTGGGAAAAGAAAAGTAGCATTCAGGGACCAGATAGCTTGGCCAATGTTTTGTCAACTTCAGCTATTTGTCCTTTTTCCCCCAAGAAATTGTTCTAATCCCAACTACATTGGGATTTAATGCTAAATTGACCATTCCATGTAAAATGTTTTAAATGTTTGTGTTTTTATTCAGGTTTTGAAGAAAAAGAAGCAAAGGCAGAACAACATGGCAAATACAAAGAATCTGCGTGAGGTCCGACTCCCAGCTGGAACTTCAAAACGGTTCAAGTGAAGCAACCCAGACACATACGTATACTTTGTCCTGTCTCCTTGTTATATACCTTGTGTCTACATTGTTTGAATGAATTCCCTGTCACAGAACTGTCTAAGATAGTTTTTCCTCTTATAAGGATAGCACATGTTACATATAAACAAAGTCTCAGAGCAACAATATAATGTAGCTCACACTGAGGGAAATACAGACCACTTGTAAAATAAGACAGCTGTTGGTTTTATTTAGAAGTCTTACACAAAGAATGACTCAACAGTGCATCTGTGAAAGGAGTGTTTATACAGTTGTTACATCTCCACAATATCTGATTAACTGTGAAAACAAACCATATTTTGAATTGCTGTCAACACATTGTGTATAAAAATAACCTAAGGAGACCCTAAGGAGAAGCATTTTTTCTTTTGCGCTTATTTTGGTTTCAATATCTTGTTAAGGCATTGTAAATAAAACAACATTTTACTGTGTGAAATACTGCCAGTGTTACATGGTTGACATCTGACAATTCATCGACCATAGGTCAACAGCTTGTACGCAAACTGACACGTTTAGAACACCCAAATATCATGACACATTTCTTATAACACAGAACACAATAAAGACAAATAATAATAAAATAAGATATCTGCTTTAAAAAAAATGATGCAAAATACAACATTATTCAAAAAGTACCACGGACAACAATGAATGAAAAGAAAAAATGCGAGAAGAAACAATAATAATGCAGCTTTATGGTTAGCCGTATTACATTTTTTTTTTAAAGGTTTTTTGCATTCCAAGAAAACTGTTCCAAGTTTTCATACATGTGCTGCAGGAACAAGAATTCAAACGTCAAAGAAAGCTGGAAGAAAAAGTAACCACAAGCTTAAACATGGTTTAAAAATGAATCAGTAGTTTTGTGTTTCACTCAAAGACTTGTATATGACAACAACAAAAAAAAAAAGCAAACTTGCACAATATTTGAACGATAATATGAATATGTTCGTTATAACTAACATGTCTGATAAATACAAAGAAACATGTTTTAGAGGCTGTTTTGTCTTTGGCGCTTTAGCTTTTCAATATTATGAAATAAGAAGGAGAAAAAATTATACCTAGAATCGAATGTTTCCTCAATGGAAGATGGTGCTACATGAGTTCAAATAAATCAAGACATCATGCCGGCTCCACATCTCTTAATAATTGAGGACAACAAACAGAATCTTGCATAAATCAGCAAACGTTTTCCTGATAGGAAAAGCTCTTCTGATCTTTTATGCTATAAATACTATTATCTGAGGCACTGATGGCTGAAACCTCGATGCTGACATCCCTTAAAGCCAACACTAGTACCACCTAGACTTTGACTTTAACATTGCACAGTAACACTATGACCAGTAAATGATTTGTCTCTCGCAGGTCCGATCCTTGATGTTGAATCCAGCCAACATTTGAATCTGTGAACATAGCTAGATCCCTCCAAACAGGTGTGCATGTAAGAGTTTACAATGTCATTTACATTATTCCTAATGCAACTATTTGTAATCATCCAACTCGTGGCTCTTTAAACACGTATACTGTAATGTAACAATTGTGACTGAACTGAGGCAGCAACACTGATCCTCCATCTCCTATCTACCCAACTTGTTTTATTCCACAAGTGCTAAATGTTTCAATGTTACAATTCACCCACGGTGTAGACATGATTTAAATCTCACACACCGGCTCCAGCAGATCGGCCTCCATGATATGTGAACCCACCTCCCTTTCCCCTTCCATCACGGGGCATTCCATCAGAGTGAGTGTTCCTGTTATTGTCACATCCTGCATCTTGCAGCGTTGAACGACTGATTGCTGCCAAGAGCCTTTCATTCTCCTTCTTTTGCTCGTCAACCTAGACACAGCAGGAAAACATGCTCAGGGACAAACGTTAAAATTAGAACGGGTCGTAGGGTTATTTATGTGGAAAGTCTCACCTGCGTCTCAAGTATCTGGATCCTCATCTTTTGTTGAGCCACTGTTTCTCTCAGCTGCAAAACAAGTTCTTGTGTCAAACACTACGGATATGCACTGATTGGATCATGGTGTGCACTGTTATTGTGCAGATGTTATACCTGTAAGACTTCACTACTTTCTTTACAGCAAGCGCCAGAGTCTTCTTTTTTGTAGAAGTCAGCCTCCTGCAGTCCATTGACTTTATCACAGCTCATTCGTTTAGTCTGTTGGGAAAAAAAATCGATTTGGAACACGGATGTATTTCAAAAATGCAGAATGAACAACAATATGCATATACTTTAAAATCTTCAATTTGGTATTACCGATAGGCCAGTGTTAAAGCTGACTGCTGCTGCTGCTGCTTTCAGCTCTTTCAGCTCCTCATAAGGAAGAGTGACGCTATCAGGGAAAGAAGGGAGCTGGTCAGGAGAGGGCAGATCTGAGTCGTGTGGAATGGGGATGAACTCTGCGTCCTCAAGCTCCTGTTGGATGAGAACCTCGCTGAATGAGAACACTGCAATCTACATTTAAATGTTTCTGTCCTATGACATCTCTCTACTCATGTTAGATTTTAACAAACCCTTCTAAGCCAGAGCGGGCAGGAGCTGTCCCCAGTCTGATTTGCCCCAGACAAAGTCCCCATGAAACACTCCTCTGTATTATCTTCCATTGTCCCCCCAAGACCCCTGTCCTGACAGTCTGTTTCTGAACCAGGTTCTATGTCCAGATCCACTGTGGATGTTGAAGCCGCCTGGTCCGGTCCTGTATACAATCACACACAAAAACAATGTAGTCTTGTCCCCGATAATCAAGTCAAGCTTATTAATCAATACACAAAGTGACAAAAGAAAAGTATTTACCACTACCGACTGATAGTCCACTGCTGTTTGATCGAATAGTCTTGGAGTTGAGCACTTTCTCTGCAAAGAAAGATGAAAATGTATAAATTTATGCGTTTGCACCAGTTAACTGTGCATGTGTCAGTTTGTGATCACAAACCCATTATGATAATAGTGTGCCAGCCACGGCAAGACAAGTCCGGCACATGGTGGAGGGAACCGAAGATGGGCCTTGGCATGGCAGGGCACACCTCTGATCCAAATCCCTTATCAGCAGGCATCCCAAGGCGCCCATTTCCTGCATTTCCCCACGCAAAGATCTGATTGTCTACAAGAAACAAAAACACATGATGATAGTCAAGACTACAAATGGCTGGGGAAGTGAAAAAAATGGACAAAAACCTTGACATGAAATCAAAACTATATACAGTTGAAGACTGTTTGTATTCTTACCTTCAGTGGCTGCAATGGTGAAGCCGTCTCCACAAGACAGTTTGTTCACAATCTTCCCCCCAAAGGGTCCAACAAGGACTTGAACACCCTGGTGTTTCTTAAAGTCCTTCACACCCAGCTGTCCATACTTGTTGCAACCAAACGTGATCAGACGACCTCGTCCTGCAAAGAAAAAAAACAACCTTAACTCAAGGTTGTTTTTTTTTTAAATAGTTATAATTGGAAGATAATTATCAGACTATTTTGTGGTACCATCAATTGCAGCTGTATGAGTTTTTCCTGGAGCTATGGCCTGAATCTTGAACCGTGATAGCTGCTTTGCCAAGGTCAGTGTGGTGATGTACGGAATCCCCTGGTATGCCTGGTGTGATGGCGGGGGAAAGGGGGTAAATCAATAGCTGTATCAGCTGAAGTCTCATTATTGACCGCCTTAAAGTGTAACCTAGTACCTCTCCAAGGTGGTTTTTGAGACCAGAGATTCCCTGGTTCAGTCCAAGCTTATTGAATTCGTTGTTTCCACACGCCAACACTTTGCCAGCTTCCGTCAAAAAGAAGGTTCCGTCACTGCCACACGACACAGAGGAGATTGTGGCGCCTTTAGGGATTTCCACCTGGTAAAAACAGATAAAATAAAGTAATTGAAATTACTATATAAACTATTCTTTTAGAATGCTTAAACCCTGAGCAATGTAAAGGCCCCTCAATGATTTAGCATCTTAACATAGAGTCAACAACAAGCAAGAGCAGGAAACAAAATCTGACCTGCATTGGAGAAGAGAAGTCATCCTCACATTCCAGCCCCAGACGCCCTGCAGCAGGAAAACAGCCATTTTGACTTGGAAATCTAAGTATGACTGTACTGCACACAAACAGGGTCTCTGTCTCCATCTCCTGGCTACAGTTAGAAGGAGAAAATCAACCAGGAACGTGCTCACAGTTACAGTAAATACAGGAACCCTTCGTACCATACTCTCCACAACCCCAGGAGTAGATGTCCCCAGACTGAGTCAGCACCACCACGTGGTTGTCTCCGCATGAAACGTGACGCACAGGCCGCTCCTCAAAAAACTCCAAAAGCACGGGCTCCAAAATCTCACTGCCGAGCTCGTTCTCCACTCCAATGCAGCCGTAATAGTCCGACCCGAACATGTACATCTGGTCCTCATCTGCAAAAGCAGCAGCAGAACAGCTCAGAGAAACGATGAGTTTTTTTTTTTTTTTTTTTTTTTTTTAGGGTTCTATTTTTTTTTTACAGAAAGTTTATCTCACCGGTGACACAAGCAGTAAAGTCAGCCCCACATGCCACCTGTCGGATGGCCTTCCCCTGCAGCTTCTCCACCTTCTTTGGCTGTCGGTACGAGGCCTGGTCTCCTTGCCCAAGCTGGCCCACCATCTTTGCTCCACCTTGGACATTCTGAAGGAACAGTTGGAATCAGTAAAATGCAACAACAACTGAATCCAGTAAACCCACCCCCTCCCTCCAAAGTGATAGATCAACACTCACAGCCCAAGTATACAGCTCTTTTTCCACTGACACCACTGCGAAGTGACTTTCCCCTGCACACACATGTTGGGCACTGCTGCCTCCTTTAAACGCATCCAGTTTCTGGGGGGTGAACTTCCCACCACCCCAGAAATATACCTCCCTTGAGCGTGTGGTAACCACAGCAACAGGGGTGTCAGTCACTGTGCTCAGCCTTTGGACAAGAAATAGTTTTAATAAAAGTACCATAGACATAGGCTTTACAGTGGAGGATATTAAACAAGTGTTTACAACTTACTTTGGTTTTTTCATCGCTGAATTCAGCAGGGCAACTCTCTCTTCATGCTCCCTAACAGAGAATTCAGTTTTCAGTTGTCATGAAGTTTTGAATTTCATGGCAATAATCAGAATGTGAAATATTTTCTTATGAGTGAAATAAAAAAAAGAATAATTCTTCCCCCTTTTCACCAACTCACTGTCTGTGGCAGGAGATGAATGGCTGGTCCAGAATCTGCTCCCCTGTAGGTCTCTTTGCAGGATCCTGCAACAAAAAGGATCACAAAACTTAACAGTGAGGTATTCTTAAATACTTATTTTACTATCTCATCTGAACCAACACAATTCTCTGATTAGTCTCTTCACTCACTTGATCGAGACACTCATACACCAGGTTGATCACTTCAGGAGAATAAACATCTGAGTTCACGTCCATGGTCCAGTTGCCCTGGACTATTTTAACACAGAGGTTCAGAGGGTTCTAGTGGACAAAAACAGAAGAATGTATTATTCCTAGTGGGAGAAAAAAATCGACATTTTTACTGATTTATGCCATCAATAGCAAATATATCTTCACTCTTACCGTTGCATCAAATGTTCTTGTGAGAGTTAAGACCTCAAAAAGTACACAACCCATGGCCCAGATGTCTGATTTGAAGTTGTACTTCGATCCCTGGCACAACTCAGGTGACATGTAATATGGAGTTCCCACACACTGGATTTACAGAGGAAGAAAGGATAGAATAACTCAGTGTTTCACGCTGATGCTGAAGGAGGGATATCAAACAACTGTGAAGTGGAACATGACTAAACTAGCAAACTATCTATAGTCTGATACAATATGTGATCAACTCCACCATCTCAAATCTCATCATCCATGGGGATGACAAAATATTTACTGAATCTATGCATTGTTGTCTTCTACAAAGTGTGTTTTCAACTGATATTGGAAAAAAAAAGAATGCACATACCAAAGACCATGAGAGTATTTAACCATATAAGACAATATGTTTAAATAAAACATCTTAACTTACAGTCTCCGCCATTGAGAATTCAGAGTCTAGCTTCTTCGCAAGGCCATAGTCGCCCAGCTTGATGAGGTCAGTCTTTGTAAGGAAAATATTCAGAGTTTTGATATCTCTGCAAGAAAATGAGAATAAAAATGTCAAAGCCCGTCCCATTTCTTCTTAAAGGAAGAATATGCAACATTTTAAGGATAAATACAGCAGAAATCAAGTGTATCATCCTCTGTAAATGTCTCTCTGAGTCATGACTGTCTTCAATGAGTGAGAAGTGCGAGTCTCGCCAGCTGTGTTGTTGTCGGAGCTGTGTTTACATCATGTTTACATGGACGGGACGGCCTCGTGTATAAAGCTGTTTTAGTGAAGGACTGGAGTAAAGAAGAACACCATTTCCTACTCACTGCTTTTTGGGATGTCACGTAAGAGTCTTTAGATCACGGCAATTCCGTGTCCATTTATGTGCAATATGAAGCTACACGTTAACCAAAGTGTGCTAACAATAGCCTGCTAACACAACAATGAAGGCCACCGCCAATTGCAGCTCAAGCAAAGGACAATTTTGTCCGCCGCTTGCGCTTAATGGCGCTTAATTATGGTGTGTTAAAATTGATAACTCCTTTGTGCGAACACGAGTGGAGAGGGGTTGGAGGTGTTGCGCTGGAGGAGAGCGGAGGCTTCAGAATAGGGGAGGTGTCGCCAAACAGCAGTTTGTTTTGGTCAGTGCTCAAGGGCAACATCTACTGGATCAAAAAGTCGCACATTCTTCCTTTAAAGGCAGGAAACAAGCTGAACTTCTAACCTGTGTAAGATCCCAGCCTTGTGAATATGGGTCACTGCTGAGGCAATTTGGTACAGGTACCAAATGACAACCTAAAGAAACATGTTCAAGGTAAATATGTCGCAGTTAATCATCTGTTTTGTAATAAAATTCATGCCTTTCAATGCTGCCACTTACATCTTCACTAAAAAGTTTCCCCTCCCGATGGATGATTCTGTCGTAAAGATTTCCTCCTGTGAAGATAACACCACGTAACAATCTGTCACACATGATCAACTTTCAAACGTATACCTAATCGCCAGTGGACACAGCCACAGTATATTCACATACCATTGCAATACTCCAGCTCAATGAAGAGGGTGTTTTTATCCATGAAGTGATTGAAATAGGCTATAATGTTGTTGTGCTCGAGAATGGACAGGATGCTTATTTCGTTCATAACGTCTCGCCGGTCCTTCTCCGAGAGCGAGTTCAGTTCCACTTCCTTCCATACTACCAGAGAGTTGTCCTATGGGAAGCAAAAGAGGACACATAACACAAGTGTGAGCCTTAATGTAGTATTAATAATCTCCACGTGACAGTAAAACAGTCTTACTGTCATATGGACAATAAGTAATTACTAAATTATTACAACATACATCATTAATTGTAAGTAGAACATATTTATACAAGACAAAAAAAACAGTATATAAGCTTTAATATGTAAGATAAATGTGCATATACATAAATTAGGATTAAATAAGGAAGCTGAGTTATTAATTCAATGGAGAGGTGATGGGATTAGATTACTCGTTAAACATGTTGTTTTATGCACTTTTCTTTTGCTTTTTTGTCTTGAAAAAAGGTACATCAATCAATATTTAAATCCTAACATTGTTATGAATATCATGAAAGGAAATGGACTTCAGTGTGTTAAGCAAAGAAACAGCTGTCACAGGATAAAGAGGCAATGTATGGGAAAGGTATGTATCTTGTTGCACTAAAGAATTTCTCACAGGGGCAAGAAAACTGAGGAACACTGAGGAGTTCAGATATCCGGACACATCTTCCAGCCTACAGTATACTGTAGGTATTATTACATGTAATAATGAGCCACCATTTAAAGAAGGTGTGTCACAATTAACAGACTTATTATACATCTAATTTAAAAAAAAACTTAAATATTCGTCATTTAAAACTAAAAATAACATGTCTGAACAGGAAAAAAAAGTTGTGGATAGTTTGAGAAGTTGCAGGACACGTTTTCTTATGAGTTGCATATTTAAAGACACATTTTAACTACTACGTGCTGCACGGCATTATGCACGCTACTTTGTACCTGGTTAGACACAAACTGTATCTCACCTCTGTTCTTCTGTACAGGGTTGCTTCACCAAACGCCCCCCTCCCGAGGATCCGGATAGGAATGTAATGCAGCTTCTCCTCTTCGCCATTAAACGTGCTCGACGCTGATCGCTCACTGACCACAGAACCGCCGCCCAAATCTGAATTCAGCGAGTCGAAATGTCTTTCATAGTCATTGAGTGACATTTCGGTTCAGGAACTTGTTTGCCCGTGGCCGTGATGGAAATAACCCGCACAGGCCTGACGACAACTTCTCTTGAAAGACGTCTACAAACCCGCATACACGTCTACCATGTTACCTGTGTCGTCTGACAAAAACCACAGTCTGAAGCAAAAGTATCTACTGAAGCCTTAAGGCGGCTCTATATCTGAAAAGTAAGGAAAAAACAACGTAGCAAAATACGTGAAACTGTAGTAGTTAGACTACTGTCAAGCATGTCACAATAAAAACAGGACGCTTAGTCAACCTTTTGAACTTTCAAAATAAAAGCTGCAACCTCACACGTGTGCCGGTGTGTTTTACTGTGAAAGCAAAAAGCGTCACTTCCTGTTTTGTCTGGTTAGTCACATGTTAACTTGAATGTGCTGACAGTCACGTTAGGAAGACGGAAATACAGCGCCGCCTAGCACAACAAAACACCAAACTAAAACTTTTATACCCACCAAATTAAGTCGTTGAGTTTGCAAAGTAATTTGTTAAATATTTCTGAAACATGGTGTTTTCTTCAGACACTGAAGGCAACACAACGAATACCTGTCTCTACTTTCTTCAGCTCAAACCCGGAAACTGACAAATAGGTCTCCTCTCCGTTTAATGGCAGATTACAGTTTTTAATATGCTGTGAAGTTTTCCGAAATGTATTTACATTTTTACAGTCTATGGTATTTACATAAAAAGACTGAAGGAAGTCAGTTCCATTTAAGTGCTTTATTGGCATGAATGTAATAAAAAAGTACCAATCATTGTATAACAACATTGAAAATACAATAAGAGTAATATTAGGAAAGTTATTGTGATAATAGTAGTAGCCCAATGCAATTCATATTCAAAAAATCTTCCAGTAATACAAAACAACAAAAACATTGCATAAATATTGAGTGGAAGAAATGTAATTCTTCAAATTTTGTGTTCAGGGGTTCCAAAAGTGTCAAAACACATCTGTCTAAACATCTGCATTATGTCTTATGTCGTTGTATTGTACTCTCTATCATCTTTATGTGTTGTTTGACTGTGCCGTTATTCTTTTATTCTGTCTTCTTTCTGTTCATTGTAGTCTCTGTGTCATCTTCATGTCACACTGTGTCGTTATCCCTTGACATTCTGTGGTTGGGTTGTTGTAGTGACATCACTGCAGAATCACAGGATATAACGACAAGGCATGACAACACATTGAAACGACACAAAGAGGAGAATACAAATGTTTTTACAGATGTTTTTTTGGCAGTTTTGGAACACCAAAATAGTTTTCCTAATTTTCTTTACTCATGCAAAAATAGGCTACTGCAGGAAGTTAAATAATTTTAAAAATGTATGTAGGCCTTTCATACCTGCCTTCCAAATACAAATACAAATTTAAAATGACTTAAACTTGCATATTTTACCCATTATTTTTAAAACGTCCTTAAATGAGATTTGTGCTGAAATGAAAGTAAACAATTTGACTGTAACAATGTAGGTATCTGTGTTGCTCTTTATCTATAAAAAATACACACAGACACACTGAAATAATCTAATTATTTTAAGGCTGCTGTATTCTTTTGTGTTGTTCTGTTGTCAGTGTCTGGATAGGCCTATTAGTGCATGCTGCTGTGTGCAATGTTAAATGCTTTAACCATTTCCAGGGACAGAGGGGGTCCCCAGTACAATTGTTATTTTGGGGGTTGCTGGATGAAAAGTTTGGGAACCCCTGACTTAGGCTCGGTACACACACTGTAAGAGGCACTTTATCTAAACCAAAATGTAACACCCACAGACACACACACACACACACACACACACACACACACACACACACACACACACACACACACACACACACACACACACACACACACACACACACACACACACACACACACACACACACACACACACAAACTTGCAGTTTTGGATTATTGACACAGCAGATAAAAGTGACAAGCTGTGGAGGTTTTGTGAAGACCGGAGAGTTATCCAGACATGATTTTAAATTGTGACAATAACATTGATGAAACTACTAATAACCCTGGAAACAAAGGTAGGCCCAAATGATCAAAACTGCCATTGTCATTATTAACGAATATACTGTATTATTTTCCTGCTGTGTACTTTCAGCTCACAGTCAAGGGTCTGTTTGTTTAGGATCGATGAGCAAAGTCAGAGTTGGGTCCAGAAGTTTTCCACTGTATCCAGTGGTTATCGTCAGTTTGGGGCTGCTTAACACTATTCTGATGTTAACTGCTGTTGTTATTGGGATTTACTGTGAGTACAACCAATCCAATGAAGGTGTTGTAGTACTTATGACCTCTTAGAGTCACTTTGTGGTACACCGGGATTAACAATTTCATTATTAATCTTGTTATTAAACCTTCAACAGGTTTACTAAGCTTGTATCAACACAAATATATCTTTATATTTCTGCTTACAGGTGGTATATTTAGTGAGGTGTCAGCTTCAGACCAAAATGCACAAACCCTTATAATAGAGTTTAAGACACTTCATGAAATGCTTGCTGATGTAATCCAATCCCAAAAAGAAGCCAAGCAAGCATTACAAAAGGAGCTCAGAAACAATGAAAAGAATAAACTGCAGATGGAGCAGAACAAGACTCTTTGTGACCGACTCCAGAGGCAGATTGAGAGTCTACATGTGGAGAAAGCAACACTGCAGTCCCAGTTATCGGATATACGTGAGAAGCTGCTGGATTCGTTCATGTATTCTGACATAAACTTTTCTTTGATGATGTAACATTATTACTCTCCCATTTTCTCCAACAGAAGACAATTGTGGACGATGCCTTCCAGGATGGCAATTAATCAACCACACCTGCTACTTCCATTCTCTATCGGAAACCAGTGCCTTTAAGAACTGGTGGGATAGCAGGACGGACTGTATCAGCCGGGGGGGCAATCTTACTGTGATTAATAGCTTGGAGAAGCAGGTGAGTTTAGTGTGCTCTGGGTGGATATCAAAATAAAGTGAAATGGTACAACATATTTATGCTAAAGGAGCTGCAATCCATTGTTTTTCAAACTATCTGTTGGAGCTTTCATTATTTTCCCTTCTGTAAGGAACGGTACTTGTTATCTGTGGTTTAAAGTCATCCTGTGTGAGTTTTTTGACTATAGGGCTGGATAGTATAATGTTTAAAATGAATGTCCTGCACTGTGTATCATTGTTGACACTTAGTAACAGCAGAAGTCATACTGTAAATGTGAAGATGTTTTACAGACACACAGTGCAAAAGGTGTTTTACAGGAAAGACAATTTCTAATGTCAAAGTGTAACAGGACAGGTGTTAACAATGAAACAAAAGGTGGCTTAATTCTAGATAACAGTATAAGTTGAATAAAATGTAGATTAACCACCAAATTCAGCCTGCTAAGTAGAACAGTAGCCCCTAAAGCTGCAACAGAAACATGGGGATGTTTAGCTGTTTTTAGTAAAATGAAGAAGCCATTTTTTATGCCACAGGAAGAGCATCATAGTCCAAAGCTACAGAAGCTAAATCAAAATGTTTAACGATAAATAATCCTTTATGAACCCACCATCTGTAGCCTCATTTTCTGACGTTCTAGATAACAACAGTCTAAAAATGAATGGGCAAATGTAGGACAATGCGGAAGTATAAAAAAATGCAGTTCCTTAAGTGTCCACTTGCGCCTAAAGCAAGTGAAACCACATTACAACCAATATTAAATACCCATTTTTACAGCAGCATTTAAAACGTTCTCCGCCTGGTTAAGAAAAAAAACGGTTTTGTTTCCGAATAGCTAATTTCTTTATTTGTAACTGTGAATTATCTTTTAACTCTGTTTTGATAATAAAGGCTCAGAATTATGCATAATTAGGGATTAGTTGATTTGTCTGACTGGTAGGTGTGTTTTAGCTGTTAGCCAGGAGGCTAAGCTTTAGCTAAATCCAGTCAAGATCTGAGAGTCACTCAACTCCACCTCTTTGCCCTGTTAATAGATCGGTCAGAAGTTAATTAACAGCGTGAATGTATTCTGTTAAAAAAAAGCTAACGTAACTTATGTTTAAACCCTGTTTCCACATAGCTAAATCTTTACGAGTTTCTACCAAAAATGGATCAAAGTTTGCAAACAAGCAAGCACAGGGGAGCCTGGATTGGCCTAACATACGATCGGACAGTGCACAGATGGGTGTGGTCAAATGAAGTGACTCTGAGCGATCAAGGGTAAGATCTCTAAGCCACTCTTTGCATGTTTGGAAAACCCCTATTGTTTAGCGTTCAAAGTTCCTTTGTTCCCTGGAATTCTGTGTTCCCTAGATTTATATGGTTCATGGGAACATGACACTGGGGTCCTATATTCCCCAGTTTAACATACACGTGCTTTACCAGGTCTGGGTTGTCAACCTAAATCTTACATCGTGATAGAAAGGGACACCAACCTTTTCTGTTTGCACATCTCACCATTTTGTTAATTTGCCACAAAATACATTAAAAAAAAATAACAAACATTTTCCTTACTTTATAATCCATTCATTACAATAAACTAACACTTACAGTTTTTTTTAGGTCAACCCAGACTTTGCCAGGAAAACAACGTGAAGCTAGATAGTATTTACAAAATATTTTTTACTTTAAACGCGTCAAATTTGACCCAAGCCCAATAAAAAGTTTAATGTGTTTTAACAGAACATTGAACATTGGAACCCTCCCTTACTGTGCCTGTAGCCAAGATATAGTATCAGCATGTAACTTATTGTTTAAACCATACTTTTCGTGTTTCCACATGTTGAGTTAAACTTTACAAATGCTTACAAGTGAGCTTGCTGACTGGCAGCCCACTGTATCCAATTCAAACACAAGTTGATATATAAAAATGTATATATACAGTATGTGGGTTTTATATTAAAGAAACTCACAAACATATGTTAATTGGAGGGAGTTTTGCTGTATTACAGTGGACACATGTAATTCTTAGATGATGACATGTTAATGACCAGCAATGTTGGCAAAGATTTAATCTTAAATGATATATTATAGACAGTTATATTATAAATTACAGTAAATAAATTACTGTTTTTACTTTACTTTACTTTATACTTCACTTCAGACCCATAGGTCCATATCGTTATAAAAAGCACAGATATATAAATACATCTACATGTATTATTTCATTCCTTTAGGTACTGGAATTCTGGGGAGCCCAACAACCAAGAAGCACCAGATGGAGCCTGTGTGGCAGTTGTAAACAAGAACACCCCTACAAGAACGTGGTTTGACACAAGCTGCGGTTGGGAAAAGGAATGGTTATGTGAAATGGAGCCAAACTAGTTGTGGAGAGAGTGATGGTCAGGGTTTAAGTCTCTCCATTGCATCAAACAAGCTGGGAAGAGAAGAAACAGTCATTTTCCTTTCTTTATTAAAGGATGAATTGTCTTCAAGTTTCTTTGTTTTTGAATAAATATATGGACCATGTGAACAAACGTGGTTTCTTATTGCAGTTGTGCTGTTTTCTGCAGGTGGTAATTTCAAAGATATAGAGGAGAGTGGTACGGAATGACAGTATCCCAAAACGGACATGCATTCATACATTTTATCTACTTCATTTTTCTGGTTGTTTTCTCAATATCTTTTTTTGTTGTGTTTCCTTGCGATTACAATGCTGGTTTTTCTGTGATAATGACATCATTTCAGTTTATTTTCTCTGGGTAACATGGCTGGTTTTCCCATTTAAATGGATTTGGTTATCTAGTTATCTCAGGATAACAAACGTGAGTTCATTTGTAGTTGTTGTAATACAGTTGTAAGGTGTATTATCTATTCACAAGGTGCCAGTTGAAATATTACACGTTAAGTAGTGAGCATAATAAAATGCTGATAGCATTTATCTGACGTTTATCTCTGTAAAAGTTTCCAAAAAAATAACATTGAAGGTTACAATAATAAAAAAAATGTCCAATGATGGGAAAAAATGCATTTAAGCTTACAAACACGTTGATAATGGTGTAATATTTTAGGACTATCTTAACTGGATTTAAAATCGTATGTACCACAGCTCAGCAGATATTTAAAGTTGTATCATTTGTTACTTAAATTTGTTGCTTAGATGTTAAGGTAAACAAGCACTGAAAATAATCTATATAACAATAATTAACATTAGTTAATGCAGTAATAAGCCTTAACTAATGGTTACTAACGCAGCCTATCATCAACAAATAGACACAAAGGTAAAACAAGGGTTAAAATAAACACACACACACACACACACACACACACACACACACACACACACACACACACACACACACACACACACACACACACACACACACACACACACACACACACACACACACACACACACACACACACACACACACACACACACACACCTACCTTATCACTGGTATAAGCAGGGGACGAGCAGATCAATAGTAACTGTTTGCACCAACATAATGGAGGAGTTTAAGTCGCAGACAGAAGTCGATGATAACATTTTATTAAGACAGACGATTTCTCGAAATTTCAACCACCATGGGCATGCAGGCTCACACCATGGACTATTTGGAGGTACAGAAAACCTTATAATTTAACTTTTCTGAAGTTTTTGACTAAAGTCCACCTAGATTAACGTCTACGTCATTCTACATTTTCTCTCTTTTCTCCTATAATCAGATTCTGAGATTTCACAAACTTTAATTACTTAAATTACACATTTCAGCAATGTTCAGTATATCCATGGTTTTAGATTTCACATTGTTGTTTATAATTCTTATCAAATCTATCAATTTCTCTATCAAGAGGGTGAATAGTCATCATGCCGATGTTCTTAATCTGTAGTTTTAAGCTTTAGTTTGATATTAAATAAACATTTTAGATGTTAACTCAGAGGAATGTTATTACTGTCTGTTCACAGGAGGAAGCTGTTTTGCATTACCACGCCATCGACTGGTCATACTGAGTCTCGGCTTGCTGAATGCTGTTCTGCTGATAGCTTCTGTTGTCCTGGGAATTTACTGTAAGTATGAACGTTTGCAGAAACTGCTGCTTTCCTGGAGCACATTTCCGGTTCATCTTTTGTTTAATTAGATGACTGAGATAGTTGGTTCATGTAATTCAATTCAGCCCGGTTTTAATGCAATACAATTTGATGTGATACTGCAGGGCTGTGTAACTATTTACAGCCCTGTATCATATCATTTCAGAATACAGGGCTTATTTATAAATTAAATTCATGGTCCAATATTATGGATAGTTAAATTAGAAAAAACATTAAAAAAAAATGTTTCGAAAGCTTTCACTAAAACAAGCACTTTAAATGCTTCATAAATCATCCAAACTGTTATTTATATTCTGCCAGTCAAGTACTGGATTAATGGATCTTTGAGCTATTTCTGTCAGCTCCTCAGTGGATGGCCAACCAACAGACCACTATAGGTGCTTGCAACCCGCATCTATTTGACCACATCTCTTTCTGTTTGTTATTTTGTGTTTTGTGCCTCAGGTGCCAGAGCCAGCTACTTTCAGGTTCCTGTTTCAGATGCCACACCCCTCATCATTGAGATGAATTATCTCCGCAACCAAAGCGGTATAATCCGAGCTACACTGGAAGCCAGGGCGGCAATAGCAAAAAAGCACGCCGATCACATTCAACTAAAGCTAGAACTGAAGCAGCACAAGATCAGCATGGACAGACTTCAGAGACAGATTAAGACACTGCACGATGAGATGGAAAATCTGCGGTCCAATAAATCTTCATTAGGTGAACAGACTAACAAGTTTTCGCTGGCTGCAAACAGTTCAATATCATGATTGAAATGATGCAACCTTTAATGTAGTGTATAACAATATTTAAATGTATTATGAAACAGCCCACTGTGTGACAATAAATCACTTTTTGTTTTTATTGAATCTCCTTTTGCATCAGAGGATAACTGTGGCAGATGCCAACCAGGATGGAGACTTCTTAAATTGTCCTGCTATTATTTTTCTTCTCGCGATGAGTCCAACCCCAAGAAGAACTGGCTGGATAGCAGAGCAGACTGTGTCAGTAAAGGAGGAGAACTGCTGGTGATCAATAACTTGCAAGAGCAGGTAAAATAACAAACCAGCATTAAAAAATAATAAAACTCAACTGGAATTGAAAACAAATGGTGTTAACAAAATTTAAATAAATACTAATTCAACATTCAAAACTATTCTAACTTTGTATGTAAGTAAGTGACCAGTCTAAAGCACACTTGCTATGCCACACCTGTAAAGTGGATGGATTATCTCAGCAAAGGAAAAGTACTCACTAACAGATTAGAAAAAAATTGGGAACAACATTTGAGAGAAATTGGTATTTTGCATGCATATTTTTCTATGCAGGCAAAAAAAATGAGAAGGAGAAGAAGAAGAAGTTAGGTCCCAGGACGGATGAATTCATGCTTTCTCGTTAGGATGTGAGTTAAATCTAGCAACAGGTTTAAGGTTATAGTGTAGCACTCTAGATCTGCCGCTGCGTTCATCGCTCAGCTGGAGGAAGATCTGATAGCTGGAGACAATCAGGGATCGTAAAAGCGGTTTGGCAATGATTTGAATTTTTTTAGACTTTAAAAAAAACCGGTTTCTATTACTCTGTGTGTATTTGAGGTATACCCATCTTAAAGTCTCTGAAAGCTATATTTGACCAGGTTTGTTTCACATATATATGCATTTTTAACACAGGATTCAATTAATTTCTTCTTAGATTTTTTTATTTCAACTCGTGAAAAATTAAGCAAAAACTATAGTGTTGCATTAATATTTTTGTATGTATGTGATAAGACAATAAGCCATAGAGTATAAACTCATGTGTCTGCTTTCTACAGCAACTCCTCACTACTAGCCTCCCAACCCAGATCGGCAGTGGTGAGTGGTGGGAGAAAGGATTTTGGATCGGCCTCACTAATGTTGCTACAAGTGGAACATGGGTGTGGGTGAACAATGTGACTGAAGTGGAAACAATGTAAGTATCTTACAGAGTGTCAGCACATTTTATTTCCTTATAGTGTTATGAAATATCCTCAATTACAATAAATAAATGGGAGATAAATTATTATTTTGAATGATTTTCATTTATAAAAGGTACTGGAGAAGTGGACAGCCAAAGACCGATGGACCTCAGAGTGGGAACTGTGCAGCTTTGTCTTACTTGTCTGACACCACCAGGATGTGGTACAATGGGAACTGCCAAGACCATCAGTATAACTGGATATGTGAGAAGCAGCCAAGCTAAATCTAAAATCAAAAGAATGGCAAGATGATATGCATCAGTGCAAAATCTTTGAACTGCACCTTACCAAATTAGCATCCATGTTGCATTTTTGTAGATTTGAATTTTTGTACTACAGACATTTGTGTTCAGTGCTAGTATATAATAGTTGTCAATGGAAGGAAATATATTTGCCAAATAATCATTTTATGAAACCCTGCTTGAATAAATAAAAAAGTGTCGTCTGAATAAATGTCATATCATGCTTGAAAGTTGAAATAAACAAGGAAATAATAATGTGTTCAGAAACGGAATCCGCTCTCCAAATTGTCTCTGCGCCCTGTAAATATGTAACAAATGATCTAGATCTTTGTGTTTGTAAAGTAACACGCACACACTCTTACACACAGGGCAATGTCCTGACATACAATCTCTTTAGGACAAACACAAGAGTCTGCCCTCCAGTTTGCAGTCAAAATGGAGGACAGAGAAAATTCAGGTGGTAGTTTTGGTGGCAGATTCAACAAACTGATAAGTGAAGATGAATTCAGTGCAGATGAGACTAGTCCGGACTCAAACCAGGAGACGCAACAAGGTAAAGACAATGAATTAATCACTGCTAATCTCAGGAAGAATTTGTGCATTCTGTTTTTATCTACTCATACCAGGTCTTTAAATAATCGAGGAAAACACACAATTTGCTACTTTATATACCATTCTTAATATGAATCCTCGGCCTCCTAAATGGTGTTAAATGCATTTTTAAAAAAATCATTAACTAAATAGCTTAGATGTACAACTCAAAAGTAAGGGACACATTGAAAACAATTAAAGCAACTGAAGCTTCTATGTTAGCTATTTTTCATTTGTCTTTATATTAATTTATGGATGTTGTATTGTTACAGTATTATGACAAGTTTTTGGCTCTCATATTGATTCACCACTTCTCTGTGTAGTGTCCATGTCAATGGTGAGGCCTGAATCCAGTCTGAAACATTACAAACTGCTTGCCATAAGCCTGGCAGTGCTTGCTGTCATTCTTCTAGCAGTTGATATCGGCCTTGGCGTCTCCTGTAAGTCACTGTTCATTTATCAATCTTCTGTGCCAGGGTCTAGTCTCACTATATTCCAGGACCAGATCTGAAAAGTCCTTTCAGTTTGCTGCTCGCTTTACTTGGAAGGAATTACAATAAGACCTGAATCTTAAAGAGCTGCTGTCATTGCTTTTGAGCTGATTTTAAATTACTTGGAGGCAAGCATATCTAAGTGTAGATGTTCTTGCCTGAAATATTTTTCAATGTGGTCAATACTTACCGTTTATCTTTTTTTTTTTTGAAAGAATATTTAATATATCATGTATAATTGTTTGTCAGAAAGTTTGACTGTGCTACTGACTGTCTTGAACAGGACACTCTTGAAAAAGAGATTTTAAGTTTAATGAGTTTTATCCTGGCAAAATAAAATAAAAATAATTAAAACACTCCTAGATTTACAATATTGTTAAGATATTGTGGCGTTAGATGGATATGTATAGACATTTCACTCACAATCCACATCATTAAAACTAATGTTTCAGACTTTGACTCAAAGGTGGAGCAAAGGTCATCTTAAAATAGCAAAAGTTTGCTCAAAAAAAGGAGGTGGTCCTACAGTTAATAAAAGTTTGATTTAAAAGCTGTAAAAGAGATACAATATGTGCTCAATTAAGACTGCTTTCATCACGTAACACTTACATCAGCGGCAAAGGACCCTAGATCAAAGAGCTACTGTTAGAACTAGAAGGTGAAGATATTGCAAGATTTAGCAGATAAAGAGTCAAACACTCTCATAAGGAGTTGACAGAGACCAAACAGAGCTTAAAATGTGAGTTCAGTTGTCAAAACCCACTTTAGTATGTTGATGTTTCTCCATGACAGCTAGCAACTGTTTGCTAACAATAGTGCTATGATAACTTTATTGGACAATACAGTATGTCGGATTAAAGCTAGATTCCAATATCCTCCGTATGATTGAAAAAAACACAATATCTGAATGTATGAAATATTTAAAATAAAATGTGAAAATATGAATATGTATCTACATTTACAAGAACCCCACATAGCCTATCAACAGCAAGGGGCAAATCTCTATAACCAGTGAGCTGTGTCACACCTGACTACAAACTCATTTTCTAGTGCTCTATATGTCAAAATAATCTTGAATGACATAAAGATGGGAAAGATATTAATGTAGGAAGTGAACTGTAAATAACTGTATATGTTCATTTTAACTGACAAAAACCTAAACTTGCTGAAGTCACACTTCATCTCTATTATTTACAGATTACAAACTTACAGATGGGCTCTACCTAGTAACGGACATCAACAGTGAGTTGGCCAAACTACATGCTTCTTACAACACCGCGATCCAAAGACGAGATGAAGCCAAGAAAGAGTTGGCCAATACAATCAATGAGCAGCAATTTAGAGAGTGGGAGATGGAACACCTGGCGAGTACACGCAAGTCCTATGAAAAGAAGGCCGACAACATTCAGGTTGAAATTGCAACGTTGAAATCACACCTGCCAATGATAAGTGAGATCTTTTATATCTTGTATGAATGCATAATCGTCACAGTTTTGTTACTCGACCAGTAACACATCATCTGTCCACTCTCTTTGTCAACAGGGGAAGGCTGCAGACACTGTTCAGCAGGATGGACTTTCATGAACTCAGCGTGCTACTACTTCCCTTTCTCCAGTGTTTTAGTTCGCAGATCATGGCAGGATGCCAGGGATTTCTGCAAGAAGCAAGGAGGCGACTTGGCAGTGACAGATAGCAGAGAGAAACACGTAAGACTCTTCAGTTCGAAAAAGACATTAATATTCCTGGAAAAACATCTGCAATTCAATTGTTGTTATTTTTGACAAATGTGTTACCAACTCACACAAAATAATAGAATATTTGTGTGTGTGTTTGTATGTGCTTGTGTGTGTGTGGATATGTTTCTGGTGTTATCAGCTTGCAGTAAGTGAGTTGATAAATAAATATAATACCCTTGCGGGGCACATGGCCCTAAGTGGTTTCTGGATCGGACTGAGAGATGTGGATGAGGAAGGGACTTGGAAATGGCTTGACGGAACAAGGCTGACTGACAGGTAACCAGACAGTTACCAACATATTCCTATATACTTGGTTATACAACTATTTTAAATAAAGACGTAATAACATTTCTTATATGGAAAGCATACTTAAGTGTTTTAACCTACGTTTGCAAAAGTATTATTTTAAACGTGACCTATAATTTGCTTCAGCTTCTGGAAAACTGGAGAGCCCAACAATCAGGGTAACGAGGACTGTGCAGCTACGTATCCCAGCAGCAACCCTTTTTTTGCCTGGAACGATGCTCCATGCAATTATCAGCTTAAATGGATTTGTGAAATGGCACCAAAGTTTGCCAGTTAAAGCTTTTATTTGATAAATAACCTTTTGTGTAATTCTTTAAACCTCACTGTTTTAGTTGCATTCTTCCATATTGTTCTTTTTATTGTCACATCCATGTTGTCGACACTACAAAATAACATGAGTACAAATATGAAAAATACATTACATTTATGAAATGACCTATAAAATGTAAGATTCCTCATTCACTGTAATAAATGCAATTTTTATCTTTACAATATAGACAGTGTCTGTCTCAGATCTGTACACTAAGTTACCAGTTGATCATAAAAACCCACCTTCACATAAACTGCTCATTATATGAAAAAATCAGATGACTTCTATCAATCCTTAAAGGGATACTTCACCTATTTGCATTAAGCTTTGTATCATTAGAAACCTGGTAGTATTTTTGAATGGTCGTGCATCCCTCCCTCATTTTCCCCTGAGATGAGAAATCTTTGTATTTCTGAGTCTGAAAAGGAGCTTCCAGTGATGCAAAATGACGATTTTTGCGTCACTGGAAGCTGTTGCGGTTAGCAGGGTGAAACTACAACGCTAGTTCCTCATATTTTCAACCACTGAAGCTACAGACCAATCACAATCAAACAATCACTCCAAGAATTGAAACTTAACGTCCGCCATATTGCTTGGAAGCTATGCTAACAGGCTCTATGGAGAAAGCTGATAATGGTGAAAAAATAAATAAATATAGCAGTGAGACAGCTGCTGTCGACAGGCCGGTCTTGTGTTTTGGCTGCTGCGGCCGCTGCCCGCCGGGGCCGCCGCTGACTGCTGCCTGCCGCCCGCCGGCCGGGGCCGCTTCTGGCATAGAGTCTGTTTTCTGCCAGGAATTTCCAAGATACCAATTCCTTCTGGAAGAAATCTCTGAATCAGTTGAGGAAATGGTCTTATGTGTTGAAGTAAATATGTCTGTAAATGTTTTTATTACTATATTTCTACTGCTATACTGTATATTTTGGAGAAACTGTAACGATCGAATTTCCCTCTGGGATTAATAAAGTATTTCTGATTCTGAAATCGAGGACCTTAGTGGGAGTGGCCTGCAGTGCTGTGCATTCTGGGATTTGGTGTCTTTCATCCACATGAGCCAAAAAGACACTTTCTGCCTTTTCTCGGCCAAGAAGGCACCAACTTCAAAATTTATTTCACATTTCTACTACATATATGACCCAATGTCAATACAGATTCATGTTTCAACGGGTGAAGTATCCCTTTAAAATTTCACAGATAGTTATAATTCAATATTAGGTTATAAACCACTGGATCATTCAGCAGTTTCCGTTATTTACCTCTTCAAGGATTCTTGGAATTGACTAAGAATGGTGCAAACAGCTGCGATAATAATAATATATATAATAATTTTATCTAAAAGTGCACCACATGAAACTGCTCCACAGCACACTACACTAAAGGAAGGTGTTACTGATACGCTGGTAATTTAGTGAAGACACCATTTATACAAAAAACTGAAGAATTTGAGTGTCTGACTAATCTGCCAACCTTCAAGCATTTAGTTTTACCTACCATTGCACTTTCCCTGCTCCGTGTTAACTTTCTATTCAGACCACACATTGCTTTTTAAAGAATGCTTGCCGGTGTCTCACAGCACAGCGAAGTGCTGCCGAAGCTGCCGCAAAAGCTGCTGAGTGTCGACGTGCTCAGGAAAAGAGTCTTCAGACTTTTGTGCTGCAGTGTAGCTGCCCTGAAGGTCTCCAATCTGGAAACAAAGACACAAAACATCATAAAGTATAATCTCTATGAATCGGTCTGCTACTGTACCACTTAGATAAATTGATGAATTAAGTAGTATGACATTACCCTTTCAGTGAGAATGGAGAGATTGTAGTGTGGCTCATACATGTGAGGGGCTAGTGATTCAGCAGTCTGCAGGAAGGCTTTAGACTGTTGGAAAGGAGAACCAGTCATTGATTTTTAACTCTAATATTAGATTACATTCTGAGGAAGAAATGAAAATCTCATAGAAACGGCGCTATTTGCATCTCAAGAGCATGATCCCACAACTTTTGACACATTTCACCTCATTTAAAAGTCAGAAATCTGTTTTCAATTCCGACATATTTTCTTATTTTTAGAAGCATCTAAAAAAATCATCCATCAGAGACATAATTGTTCCATTTTGTTAAATGGGAAATGGACAAGGACTTTTATAGCACTTTTCTAGTCTTCTGACTAATCAAAGTGCCTTTACACTACATGTCAGATTCTCACACTGATGGCAGAGGCTGCTATGTCTCTGTTGGAGCTGTCCAACAGTACTACTCCATCACCCACATTATGCATCACTCATTCATATCAGACGTAGCAGAAGGAGCAATGCTGGGTTTAATGTCTTGCCAAAGGGAGGACCCATTGACATGATGGCAGGAGCTGGGGATCGAACCCCAACCGTCTGATTGTGAGATATATGACTCAACCACTGATCCACAGCCACCTTGATCACTCATTGTCCGTAAAGGTTGACAGCCTTCATAACATGATGCCTTGTTGCAATCAGCATTTCAAGGCAACTATTATGGATCCCATTGCAGCAAACACTACACTAGGTAGAGAAACACATCCTTTTTTATTAGCAAACTATTTAGCTTCAGTTAGCATGCACTGACATTAAGCTAACAGGATGGCCCCTGGCTACATTTAAGACTCATGACCAATTAAGAATTACTATTACATTTAAACTGAATCATGATAATGACAGTTTAATTGCTCTAAAATCAGCTGTGTTACATCATATTAATTAGAGGGCCATAAAGGACACCAATGATCGTACACCTAATTTTATTCAAAGTGAAATAAAAGCCATAAAAACAATGTTTTCACCTGTTCGATGCGACCTTTGCGCAGCTCCAGCACAGCCAGGTTGTTGTAGGCCTCAGCATGGTCATTATTGAAAGCCAAAGCCAGTTTAAAACACTGGTAGGCCAGAGTCAAGTCCCCAATGCCCTGTAAAAAACAAACAACACATGTGGACTTCTTGCCAACCTACTTACATCTATCTAATGTTAACCTGTGAGTTCTATATGCTAAAAAAAATCTATATTATTTTTGTCTTAAATAAATTAAATAATTGTTATTCTGGGATGTATTAAGAGATCATTTACTCACCACAGCCACGTGTCCAATGTTATACCAAACATCAGCCTGCTCTTCATCGTTTGCCACCAGAGCTAGTGCTCTCTCAAAGGAGGAAAGTGTCATGTCGTACTGCTGGGCGTAGAAGCAGCACAGGCCCAGGTTGTTGTACAGCTGACAGTTATACACCCCCATCTGGAGCAGCCGTCTAAAAGTGACAGAGAAGCTCATTGAATCACAGATGCCAAACAAGTTCATAATACACATACTGAAACAATGAATCACAACAGCTGTGTGAAAATGCTTGTCTGACCTGTAGAAACGCAGAGCAATCTCAGGCTGATCAGTGTAGAAGTGATTGCTGCCTATGCAGGCGATAGCCTCAACGTGAGTGTTGTCCTGTTTCAGGACATCTTTGTAGTACTCTGTGGCTGATGAAATGTTGTTCATCTCCTGCAACATTTGCACAGTAAAGACAGTGCATATGGTTTCCTTGTATCTGCAGACAGGACTCAGTGGACTCTATAGTAAGAACCACAGTGACATTAAGTACCTCATGTATGCGGGCGATTCCTGTTAGAAGGGTAACCTCACCAGGAAAGTAATCCAGGCCTTGTTTGAAAAGGTTGAGAGCTGTTATTGGTTGATCCAGCCGCTGATACACCTACGGGAAAGCATGCCAAGGTACTTTATAAAAAACAAACATATACAAAGAGTATTTTCATGAGAAGAAGATTGATGAGAAGTGAAGCAATGATGATCCTTACCTTTGCAAGATAGAGAAATGTGTCCACCACCTCTTGCTGGTTGAGGGCTGATCTGAACTGTTTTTCTGCTTCCCGATATAAACCTAGCCTACAAATGACATAAACATTTATTGCATCCATTACAAAACATTGCAAGAGTAAAGAAATATTAAGCTAACTAAATTTGGACTGCGGTTGAGTTACTTGCCTGTAGTAGCATTTTCCCAGCTGAACTTTCCACCACCAGTCTTTGAACTGAGCATGCTCAGTAGCTTGAGCAGCTAAATCTAAAGCCTGGACAAGAAAGAGACATTTTGTGTCACATAAATCTAAACATGTACTACAACCTTTTTCTTTATAACACAGTTTTTGGCAACACTTACATTTTTCACATCATTTTCATGATGGAAGATGTACTCAAACAGCGTCTGGAGAAGAAACAATATGGTTACTTAACATGCATGGAAAAACCCAGTGATCTTGACAAATTTGTGAAAGTCACAGTCTCAGTCTTACCCTGGATAAATTAGGCTTTTGGGAATACTTGGCCAGATTCAGTCTGGACAAGTTTATAAATGGTCCTTCTGGATTGGTAAGCATTGAAGCCTGGAGAAACAATGGGAAAAAATGTAATGATAATGATCTTAAACTTTCTTTGCGAACCAACACAGTAAAATAAAACATGCAACATTTTAGAAAAGTTGCAAAGATTCAGTGCACAAATGGAATTTGTCTAACAGTATCTACTGTTTATCATAAGATATAGGGGACAATACTATAAACATAAGTCAGTGAAATATAAATATTGTGAAAAAAAGATGAAATGTGCTGAGCCTCTTCTTAGAAAAACATGATTGTGTTACATATGAAGCATGTTTAGTCTGTGCAGAGACACAGACATATTTACTCACTGTTCCCAGGCGAATGTATCTACCCGAAGCACTTGTAACAGGACGCGCCGTGCTTGCAGTGCGTGGGGTTTTGATAGCCTGCTCCATTGTCCCAGGACGCCCTGACTGTGTGCTGGGTCTAACAAATCCTGTGATAGGACGCCCAGTTTGTGTCATAGGCCTTCAGAAATACAGAAAGAAAAATCAGATCTATCTTCTCATATATTTTTCTAAATATCAGCCCTAATACAAATATTGTGTAGTACCTGACAGCTTGTGTGGGACCCCCACCCTGACTTGTGCCAGGAAGCCTAAGTGATGTTCCAGGTCCTTGAATAAAGTGAAGATGTATTGATCAAACAAATGCACCCATTGAATAACCAAACCATAAAATACTGACAGGAGTCTTAACTCACGTGCAACTTGAGCAATTGCGCTTTCATCCAGCATCATCTCAGCAATTCCTTCCTGGTCGACCTCAATTTCATCAATGTACACCATCTCCGTAAGAGCACGGGTTTTCATGCTCCATGCAGCCTACGAAACACACACAATGTCAATCGTGAAGTTTGTCCACGTTTTACAGGCAGGAACTGTGTTGTACTATCCACATGAAAAAGGATGACTCAGAAAAACAGTAGGCAGTCACAGTTACCTCAGAGATAGGCAAGGAGGAGTCCTTAAATAGCATGCAGTGAGTTAGTGAGAGAGGAAGTAAGTTGAGGACAGGTATAGAGAATGAATGGAAGAAGGATACAGAGAAAAACAAATGTTTGAAAAAGTAATGCAGACTTTGTCCAAGCAACAGTAAAGATGTATTTTGGTGCACAGAGCAAATTTAATATTAGTCACACGACATTTAAATAAACTACAGTGACTCGACGAGACAGGATTATACTGATTCCGTGCGATAATGGCAGCAAACAAACAAGCTTTCTCGAATGGATTATCGGTAGCATGCGAGGCTAGCCCTGCTAACCACTTCACAGTACCTGGTCGTACGGGTTTTCTTGCAGAATTTTTGTGCAAATTTCTGAACATTGCTGGAGCTTTCGCCTCCTGAAATAGCTCCAAGCCAAAAACATAGGGTCCATCGTCACCTCCATTGCTTATCACAAGCTGTAAAGGTCGGCTAACGAGCTGCTTAGAAGAGCTGAAATGATGGTGACACCTAAGCTTCCTCTGTCGCTCGGCAACGGCAGAGGAAGGCGGAACTGTATTTCGTAGTTTCCGCTGACTTAAAAAAGCAAAATACATTCAAATAAAATCTAACATTTGTCAAAATATCGTACAAAGCTCTAACACACAAAGTTGTTTTGTTTACATATTCTTTAATAAATTATGAAAATGGGAGATATTTTGAAAAATAATAGATTTTAGGAAATTAAGCCTACCCATATAAATAAGTGGAGCTGCAGTGACTTATATTTTTGTTTTGTGATTTTTATGGTCTGTAATATTTACAGTGTATGGGTCTTACTCTGAACTAATATGCATGTTGCATTTTCTGCTGTGAGTGGTCAGGCTGTGTTAATTTGACTTACTCCATAAGTTTTTTGTAGGCCTTCCCTTGTACCCTGTAACTGTAAAATAATAGTCCTGTAGCCTATTTCAATATTAGCATACTGCAAAATCTGGTTTCATTAGATAAAACAGTCCAACATCACAGATATAGGGTCTTCAATTTCCAACACGAAGGTAATTGGGGTTTTGATTTGCAAAATAAAAAATGCAACAGTTTGTGATGCTGAATGTTTAATAAACAAGAGGATACAATATTTATTTTGTTAGTAGAATAGTTCTAACATTAATATTTAATGTAAAAAAAAAAAAAAAGTATTGTATAGGGTGCCCCCTTTGATGCAATTTCACTGAAGAAAATCTGGAAGTCTGCTAAATGATGCCTTTAAACAGCTCAGACAGCTGGAGTTAGCCAGTTGTAGTTACAGCCATCAGCATTTTGTTTTATAACATATCTGAAACAGGTCAAATGAAAGTTGATTTTTTTGTTCATTTCGATTTTATTTACGAGACATCTATTTGGTTCCTATTGTAAGAATGTCTGTGTTTGAGTTACTAAATTGAAATGGAAGAAAACATGTATTATTCTTTGAATTAATAATTATAATAGATTAATTATGTTGTTTTTTATTATAAAAAAAACTGATGTGGAACTGTGGTTTTTCTATTCTAAAAAAAATCCCACAATTTGGATTACTTGCACAACAATGAATTTTGAAAATTAAAAAAGTTTTAGGCCGATCACAGTCAAACTTTTATACAGTCTATATGTTTAACTAATGGCCTATAATAACTTGTTTTAGTGTTGATTGCGTTTATCTCTCCTCCTTTCTCCTTTGGAGGATAAGTTAAACGATTTGATTGGTTGACAGGCTGATCCGTCATCTTCGAGGGCGGTGCTTGCGGAATAACAGTGCAGCTCCATCTTTGTAGGATTTGACAGGAGCTTTGACCTGTGTCGAAGAGGACCACGAGCCCGGGGCTGAGGAAGTACAAGACGATTCTCACCATGAAAACAGCCGCTTAGAAACCTGTTTCTTCACCAGAGACAGAGGCTTTTCATCTCGTCAGACAGCGACACGTTGAATTCACATGACCCCCAAAAATTGCACATTTCAACGCTCGAGCTGGACTGGTGGAAATGCAACGGAACTAATGGGACACGCGGGCTTAAAATAAATCCTTTTTGGTGAATGACACTGTCTCAGAAAACCTACGTGATAGCGACAGAGAGACAGACACGGAAGTGCGGACATGGCTGACAGGACTGCTCCCAATTGCCACCTGAGACTGGAGTGGGTGTACGGATACCGGGGACATCAGTGCCGCAACAACCTGTACTACACCGCTGCCAAGGAAATAGTCTATTTTGTCGCCGGTGTGGGAGTTGTGTACAACACTCGGGAACACAAGCAGAAATTTTACCTTGGGCACAACGATGACATAATCAGGTAGTGTAACCACTCATACACGCATACAACAGTTAGTTTCAGCACCTCGGACAGCAGCAGAGTACGAACTGATACTGTATTGTTGTCAGTGTATAGGTGCTGGTGTCACCTTGTGAAATGTAATATGATGTGGTGTAGGTCCGTATATAGGGAGCTAAAGGGGTCACCCACCTACACAGCAGCATCCCAGCAGTTTTTGTTACGGGGGGGGGGGATTCAGGGTCTTGTAGACACTCTGTAGCCGGGCAAGTACTCCCAACAAGCTGTGCAGATTGAAGAGTGGTTTCTCTCACTGCCTTAGATTGCAACATTAACCCTTATATTTTCTCCTCATGTAGTTGTAGGACTGCCATATTATATCAGTAATAATCATCAAACATAGATTCCTCTTTTTTTGTGCATTAAATAAGGAATTATCAATTGCCCAAAAGCTTTAGGCTTTGAATTGAAATTGCTGTTTTTTTCCACAAATCAAAGAAAACTAAAACATATACTACTTTATAACGATATGCAGTGATAAATACAACAAATCCACCTGTCATAGAATGTATTCATAGAGAATATTGGCTGTTATGCCTATAAGAGTACTCTGACATTTAATCCATTATCAATAGCGTTTTATTAGAATTCATTTCCAGGAGAGTGTCTCATTGATAATTCGTTTTTCTCTAGAGTAGTTTGAAAAAAATATATTTTTTTGCCACTCCTGCTTTCACTGATATCTTGTACCTTGCACGTCTCAACATCAAACACATTTCTTAACCGAGGTTCAGAGGCAGAACGCTACCTTCATGATAAGAAAGCTGAAGAGTGAGGAAACATGTAGCAGAGAGAAAGGAAAAGGATGGATGAAATGTACCAAATAGGTAAAGTTAGTTAAACCCGAGGACTTTCCCTGTGTAAATGTGGCGCCTGCTCTACCGACTGACCTACAGTAATCCTGGGCTCCACCTTTCAAAATATTTTAAAAAGTTCCAGAACCAGCAGCCTGATCTTTACATTGTTATTATTCTAAAGTGCAGCCCTGAAACAAAAACCTGAACATAGGTGTCTTTGAATAGATCCTTTGCTTTGAACGCTTTCTGTGGGTTATGGAAACACTTCTCTGTGTGGTCAGACAAACCTTGAATCACCTGCCTCTCCGTGATAACACACAGTCGAGTAACAACTGTTACATCACACGTGAAACAATCCTCCTGCAGTTCTAACTGCTCCTCAGCATGCTACATAACAACAACGACCCGTGTCCAATGCTTCAGCGCTTGCATTGACATATGTGTGTGTGTGTGTGAGTGTGGGTTGGCCTGGAGATGACGAGCATTATATAGTGTGTCGGTCGTCAGCTGGACTCCTGCTCCATTATTAATGGGACAACAGAGATGCTTACTAACCCTGGGCTGCCCTGTGGGTGAAGAGCCGGAGTTCAAACACTTAGACAGACGAGTCACTGACAGAACTGAAGTGTTGTGCAAAACTGCAGCATGAAATTGAAAAACGAATGAATATGCAAAAAAATGAACTGGCAATCCATCAAATTGGCCATCTGTACATCTGTGCTCACTAAGGCAAACAAATGTGTAAGGATTCACTTCGATAAGGTACCTTATGGTGTCAACTTAGCTTCTGCTGCACCCAGGTAATTTGAAATACTGTACATGTAATTTTTTGAGGGAGCAAATTTAAGTATTCTTGACACTTGCCAGGTTATTGTCATTTCTATCTCAGATGAGTTCCTTTGAGGCTCTCATAAACATTTCCTTCGACTCCTCAGCAGATTCAGAGCTGAACAACTGCTGGTCGGCTCTCCTCACGTTGCACTAACTCATGTGGAATGGATGCAGCCCCCTCAGATAGCAGAAACCTCCCTCTTTCTGTCTCCCACTCTGCTACTCTCTCCTTTCCTTGATCTATATTGGTTGATGCTTTATCTTGCCTGTCTGCCACAAACATTGGTGTTTTACTTATTTAATTGCTTGTTGTTGTTTTTTACTGTCCTGGGTTTTTTGTTGCCCTGCAACCGCTTCCAATTGGTCTCCCTGCCTGCTTTTCACATGAATTGAAGGCTGAGCAGTCCATGGCAGCAGACATGATGCAAGATTGTCTGGCTTTCAATTCATGGCCATTTAGAGGAAAATAAATTCACAGGTTGCTGGGCAATAACTTAATTGACCAAGGATACCAAATTCTCCTTGAGCCATGTTAGTTTTCTGTCCTACCATTTTTCTGCACACATTCTCAGATGTATATTTTCTAAACTCAAATAACCCAAAGCTACCGCCAAAAACCTGCAGGACTTTTTTCTGCATCACAAACTTAATCCCTTCTTTTGCAATCATGCTGACATGCCAGGCATGTACGCAATGAGCCGAACAATGCACACCAATACATTCAAAACACAGAAATGCACATTAAAAAAATATAATCCGAATTACACAGAGCTGCTCCGAGTGTGTGATCCCATTGAATTCCCATGACTGCTGCAAAACAGCGAACACAATCCCGCTCAGAGGAGGAAGGGTGGAGGTGAAGGGGACGTATTCATGCTATCATCTGTGAGTAAAATGAAAGGAGAGACCTGCACTTAAACCTTTGGAGCTGACAGAGCTGTGTGTTTAATATAAGGTTGGATTCTTTTTGCTTACTCAATCAGAAATGCTCTTACAGCTTTATTCATAAGAACCCTACCCAACCCTGACACAGCTTATCTATGTTCTTTGTTATTAGAAACAGTGGGGATTAATAAGAGGTCGTTACAAACACAGAAATAAAAAGCCTGCTCATAATCTATCAATAAAAACATCTTGTTCACTTTATGACCGGCCAGAGCTGGAATTATGGATTATAGATACCAGACAGAGGCTGGTCTTGTGTCGGTGAGCGTCATACTGCTTATAAATCATGTTTCCTTGTTAAAACCAGCAAGAGGGCGCATACAGACAAGGGTTTGCAGACAAGAGTCTTGCAACTGCTCTCTATATGAGCCACTGTGAACTAACTCTGCATATTAATGTGTGAGTTAGAGTCAAACTGTGTTCTGTAAAGTCGTTCTAGTGTGATTAAAACCCATGCTATATAGTGTGTTTGGGTTGAAAATATTGCTTTGAAAGGCTTTGCGTGTGAAATGGATGACTCAGGTGCATATGTGGGAATGTGCTTTGAGCAATTACTGTTGACATCAGCCTTGGGAGCTAATAGATATGAGTCACTCATCCCTTTTTTGTTTACTTGCATTCAATCCACGAGTGTATTACTTTATAATCAAGTGAGAAGTACGTCATACCAGTAACCTATACTGTTTCAGTCTGCGTCCTCCTGCGCCTTCTTTACCTGTACACATGTTTCCAGGTGTTCTGTGTCATTATGATGCTGAGGTATTAAGTCCTGTCATCACTGTGAGAAGCTGAAAGCCTCTCGGAGTAGACGGCAGCTTGGTCTCTAAAGAGCAGGTCTGTCTTCTCCCATTAGCATCCTCAGAGGGTTCACTACAGTTACTTAGCTCAATAGCATGATTCAGCATCTTTGGCGCTGGCATTAAATACATAAACTTGAACAGACGTCTCGTAAGTGGTGTAAATGTTTTACAGAGATGAGGTGGAAGCAGCTCTGATAATGTTCTCAGATCCTCACTTTACACTCACACAGAAATAACAAAGATGTAACTGTTGATATAATTAAAATAGACTATTTAAGATTTCAGTGTCAATATGTTGTTGTTCAAATACATTTATAGTGTAACTATGTGTGTATGAGATGATAACTTTCACTCTGAAACAAATTAAAACAATGAATAAGTAGAGGTTAGGGTTAGTATTATAGAAGCAATCTCAGTCAATAGCTCTCTCTCTCTCTCTCTCTCTCTCTCTCTCTCTCAAGTTACTTTATGGTGTGTGTTGTGAATATCTGCCTGAACTTGAAAAGGCATAGAAGGTGACAGAGTACGTTGGACAACTCGACTTCTGTTCCATGGATTTTGCTTCCATTGTATTTCTTTATACAGTTCTTTATGCAACCCTTTAGAAGCAGTAGCAGTAGTACAGTCACACAGTAGTACCAGTGGCAATAGGAGTAGCAAGCAGAGAGACGCCATTGGTTTACAACTGTCAAGTTACTTCATGGTGTGTGTGTGTGTGTGTGTGTGTGTGTGTGTGTGTGTGTGTGTGTGTGTGTGTGTGTGTGTGTGTGTGTGTGTGTGTGTGTGTGTGTGTGTGTGTGTGTGTGTGTGTGTGTGTGTGTGTGTGTGTGTGTGTGTGTGTGTGTGTGTGTGTGTGTGTGTGTGTGTGTGTGTGTGTGTGTGTGTGTGTGTGTGTGTGTGTGTGTGAGCAACAGTGGAGGTGAGAGTGGGAAACTTCACATGCTCATATAATCATACCATGTAGAGAGATCACAGACACACCATAAAGTAACTTGACTCTCTCGCTCTGTCTTTGTCCCGACCCCTCTTCCAATTAAAATCAAAATTCCATAAAACTACAAAATGGTCACTTCTTCACTGCCACAGAAATAAATCACGATATGTTGAGTTTTGTATAAGCCAAACAAAAAGTATCTAAACCCAAAAACAAAACAAAAGTAAATCTGAGATTTTATACAAACTACATTTGGACTATACATGGACTGCTTTTATACAGCTCAATGCAGTTCTTGTGCAGTATCACAAGAACGATTCAGGTCAATATGTTTGTAAAAGTAAAGAAAATAAATTGAATCATCATTGATGTAAAAATGTGCTTAAATAACAACAAGATATATTTTTTTTAAGACAACAGATAACACAAGATTATAAAATACTATAAATTGGTCAGAATGCAGGGAAGGTAATGTTTAATGCTGAAAAGTATTCTGATAGAGACCCAGAGGCCCCCTTACCTGATGATGCCAACTACTAAACCCAAATATTTAACTCTCTGATGACATAAACCAACAGGTTGTTGCTGGAAACAAATATGAACAAAGTAAACGTTTAGATGGTACAAAAAGTATGCCCCCTCCCTTTAAAAAAAACCAACAACAAAATCCAAAAACTGTTAAAAGAAAACACCTTTTTAAACTTGCCGTAGTTCACATTATCAAGCCATTTGTTTTTGTACATCTAAAAGCTATCCAATTAACATGTTCCGTTATAAATGACCAAACAGATTACCTCAAATCAACTAATCAATTAACAGATTAATCTGTTCAGCTCTCATTCAGATAGACAGTGTTTCCTATGTCAGTGCATAGAGCAAGTGGCTCTGTAGTAGTCCTCAAAAACCAAAAGTATTTGTACTTAAAAAATGTATTTAATTGAGCTAATATTCTTTATTTTACACACACCATGCATATTAAACCCATAACTCAAGTGAAACACAGCTGGGGTTAGCTAACATTCTGTGTCGTGACTAAGGGTGACATTCGCAGGGTGAGGTGTTGCAGATGACTTTATGATGGGCGCCTGGCTTAAAAACAGTACAATACGTGGAAATATCCTGTATGGCCCTTCAGTATTGTGCTAATCCTCTGCTCCTTTTTAATCCGCTGTAGGTAGATCAAACAAAGGAAATGACTGCAGGGGAATGTGAATCTAAGTTGCTTTGGGACTTGTCATCCCAGAAGGCTTTATCATGATTTCTTCCCATATGTAAATGTCTGCATTCATGCTAAAAATAGCTCGCTTTACCACTCATGTTGAAGACAACAAAGTGTTTCATGCAGGAGTGATTAAGGATGTTTCTATTTGATGTGGCTGATTTGACCACCGTGTCTTCCTGTGATGCATCTTTGCATATTTACTGTGAGAAATCAGCTCCTCGGGCTGTTTATTCTCCTCGTATCTACATGAAAACAGGCTGTTTAATTGCTGCAGTATTTGGCTACTATTGTACAACAGGAGTTTGCAGATGGGAGACTGCTGCATCAAACGGCCACAGTCCTTCTCGAACAGGAGAACTGTGGTGGAGCACTGCAGGCTAAGTCATTAGTGATGGCATTTAGCAAGCTCTTCAGCTGACAGAAACAAACGTAATTGAAACAGGGATCTTGTAGTGCTCTCAAAGACTGCATTGCATAACATACTATGCATATCAAACCCAGTATGATAGGTAACAGAACTCGAGTGAAAGAACAGATGAGGGTAAGTGTGTCCTGCAAATAATTGTGACCTCAGATTGAATCCATAGTTGTTGGTGATATTAAACTGATTTCTTGTGCGCCGCTCCCTGAAGCTTTCTCTGCCGTGTCTTTCTAGATCTAAAAGTCTTCTGATCATTTTTTCACTTCATATGATTGCTATTTTTAGCTGATTTGCTCTGATTATATAATTCGGGACAAACATCTTTGTCACTGGCATTAAAAACATCAATTTGAACGGACGTCTTGTTTTAGTGGTGTTGTAAATGTTTTTACAGGTGGAAGCGGCTTTGATGATGTTCTCAAATCCTCACTTTACCCTCATATAGAAACAACAAAGATGTTACTGTTGATATAACTAAAACAGGCAATTTAAGATTTAAATATATAGATTATGATAGATCTTAGAAGTCTTCTGATCATTTTTTCACCTCATTTGAGGGCTATTTTTAGCTGCTTTGCTCTGATTATATAATTCGTGAAAAGGGAGATCAGAGATTGTGCCATGTTGGAATGGGGTTTAATAAAGAAGGTGGAGGAAGAGGAGGAGGAGGAAGAGGAGGAGAGAGGGTTGAAGGAGGGCAAAGATCAGGCCTGTCACATCTAACCTAACTCAGCTGTCTTAAGATCCCATCAAAGCTTCTTCAGGTTGATTGTGACAGAGTGTTGATGGTGCAGATGAGGTGTTACAAGCGAGACAGAAGGGACAAAGTCATAGAAAGACAGGTATAAGAGTATGGCGGGGTCAAAGTGGAAGCTCTGTGTGGACTCAGCAGGTTTTTCTTAGTTGCCCTGCCTGCAGTCTGAAAACAAGCCAGGATTAAATATTCTGGCGAACAGTTGACAAACAGGCAGTCCGATTATAATGGAGGGAGCGCCATCGCAGCATGAAATATATAGGCCAGTACAAGGCAAAAGGAAGAATTGCCCAGTGATTCACACAGGCCTGCCCGGAACGTGACTGGCGGCTCCTGAAAGGAGGGGCGGAGCAGAGAGAGAGAGGGGGGAGAGTGACAGCTTTCCACAGCGTGCTGTCGCTCAGCTGTAGAGTGGGAATTCTCGTAGGTGGGGGGAGGTACGCGTGAAGGGGAGGTAGGATGGGATTATGTAACAGCCTTACAAACGTATGCCTGGCGATGAGAGGAAACCCCAGATGAATAGGAAAAGGTGATACTGGCAGAGAAGTTCAAAGGATGCAGAAAAATTGGCAAAAAATGAGAAAAATCGAATTCACAGATTCACTCATTCTGGCTTTTAAACTCTGGAAACACCCTGTAGGCATGCGTGAAGCCAGGCTGTGTTTGTATGTGTGTATTTGAGCATTACCGTGGTAATTGAACCATGTCACCTCATCAAGCTGCCTCTCTGCTTCCATATTCAGACCCATCACAGATTTAACATGTTCATCTCATCCCAGTGGTTTCTGCTGGGAGGATGAATCCATTCACCATTAGACAAGCACGCAAAATAGCCATGCTAACCAGATGTTTTCCCTCTGTCTCTCTCTCCCTTTTTCTGTCTCCCTGCACAGTTTAGCTCTGCATCCTGAGCGTGTGTTGGTGGCCACAGGACAAGTGGGCAAGGAGCCTTATATCTGTGTTTGGGACTCGTACACCGTGCAGACTGTGTCCATCCTCAAAGACGTGCACACGCATGGTGTGGCCTGTCTGGCCTTCGACCTCGAGGGTCAGGTACAGTTGTCAAACAGTAATGCTGTTGTTTAAATGATGAAAATGAACCAGGGACTATTCCAGGGAACTGACTGTTTAGCATTGTAGAAAAAAAGTTTGACGTCACCAGAAATGCTCATTTGGAGACACAGAGAACTTTTCCGAATGAGTTTCTGAATGACACATCTGTGATAACTCCACAAGGGTTAGCTGGACAGCTGCACACAGGCATGCTCTACTTGGTAGATTTTTACAGGAATAACTATCAACTGCAATGTTAAGTACTGTACATTGTGAAGTTCAATAGACCTGGTTGAGTTTAATGTTATCTTTTTAGCCAGCTCTCTGCCGACTTGCTACCAGTTAATATTTACACACTGCAGCCTCCACCTCATGTCGATTTGGACTATAAAAAATCGATACAGTGCAGAATCACCACTAGGATTTCATCTTTGCACGCCTCTTTCTTCCTCCCGTAGGAGCGCTCAGAGTGGAGTCATACCTCCTGTATTTTGCCTTAAGAGACAAGAAGATGACCCCAGGCTATTTTCCTGCTCGGGTGGAAACAGGGGATTTAGATAGACTGTGACAGAGTTTAAAGCCAGAGGAGGCAAATTCACTTCTTAGTTTAGCTGCTCTGTTTACTCCAGATTCATCTTCCTGGACCAGAGGAAGTCTGGGCTAAACTAAGACAATCCAGAGGAATCCCTTGTACCATGACCCAGTCTACATTATAAGACATGATTAAAACACCTTCGTAGTTCTGTCTGGTACAAAGCATATGACTCATGATCTTTGCTTTATTTTAATCTTGTCCTGTTGTCTGCTCTGGAGTCTCAGTCTAGGTTGAAGATAAAATACAATTTTATACGTTTAGTTATGTCTTGATTGAAAACATGTCTGTTCAAATGATTACCCAGAATGTTTTCGAATTCAACCTGCATTGGACCTCAAAAACAATTAATAAAAGGTGTTCTTTTTTTTGACATCTCAGCTGTAGCATTTAATTAATGTCAACATTTCTCAGCGGTATAAATCAGCATTTATAATGAAAAGTGCTTAGCGAGAGTCAACAACTCTTTACAGCTCTGGCACAGTGGTGTTTGAGTTAAGTGCTAATGTCCGCATACTAAGATGCATACTTGCAATGACAATGCTAATGAATTTAGCAGGTACTGTTCAATGTGTGTCACAAACTTCTGCTTCCACTTCTTTGCATTCATTTGCACACAAACCAGATAAGCTGGAAAACTTTTATCCTAATCATAAAGACATTCACTTAAAAATAACTTCCATTGGTCCTCGATGTAGACTCAGTGATCACCAGAGTCATAAGGATTCGTCATCTGGGCAATATAATTATTGGTAATTTCATTTACACCATCTAAACATTTTAAGAGATCTTGGGGTGCCGGATAGCCTGTTATGTCCCACACCCTATGCACAGAGGCAATAGTCCTCATGGCAGCGGCCCTGGGTTTGAATCTAACCTCAGCCCTTTTGCTGCATGTCATCCCCCACTCTCTCCTCCAAACATTAAGGCAAAATATACTTTTTGAGAGATCCATTAGTCTAGGCCACAGTGGTGGCCCAACTAAAGACTAACATACTCAAAGCCAAAAGACTAGCTTGGCTATTTTGTCTGAGTTTTTATAATGGTAAATAAAAATAGAGACTGCTCTTATCCAAGTTAAAACAGTTGAAATGCCTCACCAGAGACTTTTAGACTTTAAGAGGACATCCTCAAACACGTAAAGCAAGCTGCAGAGTGTTGAAGGATTACCATACGAGCTGCTCTCTTCTCTTCTGCTTCACTGCTGCTGCTGCTGCCTACTCACTCAGTCCGCTATAGGAGGCTCCTCAAGCAAAAGCATTCAAACATGCTCACTGGATGTGCCAGGGGCTGGGCAGCTACTCTGTTCTGCTCCGTAGCCGTCCACAGCCCCTTTAATTTAGCCTTGCATGCTACAGTGGAGGTGTTTAAGTTTCTATCACAATGATTAGTGCAGCAGAGTGCATCTATGTACGTGTGTCAATCTGTGATGTGAGTTATTTCTCTCTACTTTCTTCACAGTGTCTGGTGTCCGTGGGTTTGGACTCTAAAAACACAATCTGTGTGTGGGACTGGAGGAGAGGGAAGGTTCTGGCAGCTGCTCCCGGTCACACAGACAGGGTGAGCTCTTTCTTCCTTCTCCTGTCTTCTTCATAAGCTCAGTATCGAGCGGTTCATTAGGCGTACAAGCAAGATAGAGTACAAGACCCAAAGAGGACATAAACAAGTTAGGCCTGATTGATTGTGAGCTTCCCAGAGACTGTCTGAGATGCTGCCCTGCTAATGAAAAGGAATTTTAAAAAGATGAAGTACAGGCAGATGTTGTTTTCTAATTTCAGCCCACATGCATTATAACAAAAGCAGGAAAAACACACACATGTACTTTTCTCTACTCGTTTCCCTTTTCTTATATGTGTCCTTTTGTAATAGGCTTCTGATGAATTAGAATACAATAAACTCATTTTAAATCACAGCAATACTTTGGTAAATGAAGAAACAATATGATGTATGTGAAGAAAATATATTGAGGTGGTTTTGTAACCCTGTGTCATTATATAATGCATGTTTTTCCCCCACAGATATTTGACATATCATGGGATTTGTACCAGCCAAGCAAGCTTGTAAGCTGTGGTGTCAAGCATATCAAGGTAAAGCCACTTCCTGGTCATTTCACATCCCTTAGATTACAGCCGACTCTTGAGAGCTGCAGTTCTTGTGCCTAATTTAAATAATAACTGAGAACAGATTATCATTTTTTTTTTTTTTTTTGGAAGTTCTCAGAATCCCTGGGCTCTGTGCCCCTTTCCTTCCTGCCTTCTCTGCTTTATCATCATGACCATATCAAAGTCTTAAAATAGATGTATGCAAATACATTTTTATTCCAGAGTTCATGGTTATTAGGCACTTTACATAAGTAGGACAGGCAATGACTCACAGTCTCTTCCCTAAAAAAAATGCATGAATCTGCTGTGCAGAGAAGAGAAGAGTTGTCTTTCTGTGGGGAACCGTGGCTCTGCTACTCAGCTCCCCATTTCAGCTCCCCCCATTCAAGAGACCCTCTATTTTACAAACTGAAGCTGTGCACGCTTCACTCTCCAGGCCTATCTCAATCACTTCTTTTTCACAGAAGAGTGGTGCTCATAAATCTGAGATGAGTTCATGTGGGGTGTATTCGCTAAGCCTTCCTTTGGGATATGCAGTAGTTTTGCTTGAGCTGCAGGGCCATTAGGACACAACAAGGAGTTCAGGGCCTCAGATGATACTCAATTCCAAAACATTGGGAGGACAGGGGATCATGCTCAGATGGAAAACCTGTCTGATGGTGCTTTTTCAGGCACTCTTTAATAGGTTTGATGCAAGCAGGAGGTTTAGCCTACTGTACGTATTCCTCAGTGGTGTTACAACTCACTGATGACTCCCTCATGTCAATCCAGCTTGACCTGCTGCCTCTCATAGTAATTCCCCCTTGAACTCTTCCTCCACCAACGTGGCGCAGAAATCCCAACCACGCCACGGCACACAACCACTCCGCCCCCCCTTCGAGTCCCAGCTGAATCCTGAGTCTTCCCCCCTCCTCCTCCTCCTCCTCCCTCTCGTCTCATACCCTCCCGTCTGATTTTCTGATGCCAAGGCAATCCAGCAATTGTCCCACATAATTCCCCTGCCTTCACCCTGCGGACCATGTGACATCTGCTCCCTAGCCCTGCGCTCGCTCAGCGATTATAGCACTCAGAGCATCCAGGAGATTTAGTCCCAGTAATCCACTCACTATAGCAGGCTGAGGAAACACAACCTCTATGACGAGAACCGTGGCTGCTGGCAACGCTCTCCTTCTCACGCAACTCCGCCCAGCTAATTAAACGGTCATTTGTGTTTTGATTAGTTTATGAGAGCTCAGATCGTAGCATGGCCACCACACACTAAGAAACAATATTGTCATAATGTTGAATAATAATATGAATTATTATGTTGAATTCTTCATGTTATTTACACACACACACCTGAAGAGTCAAAGTCATTGACTAAATCAAAAGATTGAAACACTGAGAAAAGAAAAGCATCTTAAAAATGGAAACTTTTGTAAATAACCTTTTGTATAACAGGAATGTTTTTTGGTCACTATGTTCCTAATAATACTAACACTTTACTAGTGCTGTTTTGAAATTGTACTCACTATATATATCACTATAATTGTGGACTGCCAGGTGATGATCAAAAGAAATATATAAAAACTTTTCTTTTTTTTTTAAATCCTCAAAGTAAGTTTAAATAAATGTTGTCATTTGAAAGCCCTCCCGTACTTAAAGTACGTCTCAACAGTTCCTGTGACAACTGCACGACTGTCTCTAATCATTGTCTCTGTAATCATTGTCTGTATGTAAGTAAGTGTAAGTGTTAATACTTTTAAGTATGCAGAGGTAGAGCAGTGAACACTTTCGGAGCCAATCAGTACATTATCCTGCCAAAGTACAATAATATTGACAAATATTACGTTAGCACAGATGGCTACGTGTGAAAATGTTCATGCAAACTTTAATATGCTAAATTAAATACACAGCAGCATGGTCCTTGAAGGCAGCTTTCATAGTGCATGTCCTCAAACTTGTGCTGTTGTTGAGAGTCATTAGACTTTGTTTCATTTGAGAAGTGTACAACAATACATTCACTTCTTTGATGTGATGGTTTCACATTTACACAAACTGACTGAAGTAATTATCAGAAAAAGTTGTCTTAACCCCAGTCCAAAATCTAGAATGAAATGCTCCCATTGGTCCTTCCACCCCCAGAATAGCCCACCAATTTGCTTCTTAAGAATGAGTCAATATAACATCGGATAGGTAAGACTTTTCAAAAATGATTATTTCATGGTCATGCAGCCGGGATGACTTTTCTCCTTGGAAGAAGATAGTGGACTTTTTTTAAATGAAAAATTATGATAAGCTTAGTTTATGGAGCGTTGAAATGGAAGTTTTATACATGTAGACTTCTGCCTCAGACATCTTACCGTCATATTTGACGTGCTGCTTCAGACAGTTGCTTGCACTTCTAACTGGCCTTTTATTTGATCTGTTTATTTCCAATCTGTACAAAATATTTTCCTGCATATAACTGGAATTGGTGTCCTGATTACACAGGAGTCTAATATAACAAGAATTACATCATTATAATTAACTAAATTACTAAACAATTAAGATAAAAAGGTGAGTGTTAGTGTAGCATTCAATGCTCCTACACTATTCAGGCTCACTGTAGTCTGAGTGGCCAGATTTATGGGTTTGATATTAAGGGTGAGGGGGGTTGTAGCTGTCTGCAAAAATTTTTCCTTGGTGTGTATTTGGAGGTGACCAAGCTAATGACATACTTCTAATCCTTGAAATGTATTCAGAGAAAGCAACACTGTAAACCAGATCCTTATTTCAATTCCAAGTCGTCTCATGTTCCAGCACATTTTCCCATTTCCACTGTTCTCCCCCCTCTCCCTCATTGACTTTTTCCCCGTGCCCCTGGCCTCTTCATAAACCCCTTCCAGCATCTCGTCTCTTCTCAGTAATTCAACAGTAAAGGGCTTAGCCAGTGCCCGGGTCTTGCTGCCTTATCAGTTGCGGGCAGGGAGAGCTGCGCAGTCACGCCTCATCTATCCCTGCTACCTCCGCGACAGGCCGGTCCACAAAGCCTCTTCCCAGCCCCTTCCCTTACACATTCCACACTTGACACGATTACACCTGCAAATACACCTTTCCATATTACTCACACATCTATGATCTTTCTCTACTTGCCACTCAGCTCAGACTCTGTGCGTAAACTCGAGCAAATGCAAATGTTCACTCTGAGTCAAGGATTAGGAGACCTGTGTTGTTGAGGTGTGTATGAGCGTTTGGTGTTCAAAGGCAGGGCTGTATCTTAGGCTGTGATTCCTGCCTCTGATAATCGATCGCTCCTGTTAGCACACAGCAGCGCTATCAGTCAGGAGGATGGTTGTTAGTGAGGATGTGCCAGGCTGTCACAATTCAGGAGCTCATTTGTTCATTGTGTGGTTGTATATCAAGCCTCTGCAGATAGGTTCTTGTGTGGTTGAAAACAGCATCAAAGTTTCCCTAAAATTTGCTTCTATTTGGAGCAGATTCACATGGTGCAATGTTATAATAGCTCACAAAGCATTTTTTTTTATAAATGATCACTTCTTGTAATGCACGGGTAAATTCAGTTTTAGATCAAAGTTGTTGCTCAGTCAATTCCCAGCTACCTGCAGGTGATGAGTGTGTCTCTGTTTCATGTGTGAACGGCCGTGTCTCAGTATTCCAGACAGCCTCCCTGAGCTCTCCCTCTGTGATCTCATCTCCATGCAGACAGAGCGTCTCTCTTTCGTCCTCTCCTCCTCCGTTTGAAGGATTTAGCCCTCAGACTGGGCCATGCCAGTGCATCCCAATGACCTTGTTCATAAATAATGAGCCCCCATGTGTGCGTACGTGTGTCTGTGTCGGTGAATGCTAATCAGGTGGTTGAAGCACTGACCCCAGCAAGAGTCCCCAGTATCACATGAAGAGGAGGGGGAGTGTTTGAATTTGACTTTGCTTTCTTTGAAGGTGTTTTCTCAATGGAGTTGCTCTGTTGTGTGTGGCTTCAAAAACATAAATGACTGGATGTTTTTTTTTCCACGCAGTTGTATTCAAATGTTTAATAATTATCCATTTGCTCTTTCAGGGACAGGATTACATTAGGGATTAGCCACCATGCTTTTTCACTCTTTCTGTTTGTGTTTGCAGTTTTGGAGCTTATGCGGTAATGCTCTCACACCCAAACGTGGCGTTTTTGGCAAAACGGGGGATCTCCAAACCATCCTCTGCCTTGCCTGCGCCAAGGATGAGGTCACATATTCAGGTGCCTTGAATGGGGACATCTACGTGTGGAAGGGGATCAACCTGCTGAGGACAGTGCAAGGAGCTCATGGGGTGAGTCTTATAAGATGTCTGTTTTCTGCTTTGTGGCCCTGGCTGATTTCCAAGATTTAAGTTTTTCATTGCATTAAAAAATAACTGAAAGCATCCAGTAAACTGAACCAGGGCTGAAGCCATGCATTCAGTAGAAAAAAGGATCAGCCTTTTACTCCACAGGATTAAATGATATCTATTGGATCAACAGCTGGGTGAGGGGATAGGCAGATGGGGGAGGGGATGATAAGTACAGTGCCTGTTCATTCCTGCTTTTTGTCCCACCAAATGTCTCACTGAGGGTTTAGGTAACTCATTGTCTGCACAGAAAGACAACTGAAGCAGAAGAAGAGTTTTTTCAGAAATAGAAGAAATAAAAAATGACACCTCCTGTTTCCTCATTCTGTGTTATATTAAGCCACACTGCATTTTTTTTTTGTCATTGTAAAAACCTTGTTAAACAAATACATGGTTGAGCGGCATCACTATACTGAGTTTCTTCTGTTGTCGCTCAGTTGTCATGCACATCCGCACTGACAGTCATTTCTTCCAGTCAGGGATATTCAGCATGAATGTCTGTGAAGAGGGCTTCGCCACTGGGGGCCGGGACGGCTGTGTCCGGTTGTGGGATCTCAACTTCAAACCAATTACTGTCATTGATCTCAGGGAAACAGACCAAGGATATAAAGGTGAACTCAAACTGCCTGTTTTCTACTTAAAACTGAAGGTCGCAGGCCAAACTGTGGTCTCCTTAGGCACTGAAAGAAATGTATAAACCCGCCATTTCTCTTCTTTGACTAAATGCATCTTTCTTTTCTATCCCTCATGTCGTTAATGTATAATCTTGGATCTAACAGTAGCTAGAGGTGATAATAGTCGAGGTGGGTGATGTTATAATGGGCAGTGCTTAATGATATGTCTGTTTGTAGAAGTCTCCATATTGTTCTGCTAATCCTCTTGTTGTTAGTAACTCCAAGGTCTGTTGCCGTTTTTATGCCGTATACATATGTTATGTTTACATATGTATACAGCTCATGCTTTTCTCACTGTAACATCAGTACAGTTAATCACAGATTGGATGTCATTGTATGATAAATCCATCCTAGGTTGCCTGCAGTTGGTTATTTACACCTCCTGTCTTTATCAACCCTGTCCTGTCTCTTATAATGTCTGTCTGCTTTAATGTCAGCATGCTTTCTCCTTTTTTTCTTGCTGATTTTTGAGGGTAGTTGTTTCTTTTGTTTTTCACAGGGTTGTCTGTACGCAGCGTGTGCTGGCGGGGGGATCACATCCTGGTGGGCACGCAGGACAGTGAGATTTTTGAGGTGGTGGTCCATGACCGCACCAAGCCCTTCCTGATCATGCAGGGTCACTGTGAGGGCGAGCTGTGGGCTCTAGCTGTCCACCCCACCAAGCCTCTGGCCATGACTGGAAGTGATGATCGTTCAGTCAGGTGAAGCTTCAGTATTAACCCCCGAGATGTTTTGTGACAAAAATACTGTCATGTTTTGGTGATATTTAACATATTTTGTCCATTTTTGGAATTATTCATCAGTTTCATCATTTGTGTAGGTGGACACTTACGAGATTACGAGACAATGATCTCTTTTCATTAAGATTACGTTTTTATCCCAAAACTTTACTTTTGAAATATGATTCTAAGGATATTCATGGGTTACTTCTTGTCATAAAGTTAGGCTAAAATAATTGAAGGTACATTTCACCAAATTCACAGCATTTATGATATGTTTATTGATAGTTTTCTCATGGATTTGTTTCCAGGTCAAAGGGGTTGCACAAGTTTTTTTTACGTTGATGAAATGGTTTTGTAACTGTCAGTATGCAGGAATAAAACAAATATATAACAGGTCAGGCAGCACAAATATTATTGCCCTGGTCCTTTGACTCAATGTAATCTCATCACTGCGCTGTCTTTTCATTTGTTCCCTCTCTCCTCTGTGTCTAAAGGATTTGGAGCCTCATAGATCACGCACTGATAGCTCGCTGTAACATGGAGGAGCCAATCCGCTGTGCGGCCGTGAGCACTGATGGAATTCACCTGGCGCTGGGAATGAAGGATGGCTCTTTCACCGTTCTCCGAGTCAGGTGTGTACGCAATCCAAAGGACAAAAGAAATTTGATGCTCTGTGAACTCAACTTTAGTGTCCATTTTAGCTTCTAATTCAAGCAACATTTCTCTGCTTCCCTCTACAGAGATATGACAGAGGTGGTGCACATCAAGGACAGGAAGGAGGCCATCCATGAGTTGAAGTATTCCCCCGATGGCGGCCATTTGGCGGTTGGCTCTAATGATAATTCAGTAGACATCTATGGTGTGGTGCAGAGGTACAAGAAAGTGGGCGAGTGCATCGGCTCCAACAGCTTCATCACACACATGGACTGGTCAACAGACAGCAAGTACCTGCAGACCAATGACGGCAGCGGCAGAAGGCTCTTCTACAGGATGCCAAGTAAGACCATGTTCCCAGTGGAATATCATTAACAAAGCTATGACAACATGATCTGTGTTATATACTGCCAATCTATTACCAAAAAAAAAAATCAATATTCTTTGATTTATTATTGTGTAAGAGCTCCTTTGTGAGATGAAATGTTTGTCTCTTTGGTTGAGGTGGGAAGGAGGTGACCAACAGGGAGGAGCTGAAGCTGGTACAGTGGGCTTCCTGGACATGTGTGCTGGGCCCTGAGGTTAATGGAATATGGCCCAAGTACTCTGATATCAATGACATCAACTCTGTCGACGCCAATTTTAACAATCAAGTCTTAGTAACAGCAGACGACTATGGAATAGTCAAACTTTTACGATACCCGTGTATAAAAAAAGGTAAAGAAAGCTCAATTTTAAGGAGTGTAACTATAGTTGTTCTGTTAATAATATATGCTTTGTACTGATATTTGTCCTCCTGATTTCAGGTGCAAAATTTAAAAAGTATTTAGGTCATTCAGCCCATATAACCAACGTGAGATGGTCAAGTGATTACCAGTGGGTCATAACTATCGGTGGGGCAGATCACTCGGTGTTCCAGTGGAAGTTTGTCCCCGAAAGAAAGGCCAAAGAAGCTGTGCATATAGCGCCACAAGGTGAGATGATTCCTCGCAAAGTTGACTGTTAAACCAAACTGAGAGCGTTTAAATATATAAAATGTACCTTCACATTCGATCCTAAATAGACATATTACATTCTGGCAGAGAATGGTGACTTGAATTTACTGATATTACTCACTTCACAAAATCCTCGGCTCCTGCCAATATGACATTTTCAAATTAAACAAATTGGAAATCCCTGATAGAGATGCTGATGTCTACTCAACCTCCCACTCAAATATTGCTGAACAAAGAGTGAAGAAAAACTCATTTAGGAAGGAATAGATTCTTGGTGGAATACAAGTGTTTGCTTTCCTATTGAGGACTTGCTGATGAGACCACTTTCATGTGTATTAAATATGGATGTGTAGCCAGGGGGCGCATAGCTCAGCTCTTCTGGAAGAAGAGAAAAAGACGAGCTAGGTTCTCTCCAAAGCTTAAAAATATGCCTACAACTGCTGCCAAGGCTCCATTATTTACATGTTGTCTAAACAACTAAGAGAAAATAGAAATAGACATATTTGACTATTTCTAAAGGAAATGTTTATGTAAACTCCTGGCTCCATATCTGAAGGACTCTGGTCAGCGTCTTTGGGAAAACACTTTGGTCTCTTTATTGCCAATCATTTAAGGAGAAGATCAATACCACTGTACTCTAAACGTTTGCAGTATGGTTTCCACGACTCAGTACTAAGCTTAGCTAACTATTTACTGGTGAAATTTAACCAACATCCTTGATAGTGGCTCCAGTCGTTTTATTAACTCACACCAAAGCTAACTATTGTATTTCCCAACATGTAAAACTACTCCTTGAAGGAAAAGTCTTGTAGCTGTTAGTGGTCTTGTCATCTACCTCTCAGAATAAAAGCAAAATAGCCTCAAGAATTTTCCCTGAAATGTCTATTTCTGAAGAAAAAATGTATCACAAGTATCTGCCTGGGAGTGAGATGATTTGAACAGTAACTGATGTAAACCCATTTAGAAAAGTTAAAGGTCATAAAAGGTCACATTATTTAGTTACCTGTAAGGGATTGTTTTCTGGCTGTTACATAATGTGCACCCATACTGCTCCCACCATCCTCATAAAATGAATGTGCTGAACCAGTGGAGTGCAATGTACTAGATTGTTTTGTCTGTAATGTTTTTCCCGAGCTACCATTTCCATAAAGCTCTGCAAAGAAACAGCCATCATATTAATTAAAACAGTTCTAAAGAAAGTGAATGAAGCTTGGAAAGTGTAATTGCATTGTCATTCCCAAGTCATATTATTCCTAGAGACAGAGCCCAGCTGTACTTTATAAAATTAAAGCACATACTAACTGCCTTTCCTTTTAATTTTCCTAATGGATCTTGTGAGTAGCCGCCCTTAGCTGCCAGTTCTGCTTATTGCCTTGTCCTGGCACGGCTTTCCTGTGCTGCATCAGCATTTTTATACATTTGTCTTGAGCAATGTCACTGCGAAGCATGACTGCCTGATGGATAGGAAATGTCACAGTATTATTACATGGTTGACCCTCACCCTTGCTGCAACCCAACAGTTTTTTTCGGTTTGTGCAGTGGGAGATTTGTCTGATTTAGAGGCAGGGAAGGATTTTACTGTCAATGTTTAATTTAACCTTGTTTCTGCCTGCAGAGAGCTTGGCAGACTCAAACAGCGAGGAGTCGGACTCTGATCAGTCTGACGTACCTGAGATGGACTCAGAAATCGAGCAGGAGACACAGCTCACATACAGACGACAGGTTTGTGATCGAAATCAAATATGATCCCCTTTAAATCATGTTTCTCTATAAATTACGTTTGATATTAAACAGAGCATGTGCACTATTTTCTTTACGTATTTAGGTTTACAAAGAAGATCTACCTCAGCTCAAAGAGCAGTGCAAAGAAAAACATCGAGCGACGGCCATGAAGAAGAGAGAGAGAGCTCCGGGGAGTGGGGTGAAGCTGCACTTCATTCATGGGTAGGCTTACTTTGCAGCATCAGAAAGAAAGTCTGGAATGGCTAATATTTAAGATGACTTTTAAGAAGCAGACAGCAGTTACTTAAAGCCCTTCATATCAATCATAGCCTTGTTATTGCTTTTTGCTTGCAGGTACAGGGGTTATGATTGTAGGAGCAACCTGTTCTACACCCAGACCGGGGAAATAGTCTACCATGTGGCTGCTATTGGGGTTGTATACAACAGACAACAGAACACTCAACGTTTCTACATGGGCCATGATGATGACATCCTTTGTTTGGCTATCCATCCCCTAAAGGACTTTGTAGCGACCGGCCAGGTAGCTTTCAGTACATCTTACATAAAATATTCAAAGGTTTCTTAAGATCAGTTTCTGGATGATCAATGATTAGCTAAGGTGCTGGAGATTTTTACTCAACATTCTCAAGTTTAAATTATTTTTAAATAAGAACCCTGAGTATATGCTTTGATTTTTTTTGTCTGTCCAGGTTGGCAGAGATTCCTGCATCCACATATGGGACACTGAAACATTAAAACCCATGTCTGTGTTAAGGGGTTTCCACCAGCTGGGAGTGTGTGCCCTGGACTTTTCTGGTAAGACTTAGAGCTGTTTTGTCTGACTGCTTAAGTCCTATCCACTCCTATTCAACAAAACCTACATTTTGTATGTACAAATTCTTCCAGACACCCAGGGGAACAAAAAAGAAAAGAAAAGCCTTCCATACGTCATTTAAAGAGGTTATATTAACACGATACCATTTTGCAAGAGACCGAGAAACCTATTTCTGCTGCCATTTATTCACAGCAGTCTGACAGCATCAAGGTAGACCTGTTCATCTCGCTTCCTTTAATTGGCCCCAGACAGAGGCAGAGTGGTGATCTGTATGTCAGAGTCTGTGAATCACCTGCCGTACATCAAACCCACTGGGCTGCTTTCATGTTGCTAACGAAGGGCCAAACTTCACTGAACCAAAGCAGGAATGGATTCTGTCTGTGCTCAACTGAACAGTTCTCGTTTTTCTTCCACAGCGGACGGCAAAAGGCTGGCATCGGTCGGCCTGGACGACAATCACACCATTGTGCTGTGGGACTGGAGGAAAGGGGAGAAGCTTTCAGCCATGAGGTAAGTACAGTCACACCAGAGTCGGCCCTTTCATCACGCAGCACCAGCATGCTTTGACAAATCTTCCATTTAATTATAAAGATTGTTTGAGTGCTTTAGTTTAAATATGGACAATTATTGATGAGGGCTAAATTGAAGCTACTTTGCCAGGCTGGGCTGACAGCGTGATTGATGAAGGAGAAGAAAGGAATGGAATTACTTTTTAGATTGCAAGGCTGCTCCGCTGAAACACTTAACCCTGCTGGAGTCTGAGCAGTTAGAGCAGGAATTTACCCCTGGGCCCAATCCTTGGATCCATAATTAAAGGGAATTACTTTTCATTTACACCTGCCGTGAGCTTATCTTATGGACTTGCTGCTTAATATTAGAGCGAAGCACAATATTAGATGCACAATGAGGTTCTGAGGTATTGAACAACATAAATGGGTTTCAGTAAAATTCAAGCCAATAGCAAAAACAAGAAAGTAGTTATTGCCACACAAATCCCACGACTATGCCCTGATAAGTGAAGCAATCTGGACCAGCAAGTGTAACAAACTGATTTTATTCTATGGTTGTGTACAAAGCATGTTAAGTATTTATGCAGCCAGATGTGGTGCAAATGTACATGTCTTGGTCATTTGATGCAAGTGGATTACCTCAACAGACATGCATTGCGAAACACATTAACTTGATCTGAACAATGCAGGATTTCCAATTTCCCATCAGGATAAATGACATAATCCTGAAACCAGTAGATACAGAAATATCTTACTGGGAAACATCATTAGCCCAAAATATCTCTGCTTAGCTTTGTTAAGTGTCCTACTTGATGCTCATTTTTAGTCTCTACTCCACTAAAACTCCCCCCTGGCTAGTGTGAAGCAGTGCATTACGGGTTGCTCTCCTGCCTGTTGTTTGTAGGTCTCTCACTGCAGCTCAGGGACAGCTTGGAGCTGCACTAATCTCCTTTGCAGACCCTGGTGGGCAGTGCAGTGAGGCGGGCGTAGGGAAATGGGACCTGACAGAGCTGAGCTTGTGCACCGCCACTGTCTGGACTTGTCTGGAGGAGGAGTGGGTGTGATAGGGAGACTTTTAAAGAGGGTGTGGAGTGATTAAGAGTCGGAAACATGCAGAGACAGCAGGGGGGTATAAAGTGTTAGGTGCAGTTTAATGCTTATGAAAATCGGTCCTTTGCCCAAGACTTGAAAGACTGCAAACACATGAAAGTCAAGTAGCACAATCAGTAAGAATAAAATACAACCATATAACCAGTCCACATTATTCAACACTATATCAGCCAGTCATACAAGTTTTAATTGTATTGTGCCAATTCATAACGAAATGTATGACATTTCACAAAAAGGGCAGGTCCGACCTTACTCTCTTTTTTAAAGGTGTTGCCTTTTTATTTCGTTTTTTAACTTCAGTAAATCATTAATATTCATGTTGAAATGTTTCGTTTGTGTGGCTGTGTATAACTTATGATCAGAAACACTTATAAATTCAAAACCATTCCAGTAAGGCATATCTCTTCTCTTTTTTTAACCATGGTGAAAAAGCCTCAGTGTAGCCTGCTGTATGCACACTGCCTTTGTCTCTTTTTATTTTTTATGCTTCTAGCCACAATAAAAAAACATTTTTTTACATTTTGAGTCAAAGTGTATTTGTCCTTCCAACTGTAAAAAGTAGAGCCAAAATAAAAGTCTGTTTCTCTTCATATCCGGAAGATATGAAGAACTATGAAGGAGCCACAGGATGTGGATGCATCACAAAATGTAAAAATGAGATGTTCTTCTTGGTGCATATTAAGTGATGCTGAAATTGTTTTTCAGGGGAAGCAAGGACAAGATATTTGTTGTGAAAATAAACCCCTACCTCCCTGACAAGCTCATCACAGCTGGCGTGAAGCATATGAAGTTTTGGCACAAGGCTGGTAAGACTTCTCAGTTCTTTTAGTGAATAGCAGAAACTCTAACAAGCAGAACTCCATCTCAGCTGTTGTTCTCTCCGAGAGCCCACTGTCTGTTACTCTTTCAGGTGGTGGTCTAATTGGGCGCAAGGGGAACATGGGGAAGACGGAGACTATGATGTGTGCTGTGTACGGCTGGTCAGAGGAGATGGTGTTTTCAGGCACATGTACCGGGGACATTTGCATTTGGAGGGACATGTTCCTGATGAAGACTGTCAAAGCTCATGACGGCCCTGTATTCAGTGTCCACGCACTAGAGAAGGTACCAGGGGGGAAAGGGTGTTTTCTAATACTAATAAGAATAGTTTTTTAAGGAGGAACTGGACAATAAGGACTAATTATTTTTTGCCATGAATGTTGTATTTGCCCTGACAGTTTGTAGTTTGAACTAACAGGAGATCATTTCAGGGTTAAATGTGCCTAAATGTTATCCATGTAGGGATTTGTGACTGGGGGAAAGGATGGTATAGTCGCTCTGTGGGACGACACATTTGAGAGATGCCTCAAGACCTACGCCATCAAGAGATCAGTCCTGGCTCCGGGCTCTAAAGGTAAAGAGGTCATCCTGTTTGTTTTTTTTGTCCTCCACTGTCCTTGTTTCCAGTTCCAGAGATGTAATCCATCCATTCAATGAAAATCCTTTTAAGATATTCTATGCTTTTAGCTGAAATGAACATTTCCCCCAGCGTCCTGGTTCACGCAAAGGTCTCTGACTTCATGCTGTAATTCATCCACTCTGCAGGGCTGCTCTTGGAGGACAACCCCTCCATACGTGCCATATCTCTGGGCCATGGACACATCCTGGTGGGGACCAAGAATGGAGAGATCTTGGAGGTAGACAAGAGTGGCCCCATCACTCTGCTGGTCCAGGTAATTTCCTGATCGAAAATAAACCCTAAATATGTCACTAATCTAATCATTTAAGGCACCTAAACTTCAACATTCCAGGCAATATTCAATTCATGTGGAGGCTGGCTGTGGTTTTTTACATCATGAGCTAAGATGGGGAGGTTAGCTTAATAAGCATCATCTCTGAAATATAATTGTTGTATTGCATTTGATAAAGTTGCAGGACTGAGGAGACAATATGTTAATTTTATTTATTTATTATCTAGCGCATGTTTCAGGCTGTTGCAGGTGAATTATTATTATTGTGCCAAAATGAATTAAAAGCAACGGCTGCATAGATGGCTAAAACATTATGTGAGATAATGTAATGTTTTAGAGAAAATGGGATGTTTTATGTTCAAGATGCTGGGTGCTAAGACTCAAGATGTTGCTAAGATGTTGTTTCCCTTACACTATAGAGATGTGTCTCAAGGTGTACGTTAGATTGATTGCACATTTTGGAACACAGAAACGTGTTATTCTATGAAAACTGGACAGCAGAAATAGATGCATATACATCCTGATGACTCATGTCTGTTTCGTTCAGCAATGCAGAATTATCAGGGAGGTGGCCATAAATGGTGATGAATTATTGCTGTTGGATGTGAGATTGTTAATTTACCTAAGTGGTCCAGACAGAGTGAATGTTATTGATCACCTATTTCAAATGCTTTAAAACATGCAAGTACAATTTGATGAATAGGATCAGTTGATGAGATAGGTCAAGGTCATCCTTGGTTATCTCTTGTTTAGGTAACACGCTAACTTTGTAAGTATCTTTGGTTATCAAAGAGAATTATAATGTTGTTTTCACACAGTTATTATAATTCATTTAACCCATACTGATGTCAGATAGGAGATAATTGTACTAATTAGGCAGAGGATGTTGCTGTAGTCTATGTATATGAACAAAACGCTCCTAGTTTTTTATTCACTTTGAAATCTGACCTGAAGTAATAGAAAGCATGAAGAAACACAAAGCATAATTTAATAGGAAACTGTGTTTAATTCATGCCTTAGACTTGCCTTTTTTCCATAACACCCTCGTTGTCTACGACGACACTTTTTGCCCTGTAAGTGAAGTCAAATATCCTAAAGTGGAAATGAATAAACAAAAGAGAAAATAAGCACACTCTAGTATAATTTAAGTAGTATTTTTATGTATCTCATAAACTTATCCTCAATTACTGTTCAATGAATCAATCAGTCACACCAAGGGTGAAGAAATACATTTTTCCTAAACAGAATGCATCAAATTCATGACATGGCACATTATTCTCCCATCAGTTTTTTTGCTGTGTCCTAATTTTTAATTGAAGAATAAACTTGGAAATGTTATTCTATGTGTCTGCAGGGTCACATGGAGGGTGAAGTGTGGGGCCTTGCCACTCATCCCCACCTCCCTCTCTGTGCCACCGTCAGCGATGACAAAACCCTGCGCATATGGGACCTTTCGCCCAGCCACTGCATGCTGGCGGTACGCAAACTCAGAAAAGGTGAGTCACCGTTCAGACACTAACAGATTATTTTCCGACAGGATGTGCGCAGGTCCCAGGGCGATAACAAACACATTATCCTCCACAGGCGGCCGTTGTTGCTGCTTCTCCCCTGACGGCAAAGCATTGGCGGTGGGCCTGAATGATGGCAGCTTCCTCATTGTGAACGCAGACACTCTGGAGGACCTGGTGTCCTTCCACCACCGCAAGGACATCATCTCTGATATCAGGTTCTCTCCAGGTCTGTGGTCCACCTTTACACTTTTTAAACATTTCTAAACAACCCTAAATCCTTCTCTATATAATAAGCAGGCCTATAAAATGTCTGTGCATTTTAGTGTTTGTAAGATGCTGTGAATAAGTTCAGCAGTATAATCCAGTGATACATATTTCTTTCCTGCTGCTGAGACAGGTAGATATTGCTGGAGGCCTGACCCAAATTAATATCTTTCTGTCATAGGGCAAGACACAGTGACAGCTAGAGCAGAAGGGAAACAGTAGTTGTGGATTAAGTGAGAGCAAGAAACTAAACTCCTTTTCGCCAGGACACTTAACCTTCCACACTGCAACAGATCCTTTTTCTCAACCCAACACCCATACATCCCTGAGGACCTATATCTTAGAACAGCGGTCACTGTATGGAGCAGTATAACACTGAGCAGGACATAGACTTTAGTATGGTCATTAAAGTAGGAATAACCAATGAAACTCCTTTTTTATTTTTTCAAAAGTAACAAGCTAAGAATCTACTGTCATGCTAAGTGTTCTCTTAAGTTATATCTTTACTGAATCTGAGTATAATTATAAAAAAAAGACTTCTCCAACACATAAAGAGGAGTGGGACCATTGAACCCAGATTAGGTAGGAGAAATATGCTGAATTTGAGCACATCACGTTTGTTGCCTTGATGCTTCCTGAAGAAAAGCAAACAATTTGCAACTCGAAAAACCTGCTATCCAAAGATTTCCTTTGTTCTCTTTACCATAAAGAGTTTGTATAATGGTATATGTATACTATTTCAATTTATAATGAGGCACATGCTGACTTTAGCGTAATGTACACTGATGAGCCTGCATATATTAATGCTACCATGTTTTTTCAGATATAATATCAAACATGTGTACCATCTTTGTTTCACATTTTAAGGATTGGACAAGGCGTTGATTTTCTGCACAAAATTACATATTATTTTGAATGTTTCACCAAAAAGTACCAAAATAGTGACCTGCTTGCAATGCTAGAGAAAAAGTCAGGCCATCACGCTCATCATTGGGGTTTGTTTTGCACTCTGAACATCTTTATAATGTTTAGTGCCAATCCATTTAGTTGTTGTTATTGACTGGTGTGTTAGAAGAAAAAGAAGTGATGGGATCACCAAAGACACTATAGAATGAATTAAACCATAACTGTCGATACAGAATTTCTTCCAATAATTGCTCTACTGTAAAGCGTCCTTGGGTTTCTTGAAAGGCGCTATATACTGTAAATCCAAGCTATTAATAATTGTTTGGAGATTTCAGCCACAACCATATCAATTGATTAAACGACAAATCTTTTGATCCTCATTTCAAATAGATCGTGGGAATGACTAATAATCCTCTCTGTTTTTTTGGTCAGGTACCGGGAAGTATCTTGCAGTAGCATCAGGAGACACATTTGTGGATATTTATAATGTAATGAGCAGCAAACGGGTGGGTGTGTGCAAAGGATGCCTGAACTACATTACACATCTCGACTGGGACAAGCGAGGTAAACATATTTCCTTGTATACTGTTTTCTTATCTCAGGAAAGTTGCAAATGAGTGCTGAAGGATCAACCACAAACTAAAAATGTCTTTATTAAAGAACAGTTGAGCACCTCTATCCACTGGGCCTTTTTTTCACAGGAAAACTACTCCAAGTAAACACAGGTGCTAAAGAGCAGTGGTTTTTTGAAGCTCCTCGCGGCAAGAGGCAGACCATCCCAGCTACAGAGGTAAGCAAGGAGAGAAAGCACAAGAGCAACCATGGTTATGGAGCTGTTGCCGGATATATTCCCTTTGGGCTTAGAGTGGGCTCAGGAAGGACAGCACAGCATTAACACGGCCCACTTTTCACCAATTCATTCTAATTTTGGCAATGCAAGTGGGATATCGTTTGTTGCCTCTATAATGCAGAGTGACATTCAGACATCTTGCCAGGCACACCATGGAGAGGTGCATTAAGAAAATAAGGCTCAGAGATGATGCTTCTGGGTTGTGTCTGGCTGGTGCCCAAGACAACCTCTCTCACCTTTTCTCTGTCATCCCATCATTTATCAGGATGCATTAGCTTTCCTTCAGTTGTCCCATCCATTTCACTCTTATCCTGTTCACTTGATTATAGGATCCTTTTTGAAAGGCTGAGCAAGTGTCTTAACCAATTTTGATTGTCTTTTATCTGTTTTATAGTGTACTTTTAAAGTATTCTTTAATGTTTTGTGATGGTATTTTCTCTTACTTTTAGGTAAGGGGTGCCTCAAGGATCTGTCCTTGGTCCCATTTTTATTATGGGCTACAATTAAATTCATAATTTCGTTATCTTTTTAGTTTTATGTAGTGATATCAGAAGGAGAGGAGAGGCTGGATATAAAAGAACTAAATAATGGCAACGTTTTGAAAGCACAGTGTTGACTCTCAATAATGGCTGCCAGCAGGTTCAGGTTCAAAAGCTTAATTCAATATTTTAGTAATTATCAATTATGTCCTTTATGGTGAAGCTCCTGAGTTCATTTATGAATTGTTTTCTATTTTGTTGCTCTTGTGTTTCCCTGTTTGACATAATCTTTTTTTGTGAAGTACTCTGTAACCTTTTAAAGATAAAGCTTAATCATTTTTTAACCATAATTCCTTGTCAGGTGGAAAAGATTGACTGGAGTACGTGGACATGCGTCCTTGGAGCGTCTGTTGAGGGCATCTGGCCTTTGATCAGCGAGGTCACAGAGGTCACCGCTGCCTGCCTTAGTAACAACAGGAAGGTGCTAGCAACAGGGGATGACTTAGGATATGTCAAACTCTTCAGATACCCTGTCAAGGTAACAAAGCATAATTTTTTCCCTATGATCTTGTGTGGGTGTCTTACAGCTTAAGGCTTATGGTTAAAAATTATGAAAATGTTATGTAAATTTTTGTATTAAAGTCACAAATGTTAAACAAATGTTGTCTGCCTCCCCCAGGGGAAATATGCAAAGTTCAAACGCTACGTGGCCCACAGCACACATGTTACCAATGTGCGATGGACCCATGACGACAGCCTCTTGGTGACTGTCGGTGGGGGCGACACGTGCCTCATGATCTGGGCCCATGAGCCCGAGGGCCACCGGGAGTTCAAGCAGTGTGACAGCGAGGAGTCAGACATCGAGAGTGAGGACGATGGAGGTGAGGGATGAGCTTCTTCTTCAGAGATTTAGTCTCCAAATCTTTCTCTTTCTAAGGAGGAATCTGTATCACGTTTTCTCTTTTTTTTCTCCAGGATATGACAGCGATGTAACAAGGGAGAATGAGATCACCTACACCATAAAGGCCTTATCTACAAACATGAGACCAATGACCGGCGTGAAGCCCCACTTGCAGATGAAAGAGCCCTCTGTGGATGAAAGGTATTCCTCAGTTTCTACCTATCAAAGAATGAGAAGTGAGTTGTATCTGTTACACCAAACCTGAATTCTTTAGTCAACATATCTTTTCTTTTCCTGTCCTGTCCTTTCCCTTTTGAAATAACTCGGCCTTTTCTGCTCTTCTTCTTTCCTTTGATGGCTGTCCATCTCTTATTATGATGCTTCCTTTTTTAATTCCACTTGAAGACAAGGCGTGGTCAGGTAAGCTTTGTATTCACATTGAGTTTTATCTGTGGCCATGGTTGAAATATGTGTAATAGGATGAAATGAAGGAACAAATACAGTATCGAGAAATTTCTTTAGCTTGTTGCTAAATGAATCTGTGAAGCCTTTGCAGTAAAAATTCCCCATTTTCAGTGATTCAGCATTTTTCCTGCACATACAAACCACGAAGCCATTTTGGGTTTCTAGTTTCACTTTCTAATGAGCTTCTGTTCTTACTGACAGTACAAACTGAGCTAAATGTTTAAGTAGGAATTCATTTGATTAACTGTAATTGGTTGAGTGTGCACTTTAGTAGTGCATAGAGAAAAATCTGAATGGGCTGTACAAGATTGTTTTTACAAGTTAAGGACTCTGGGGTAATGGCACGATTAAAGAGAATCTCAAACATCAATCCAGAAAGAAATTAGGAATTTACACATGTAAAATCCTCTTTGACGAATGTTTTTTAAGCTGGTTTTAAACAGAGAGTATCAAATGTTCTTATCATATTAATCCATCAATGTGTCAAAGACTTTGGGTGCTTCAGGTTTATTGATTTCTACTGGAGTTTTCTTTCAATATGCAAGTATCCATGCGGCAGTTGTCATGGAAATGGACTTAGGTTGTCATGGTTACAAAATGGTGCTGACTCTTATATTTTATGTCCTCAGTGCGTCTGCTGGGCAGCAATGAATGCTGTGAGAAGCCTTTTTGTAATCCTTGCTTTTCTTTTATTTATAATTGCTGCCATGAAGAGGGTCAAGGTAAGATCTTTACTCTCTGGTTCTTTTATGACTTCATAGACCACACACAGGTTTATATGGTTAAATGGTTTCTTGTTGTACCATAGTCTCTGAATGTAAAAGGTCATGCTCACAGTTTTCTACATTTATTCTTGCCTTGCGTAGTTTTTCAGAGCATTTTCTTTAAACAGGCCTATTTTCAGCAACTATAGAAAGCATTCCCTCCAAAGGAACCACGGAAAGATGAAATCAAGCGGATTTAATGAGTTGAAAACTTTACTCAGGTTATCCTAAATTACAGATGAGGGCATTTTATTGCTGCTTCTCCAGAAAATATATTTGTTCTATGATGAGGTTTTTGTATCTCTTGATGACTTATATTGATTTATTTTTTTATTTTATTTTTGCTGTGTTGAAAAAAAATGGACAAAGTCACAGTTATTCCATACTGATATTTATTTTTGATTTGACTTTTAACTCTTTTCATGTTATTCAGCTCTCAAAGTAATTTCCCCCTATAGTCACTTTTCAAACCGGGCTTATTCACTGCTTGCTTAGCTGGTTATTCACACTCTGAGCTCACTTTGTAGACAAGAAGCCTTCAAAACATCTCTCTCTGTAATAAGCTTTTTCTAAAAATCCTCACACTTGCGTTTCTTTTGTAAGTAAACTTCACATACTTGTGAGCGCATAAAGGCACATATTTGTGAAACATTTTAATCCATAAACCAGAAGAGTAAACAGTGTAAGATGAATGTCTTTATCATTATGATTAGCATGATAAGTAGCTGTGTGGCAGACGTCTTATCCCAGCTGTCTGTTTCAGGCCTCCTGTCAGCAGAGCGCTGCCTCAGCCGGAGAAGCTGCAGACCAACAACGTGGGCAAAAAGAAGAGACCCATTGAAGTAAGAAGTGGGGACGCAGGCAGCCATTGAGAAAAACAGGCCCGAAACTGATTCTAAAGTTTAAAATAACAATTTTAGCCATAGCCAATCGTGATACCAATGTTCTTCTTAAATTCCTTTGTGTTGCTTATTTTATGTTGTTGTCAATTTCCCCGTCGGGGAACAAATTAATAAACATTATAAAACAGTGGTGAACATTATCTAAGTAAGTCAGGTCTATATTACACTAAGTTTGTGTCATACAAGTCTACAAAAACACCTTTAATTGTACATCTTTTTAATCGAAAACAATTTGTGTTTGACAAGAACAACTGCTTTAAAGTCTCTTTAGCCTGCTTTCATTCTTAAATTCAGGGATTCAGTTATTACACAGCCTAACAAAAACCTCCAAAACATAAATATTTGAATATTACATTACAATTAAATGCATAAATCATTAGAAAATACGTAACATGAGGCTAAAACATGGAGACTATTAGCTAATAATCTTTAAATTTGAGCGAGGCAACAGACAGGCAATCGATGTAAGCCAATCATTTCCTTACTTGCGTCCTTACTTAAACACAACAAACTAAAATAATAGTGAAACAGTTAATACACCGAGGGATTCTTGTCTCTGTCAGGGCAGCAAAGATTCAAAGTGGTGCTTCTTAATGTGATTATTTTTGTTGAAGACGCTGTGTGCTCGTCCTCTCTCTGGAGACTCTTTAATCAAATAATGACCGTCTCCATCAGCTCTGCACGTCTTGGTTGTCATGGTGTTGACCTTTCTGACTTTCCGACTGTCTTTTTTACCTCTCCCTCAGGACCTGGTGTTGGAGCTGGTGTTTGGTTACCGTGGCAACGACTGCCGTAATAACGTGCACTACCTGAATGAGGGGGCGGACATCATCTACCACACGGCCTCGGTGGGCATCGTGCTCAACCTGACAACCTGTAAGTACGCCGAGTGCAGACTAGAAGAAGCTCAATTCTCTTTTTACTGCCTACAAACAAACATAATGTATTTCATTTAGAGACTCTATGTCGTGTGTGTGTGTGTGTGTGTGTGTGTGTTTACAGCTTGCCAAAGTTTCTATGTGGAACACAGTGACGACATTCTGTGCCTGACAATCAATCAACATCCCAAATTCCCCAACGTGGTGGCTACTGGCCAAGTAGGTATGTTTGTGCGACGTTGACCTCCTGTGTCAGCAGCTGCCCCGCTTCTCTTCCCTGTTTCTGCTGTAGTTTATTGTGCAGGATTATTGTTTATGACAGATGGCCTTCCTCTCCTACAAGCTTGTCTGTACTTTATAGAAACTAACGAGCAAAATTAACATTTTTCTGCATACATGAATATTTCAGGGAGTACCACACATGCTGAAATATAACAACAGAGTATTTGCACAGATTCACGTTAAAAAACAGAGTTTAAAGACATACACACTTATGACTTTACATAACTGTTATGATTGTAGCTCATTTCTATTGAACACCAACATCTTTGACGGTGTAGGCCTTTGTTGATTTCAACCATTTTGGCTGAAACAGTCCCCAAAAATAAAATGAAAAAGAATTTGTTTGTTCTGTAAATAAATTGGATTTACTTTCTTTCCAGGTGATACTGGTGACATGTCAGGTAAGGACATTACAAAATGTGTCCAAAATGTGTTGTCAGCCTGATAAATTACTTTTTAAAAACTATTGAAAATCTGTCCGATTGAATTCATCTTCTTGAGGTTACTGCCATCTAGTGGCCGTTTGATTAAGAGTCTATATCACTTGAAAGAAATGTCTCTTTTAAAATAATCAGTTTGGAGTAATATGGCTTTGTGCTAGATACTAAAAATGTAAACATAATTTCAAAGATGGCCGTTTATTTCTTAACTTAAGTCTATATGTTGTAAGTTTAAAAGATGTATTAGATTTGATTATGAAATTGTAGAAAACGAACAAACAAAGTAACGAAGTAAGGATAATTAAATAGCATCTTTGCTCATTGTTATAACATGAGTCTGACAAATGTAAGTCATTAAAGTAGTTCAATCTAGAGAAGTCCTTTTTTTTCTCTCTCCTCTGTTCCTCAGCCACGTCTCCATCCATCCATGTGTGGGACGCAATGACCAAGCAGACGCTGTCTGTGCTGCGTTGTTTCCACGCCGGTGGGGTTTGCTCTGTCAGCTTTAGTGCGACAGGAAAACTGCTGCTTTCTGTGGGACTGGACCCTGAACACACCGTCACCATCTGGAAGTGGCAGGAAGGTAAAAAAAAAAAAAAAAGAAGCCTCATTTAAACACTCCCAAAGTCCCAACGCCTCAGAGAGTTCACACTTTTATTGCATTTTGTTTTTCAGGTGCCAAAGTGGCCAGCAGGATAGGTCACACTCAGAGGATCTTTGTGGCTGAATTTCGGCCTGACTCTGACACGCACTTTGTGTCAGTGGGGATCAAACATGTACGTTTTTGGACGTTAGCTGGCCGAGCTTTACTCAGCAAAAAAGGCGTGCTGAGCACCATCGAAGATGCCAGGATGCAGACCATGCTGTCTGTAGCATTTGGAGCTGTAAGTGACTTCCAATTAATATAGTGTACAGTGTCTAACTTATTAATTCTGACAGATAATATGTTACATTTGCTCTTCAGAATTGTGCTTGTTCTTAACTTCATCATATATATTAATGTTCATGATTCACTTTCACTTATCATATCTCAAACTTTCTGCTTAAATGTGCTGTGAATTGTTCTTGCCTTGCTCGCTCTGCTCTTTTAGGCCACTAGATTAGTGCAGATTTGTTTTCTTTTCAGAATAACTTGACATTTACAGGTACCATAAGTGGGGATGTGTGTGTGTGGAAAGAACACGTTCTAGTAAGAATTGTGGCCAAAGCTCATACGGGCCCTGTGTTCACCATGTACACCACACTAAGAGACGGCCTCATCGTCACTGGAGGCAAAGAAAGACCGTAAGTGCTGCTCAGTTCCTGAACTATATTACAAATAAGAAAGCTCACACTATGTAGTCGTGTCATTAAAAGGGTTATGTGATTAGAATAAGGTATTGTAATACCCTGACGTTCAAATTCTGGCTACTAGCATCAGTGTTTGTGATCATAAGCCTATTCATGTTTTACCAATAAGATTTAAAAAATTGGAAGGAAATGTATAAAAGAAGTTAAGACAATTCATTTCATCAAATGTGAGAGGAAACAATCATCTGTTTTTCTTACACAGGTCAAAGGAGGGAGGCGCCCTGAAGCTTTGGGACCAGGAGCTAAAACGCTGCCGAGCGTTCCGTTTAGAAACTGGCCAGGTCATTGACTGTGTCCGCTCCGTGTGCAGAGGAAAGGTACAGTTAAAACTGCACTCAATCAAAGGTCCAGCTTGTTCTCAAACTTCAGCTGTATGTTGAGATGTTTCGCTCATTCCTTTGTCAGGGTAAAATCCTGGTGGGGACCAGAAATGCAGAGATCATTGAGGTAGGAGAGAAAAATGCAGCGTGTAACATCTTGGTGAACGGACACATGGACGGACCGATCTGGGGACTGGGCACCCATCCCTCCAGAGATGTATTTCTGTCTGCTGCAGAGGACGGCACTGTTCGTCTATGGGACATCCCTGAGAAGGTCAGCACCGTTTAGTCTACCTATCCCCACCATTGCAGTTCTTCCCAGTACATCAAAGTTTCACAATTCCTTTTATTGTGATATATTAAGATGTTTTTTTTTCATACTGATTCTATATTGTAACTAACCAGTGTGTTGCTTTTCTCGTATGGTGGAAAAACAGAAGATGCTTAATAAAGTGAACCTGGGTCACCCGGCGCGCACCATCAGTTACAGTCCTGAAGGAGACATGGTGGCCATCGGCATGAAGAATGGAGAGTTCATCATCCTGCTGGTAGCCTCGCTCAAAATCTGGGGCAAGAAAAGGGACCGGCGCTCTCCTATCCAGGATATCAGGTAAAAATAGCAGAGTGGGGCACTTTACACAGGGTGCTTTTAGACTGTCGATAAGTTAGAGAAGTGGTACATTAAGCCAATATATTGGTAAACCAACATTATCTGGCCAATATAGGCCCATTAGCAATCACATTACATCTGTATCAGTATTCATTTTTTCCATATAAACTTTTATGAAAGATTTTGAGAGTATTTAAACAATCGTCAGTGTAATTAACAAACACTGTCTCAGCACTGTCTACAGCCCATGTAGCAATGTATCATAGCCAAGCAGAGGTGGTCTGCACTAGTAATCGCTGACAGTACTGTATGTCATATCAAACTTAAAGAGCATAAAGAGTACCATTGCATTGTCATATCTGTGTCAAATGTGGGCTCATTTCAGATTGAAAAGGTTTATTTTAATTACAGTTAAAAATCATTTAACATCCGCCTCCATATTGTTCATCGTAGAATTTCCCCCTCTCAAATATGTAAGGGTATCATCCACAGACTAAATTGGAACAGATCTACAGACTCTGCATATTGAAAGTTTTTTTGTGACATTGAATGTCTGTCTTACAGGTTCAGTCCACATTCGCGCTACTTGGCCGTAGGCTCTACTGAGAGTGCAGTGGACTTCTACGACCTAACCCTCGGCCCACAGCTGAACCGCATCAGCTGCTGCAGGGACATCCCCAGCTTTGTGATGCAGATGGACTTCTCTGCTGACAGCACCTACATCCAGGTAAAGACTTCACAGTGTAGTGAGAGGACATGTTTATGTCAGACAGTTGCTGGCTGTGAGATCTCCTAATAATGAATGCCTTGATACAGATCTCCACAGGATCTTATAAACGACTCGTGTACGAGGTGCCGTCTGGGAAGCAGGTCACTGAGCAGTCCCATATCGACAGGATAACCTGGGCCACCTGGACAAGGTGAGAGGCGCAACGTTACGACTGAGACAAGTGTGCCGGACAGGTAATGGTTAACAGTACACTGAATATCAGAATATAACTCCTCTCTCTGTCTCCAGTGTCCTTGGGGACGAGGTGGTTGGAATCTGGTCCCGTAACACTGACAAAGCAGATGTCACCTGTGCCTGTGTGTCGCACTCGGGCCTTAACATGGTCACAGGCGATGACTTTGGAATGGTTAAGCTGTTTGACTTTCCATGTCCAGAGAAGTTTGTAAGTATGATTGTTAAATATTTGTATCACTGTTTGTTACTTTGTCAACATTTTTGATTCTTTATGATCTTAGGATTAACATTGTTAGCATTTGTCTGATGATGTATACTGTATATTTGACATTTCTCTCAGCACTTTTCAATGTGATAAATGTGCAATCCCTAAAAATGTTTATGTGTCTAAATGTGTTTATTGCTATAAAATCATCTTGTTGCACCTGTGACCATCATTCAACATTCTTTTCCATTACTGAGACACTTGTTTCTCTGACGACATGATGACTAACAGACCTAATATCATGTTTATGGCTGATATTTTGTGCATTGCAACTGAATGTAGCATATCAGTTTCATTCCATTATCAGATGAATCTGATGTCCCTAGTTTAAAAAATATACCTTATTAATGATGTACATGTGTCCTCTTTCAGGCCAAACACAAACGTTTTCTGGGCCATTCTGCTCACTTGACGAACGTGCGCTTCACTAATGGAGATCGCTATGTTGTTAGTGCTGGTGGAGACGACAGAAGGTAGGCTCCAAATAAAGCCATAGATAACTACCTGATTAGCTTTCAATATTATGCCATTGATCCTCTCCTCTTGTGTCCTTTTTAGTGTCTTTGTGTGGAGGTGTGTCCATGCCCATCACTGAGAACAACACTTGGACCATTCTGCCTCAGAAATTCTCCCAGCAATGCTCCTCAGAGAAAAAAAAAACTGCTTTAAAAGAAGAAGAAAAGAATGAGAAGAAGAGGAGAGACCTGGCAGCTTGTTAATGAGTCGATGTGTTGATCTTACTTACTGCCTCAAAACTAGGTGCATGCATATGTGCAAGGCTCATTTTCATGACAGCATCAGTTGTGATTGTGAACACAGACAGAGAGCCTACAGCCCTGCTCCTACTACATCACATCTTCATTAAAAAAAAAAAAAAAAAAAAAAAAAACTCTTATACAGTACGTGCATATCATTACAGTGCAGGATTTTTTTAAATGAGTCTACATGTCCTGAATGGCAGTTTTTTTTTTGCCACTTGGAGGTCTAAGAAATTGTGTTACTGACAATGCCATTTTTGAAAAACATGTAGCAAACTGAATTGGCCTTATCTGAGTGTTCAGTTTATGAGGGTTTGGATTTTTTTTGTATTCTGTTGGGGTTATTTTTGGAATCATGGAGTCAATTGTTTATTCCATTTTTACTGGTAATTCCAAATCCTGTGGCCTTCCTCCTGAATGTAACATCCACTGTTATGTTCTGGATGTCAGCATGCCAAAGCATACTATGCACTGTACACCTGACCTGCTCACTGTGTTACCCTGACGGCTCATTTATGGTTTGTTCCTGTGGTTGTGTTGTTGACTGGTTGACCTCAAACCTCCCTCGGCAGTGTTTCCTCTCATGACATGTTACACGTGTGCATACCTGTATGAGGATTTGTTTGTGGTTAGTGGGTGTGCATGGCTTACTGGAAGACAATCCGTCCGGACCAAATTCCTCAGAAAACAAAAAAAGAACAGCTGTAAATTGATGTTTCAATGCACTGTTGCAAATCTTTGGGTCATTTTTCAGTGTGCTGCTATGACGTATTATTGTCGCATTTTCAAGAATATGAACGGTGTGACTTTTTCCAATAGTAAGCTAAATGTTTTGTGTAATCAGATATTATACTTAAATGGAATGTTTTATCAGAGAGAAATTATGAAAAGTGCAAAACATTTTGCTTCTAACTACAGACTAACTACAAAAAAAAGTTGCTGCATATTTTGATTTACATTATACCAGTGTAAATAACATTTGTACATATTCTTTTTGTATATTTTTTGTGAGATGTTTCTTAAATTCCACTTTAATAAAAAAAAAAAGAAGCAACCTTGACCCTGAGTTTTAAACTTTGAGTGACATGAAATCACAGACAGTGCCAAGAACATACATCAAGTCCTGTTGATGCAGGAGAGACCTTTTCTCACTTATTGGTAATTAGAAACATTTCTTGGCTGCCCTTTGATTATTCTAATTCAGGGGTGGGCAACTGGCGGCCCGGGGGCCACATGCGGCGCCAGCCCCTGTCAACCCTCAACGTGGCCCTCACGTCAATTTTTTTATATCAATTAATTGGAAGCATGAAGAAAACTTGACAAAATCTGCCATGGATTCATGAAAACCAGAAATATGTCCATAATAATATTTGATCACTGGTATATTTTGAGTTAAATTTGAGACATAATTGACTGTAATCGTTTTTGGAAACTACAATTTGGCCCTCAGGCAGTGAGAATTACATGAATGTGGCCCTTACTGTGACCAAAGTTGCCCATCCCTGTTCTAATTTAATCAGAAAATGCCCCATGTGACCTCAGTAACATGATGACTTTTCTGCTTGAAATGAGAGAGGATTCATGTATCTGAATTTCAATCAATATAATTTTCATGAAACAAATACAATATAGCTTAGCTCTTTTTATTCATAGATATGGCCTATTTACATTTTTTTTTACATACAAATGACTGGACCTTTTCTCTAACTACATGATGAATCACAGTTAAATATTGTCTTGATTTTAGCTTTCTGTAACAATAGGGGTATTTAGTGATTTGAACTAGGAATTCAAAAATATCAGGGATAGTCCAAAGTAATAAATGACCCCCACTTACCAGCTTAAGAGATACACTCGTACTTTTAAAGACCATAACATATAATTTACATTTTTGCTGTCTGTCATTTCCATTTTCATTGTTTAGGCAGAATAGATTTGAATTCAGTATAATGAAAGGTGCCTGTACTTTTCTAAATAAACAGGTATATGTGAGTAATAAGTTATTTAATGCAGTTAAAAGTAAAGTTATAGTTTGACTGAAAAGGAGCTTCCGCAGGAGCAGCCATGATCGGCTTGAGGATTCTTGAGCACCAGGAAGGCCGAGCGGATCAACTCTTGGGTAAAGTCCAGAGTGGCTCCTTTCACAAACTCCAGACTGTCCTGATCCACGATGACGCCCACTCCTCCCTGCTGGAACACCCTGAAATGCAGAGTGGAAGCAGGAGGAAACAAGAGTTGATTGGTTTGATGACAACAATAGAGCGAGTTCCAACAATATTTGACGACGAGACAGGTGGCAGTTTACCTGTCATCTTCACTCTTGTTACTATCAACAGAAAACTTGTACTGGAAGCCAGAGCAGCCTCCTCCCTCCACATGTATCCTCAGGTACTCTCCCTTCCCCGTGATCTCACCTAGTCTCTATTAAAAGAGGAACATAAACAGGATGCAGTTAGAACTTTTCTTTTACTAGCTTGTTGTTTTAACTCGTCTAATCAGATTTACAAAAAAAGGTGCTTTGTCATTGGTGTCTGGTCACCTTCACGCATGACTCAGTAAGAACTACTGTTTCTTCAGATGGATTTGACTCCGCTTGCTTCTCCTGGTTTGAAGTGCTGTAACGCTGAATCCCCGCCTTGTTAAGGGGCAGTGAAGTTGGAGGAAGCCGGTTGCCCACATTGCTGCTGTGGAGGAGAGTAGACCCCCTACGAAAACATACACAATGGATCACATGACAGAAGGAGTACATGACTCGTTACTGGCAATAGTGCTAGCTAGTTACATGGTAGCGTTAAAGGCTAGGTTGCTAAAAACCTCGGATAAAACCAGTCTTTTTCCACCCCCAAACAATATTCTGTCTTTGTTTCTACGGAGACCCCTATACATGTCTACGGCATACGGATAATAAACGTTACCTAGCAAGGCTCAATACTTTTGACTTTGACGCAGCTATCATAGCTCTTGTGGCGAATGACATCTTTCATAACAAATGTAGGTAAACCCACCCCCAACCGTGGACAAGGCACAGCTCGCATCGCTATTGGTTAAAAGGGTTGCTCTAGCTCTGGAAACACCCAGACGGGTACAACGCGGTCATTGGATTCGTCAATCTACCTGCCAATCACGATTTATTTCATGATATTTACCCCTGGGTTTTGCCTATCAGGCACAACTTCCCCATGTTGTTGTCGCCCCCCATGAAGACCAAACAATTAAATGTTTACATTGAGGTGTAGATTAGCAGTTACTTAATTCGTGTACTTCTTGATATTCTGTTATTACGGCTAAGTACAGAAGGGGGGCGGTCTTTGCAATGAGGGGGATTCCGGTCAGGCTGTATTTCGGGCACAAAAAATGCAGCGCTTACTCATAAATGGGCGTTACTTGGGTCTTGTGACACAAGGAAATAAAAAGCTGATATCATTCTCACTCACGAAACCGACGGAGGCACCTGTTAGGTACATTTTGTTCATTTTGATTATTTTTTTTCACTTGTGTCTACTCATTTTTTCTAAGAGAACATTTTGTATTTGTTTATCAAAGTGCAAGGTGGTCGGAGATTATGTATCTTGAGTTGTTGTTACTTTGTAATCACTGCTGGTCACTGAGTGTTCTCGGGGCGCTTTGCGGGGACAAACGGGAAGTCATATGACATCCCCAATCTGAATGGTCGAGTCATCTAAATGTCCGGACTTATTCTTTCTTTCCCTTGTTTTAGGGTCACGAAAGAGAGAGAAAAATGGATGTCCAGACCGGTTTCATCGTTTTATTCTGCTTAATGTCATTCACCTGTGCGGAGCCGGTGAAATTCAAGGACTGCGGTAAGCTTAACCTCTTTAGTTGCTTAAAAGTGTTTCTTTTGATTGTTTTATGTCAATAGTTGTGTAGTCAAAGTGTTGTCTGAGTTGTTGTTGTTGTTAACTAAATTCAGAAGTGACTGAAGAAATCAGTTGTTAACATTGTTTGATTGTCAGAAATGTGTAGCATATATCTATCATAAATGTCAGAATCTATCAAATAAAATGCCTTGTTTTAACCAAGTCGTCATTACTAAAACAAACAAAACATTCAATGATATTACATAGTGAAGGTTTCTTTAAGTTGCATACAATTTTGATTATCAAATGTGTGTACTACTTGCAAGTACACCGTTAAATGTCCCTTTTTTTTAATTCAGCATTTTATTCATGGTTCAACAATTGTTAACCAAATGTCATCACACATTACATTTTACAAATACCCTTCACATTAACAACTACAACATGTGCAAATTGTTGTGGTTTTTCAGTGCGATTTCCTATGAAATTTAGAGAACTGTGAAAGACTTGAATGAAGTGTTCAAAGTTACACAGAAGGGTCCCAGGGATGCTGACTTTGTAGTCTTCAGTTTCTGTAAAGTTAAAAAGGATTCCGAATTATATATATATTTTTAAATCTTCCCACTGGGCCACAGAAAAGATTATAAGGCTTAGTTGGACCCATGTGACATGTTGCTTGAACTCTGCTTTCACGTTTTACAATGCCTCTTTAAACTTGGCTCCTTGAGTAGCGATTCTGTTTATCTCCATTGATGTCTACTAGAAACTTAACTTTTCATTTGTGTTTTGCAGCAAAGCATTTTCTAAATTGTCTTTACTTTTTCATAAATACATTCTAATCATTCTTCAAACAGAGCTGTCAAAGCAGTTTGAACAGACTTTCCTGTCATCAAATGTTAAAGGGTAACTAAACCCACGTTTCCTCTTTATGAGATGTAAAAAGTGAAGAATCAGTTCCTGCGGTAAAAGTGATGCTCAGTACTTTAATTTTAAATGACCTTTCATAGAGAATGTCAAGTGGCCATATTTTTTTGAAAATAACAAAGTGGGTAATGACTCGCTTTAATCTTGAGTAAAGTTTTCTTAAAGATGTTTTGATTGTTGGTATGTGATGGTCACCTGTTTAAAGCTCCTCTCTCGTGTTTCTCTTCAGGCAGTGCCACAGGCAAAGTGGCCATCGTTGACATTAGCCCTTGTGCCGTTCAGCCATGCCAGCTCAAGAAAGGAGAGTCCTACAGTGTCAATGTGACCTTCACCAGTGGTAAGGGAGCTTTAAAAATAAAAATTCTCCCAATATTGCAGCATAAGTGGATACAGTTTCTAAACGTTTGCTCTACGTCTATCTTGTGTAGATGTAAAGAGCTCGACAAGCACGGCGTTGGTTCACGGTATTATTGCTGGAGTTCCTGTCCCCTACCCCATTCCCAACGAGGATGGCTGCAAGTCTGGAATCGTGTGTCCAATCCAGCCGCAGCAGACGTATCACTACCTGAATGCTCTTCCTGTGAAGTCGGCGTATCCTGCAGTAAGTACTTCATGACATTAGCAACTTCACGTTTTTGAGTAGTTTTTGTTTAACTGTCAATAAATTACAACGTGCCAGTAAACAGCTTTTCTAATCCTCCATACTGTAATTAACTTCATATTTTCTATTAATGTCTGCTGGTCTAAATGTTGTAAAGCCTATGAACCCACGTGTTCAGAACCATTAGCTTAAAATGGTTAAGAAGTGTAAAAAAAATACAATGAATGAGTACAACAATAAAACTACCATACAAGAGTATTTATCCTGTATGTACTGAGTCACATTCCACTACTGGGAACGGTACAGTGGTGATCTCATCTAATCACAGGACCTTTCTATATATATGACGCTTAAATGGTGTCGGAGGAATATAGGTTGTAACACATTTTCTTCTTTCCCTGTTTTAGATTGTATGTCACATGTTCTTGTCACACTTTGTTCACTGACTTCTCTTCTGTATTTGTAGATAAAGCTGGTCGTGCAGTGGGAACTGAAAGACGAAACCAAGAAGGACCTGTTCTGCATCTTGTTCCCCGTGCAGATTGTGAGCTAAAGAAGCAACAGTGCCTCTGATAAGTGTTGTGTTTTTTTTTTTTTTTAAAAGGGATTCAGCTTTGAGTGAAGAATATGAATGATTCTGAAGATCATATGTTATTCTTCATAAAATAGATTTTTAAGATGTCTGTCACTGGTAAGCAAGACTTCCACACACCTTTAAATCCTGCTAAAAATGAATAACAGCTCTCTTTTGCTGCAATCTTGAGTCATTTTTTAAGAGTTGTGAAATGATGTGGCTCCTTTTTCACTGAATGACCCTGAACTACATTCCACTTGAGTGCAAATGTCTTGTCTTACTGGCTGCTGTGTAGTCTGTAAAGGTACACGATTAATTTAACCTTTTGTAACATTTCCTACTAAACTTGTACTACTGGAAAACATATCAAATTTAATAAAGACATCTGAAGTACCACAGTCCCTTATCTTTGACTGTATTGTGGCAATTTTCAACCGACCCCATGTCCTTTTCAGGCATTGTCTGATCGACGATGATGTCAGAAAACTTAACTGGTTTATCTTTCCTGAAAGTGTGTTGATGCATACATTGGCAATGTAGTGATTTTCCTAGTTTTAAAGTAAAATTACCTTTTTTCTAAATCTACTTCCAAGCCTCACCTTAGATTAGACTAAAGTGACTTCTCGGCTATCATGAGGTAAAAATGGAGACTGACCTCTTTCTGAGACGTCAAAACATGGAAGTATCGGGATCCTAATCCTGTCACGTGTACAAGAAACAACTTTTTTAAGCAACTAACCATGAAATCTTTCTGACTAGTTTAAAATGTTGCTGACCAACAAATCAGTGGAAAGTCACTGCACTTGAAAACACATATAAACCTGTTGTTAAAAACTGAAGTACAACAAGGTATAAAGATTAGTGTCAGTCTGTATATATTTCATGTAAAATGTTTTACATTTTCAGTTGGAAATGGAAACTATTAGTAAAGGGTTGATGTAAAAAGAGGTAACCCTCTAGAAGTTGGTGTGTATCCAAATACTTCAGTCAAGTGCAAATTTGCACAAAATGTGAATACAGTAACATTCCAGCAGTGGAAATTCTTTACATTCAGGGAGAGCTAATCAACAAAGAGTCCTGACCTGTAGTGTTTGACTTCCTGTATGATAGTGTGTTTTGTGTTCGAGATAATCAAATGTGTTTAATCTGACTGACTTTTGGGAGAGTCTGTGGTGTTTGTTTAAACAAATGTTTCTTTCACTTCCTCAATCTTTTTTTAAAAAATTTTAAAGGACATATGCTACAATAACAAAAAACACTTATCTGGTTTCAAGTGCAGGTTGTGAGCTACATTAGAGCGATACCTGTGATGAGCCCTCCATTTACTTCAAAGGGACGCTGCTTTGCCTGCATCAATTCATCAAATTGATTTAAGATAACCATCGCTGGTTAGCAGGACTTTGATGCCTGCACACCTTTACTAAAACAAAGCTGACTTTTGCTGCGATCCACTTCCACTCAGTCAATCTGCAACAGTCCAGTTCCAGTCAGGTTGAGGAACTAGGTCTGCTGTATTGTTTAAAATCAATTTCACACTCGAGGTTGTGCTGTTACACTATAATATACTGTAAGCCCTGCAACTATGTATTACTCTTAATGTATTACTGCTTAAAGGGATGACCCTGAACTATGTTCCACTAGAGTGGAATATCTTAAGTAAAGCTATGTATTCTGAAAAAGAAAAAATGTATAAAACATTTTTCCAAAACCTCTTCATGATCTTGTACAAAGCACTGGCATAAAACGTTAGCATGAAAATCTAATATGTTAAATTATGTGTAAATCTGATGTCACAAATATATATTTAAGATATAATTTGTTCTTTTGCCTCTGTTTGATAGGAAAGTGGATAGAGTAGGAAATCATGAGAGTGAGGAACGACATGCGGCAAAGGGGCCACAGGTCGGGCCCAAACCCATACTTCCCGTTTGGAGGACCGTAACCTCTGCACATCGGGCACGACGTCACCGCTAGGCCTTTAGCACCACAGAAATGTTTTCTTTAAGGTTTATTTTATGGCTTTTTACGCCTTTATTTACAGATAGGACCGTGGATAGAGTCGGATATCGGGAAAGGAGCCACAGGTATGGTTCATGCCTGCTTGTCGTTAAACTGGTTCACCTCGTATTTGTGTGACAGAAAATGTTTTGTATCGATAGAAGACTGCACCTCCAAACAATACGAGGTCTCCAGTGGGGTACCACAAGGATCAATTTTAGGACCACTACTTTTTAATTTGTACATGTTACCCCTGGGTGGTGTCATCAGGAGGCACGGAATCTCTTTCCACAGCTATGCGGATGACACTCAGCTCTATGTGACCGTGTCTCCTGATGACACCAGACAAATTGACTCACTTTTTAATTGTATTTTAGATATAAAAGCCTGGATGTCACCAAATTTTTTTGCAGCTCAACCAGGACAAAACAGAGGTTTTAATCATCGGTTCAAAGGCTCAGAGAGAGAAACTGGCCCCCAAACTAAAAAAAATAGGACTCAACCCAAGTCAAGAAGCACGGAATCTTGGGGTGATCTTTGACTCAGATTTTAATTTTAAGGCCCATGTGAAGGGTGTCACAAAAACAGCATTTTACCACCTGAAAAACATCGCGAGGCCATTTCTCTCTCTGAGCCAAACAGAGAGACTAATGCACGCTTTTATTACTAGCAGGCTGGACTATTGTAACGCTCTCCTTTCTGGTCTTCCTAAAAACACAACAAATCGGCTACAGCTACTACAAAACTCTGCCGCACGAGTATTGACAAAGACCAGAAGGAGAGCACACATCACACCTGTTTTAAAATCTTTACACTGGCTGCCTGTTAGTTTTCATGTTGATTTAAAAATTATTTCATTAGTTTATAAAGCATTACATGGCTTTGCACCAGACTACCTATCAGATATGATTTTAGCTTATGAACCAGTACGGCCCCTCAGATCCTCCAGTTCCTCTCTCTTAGTTGTTCCACAGAGCAGGACAAAAACCTTTGGTGATGCTGCTTTCAGCTGTTATGCTCCGAGACTGTGGAACAACCTTCCTGAGGGTCTGAGAGGAGCCCAGAATATTGAGATTTTTAAACGCAGTCTTAAAACTCATTTATTCAGTCTGGCTTTTATATAGTGTTTTATATCAATTCAAATCTTAACATTACTGTATTGTCTTTTTTATCCTACTACAATTTTAAATATTTTCCTCTTATGTATTTATTTTAATATCTTGTTGCTTTTATGTGTCGTATTTTATTTTTATACATATATTTTATTTTTAATTCTTATTGGTGTGCATTAGTCTCTCAATGATTTTATAAACTACTTTTCGTCAATAACTTTTCTGCACTCTTGTTAAGCACTTTGAACTGCAATTCAATTTGTCTGAAAGGTGCTATATAAATAAAGTTTGATTGATTGATTAACCCACTCTGAGTTTGCTGACAGTTTATTTTCTCTTGAAGCAGCATTTGATGATCAGTCAGTGGCTGATTGAGAGGTAAACAACTTTCTCCTCTTTTCAAATTAAGTTTACCTTCCTTCAACGTTTTGTCCAAAACCTGACTAGCGATGAAAGTGATGTCTTATCTACCTGAAGACGTTTATGGAGTTAAAAATGAATACTGACATCATTTGAGACTTTATTGGTCTGAGCAAAGGCCAGCAGCAAGTATAACAGTAGAATTGAAGTATACGGATCATAGCCAGGGCACATGACATGTACAATAAACCAACATTTTAAAGCGGCTCTAAAAGTGCCAACAAATGCTGTGCAGCCTGACAAAACAAATGAAAAGTTTGAAGACAAGACCACAACAAAAAAAGAAACATTTCTCAACCCCAGAAAGGATAAGATGTTGCAGAAACAGCTTGAGATTCAAAGCACTGAGTAGTATCGAGAACAGAATCCAAACACATATTGAAACTTGGTATTGCATACAGAACCAGCTTAGTCTCAGAAAAAAATATTATAAATGTTTAGACAAAAGAATCCACCTTTCATGACAGCCCCATGAAATACCTTTTATCTTTGTCAATAAACGATTAGGAAATGATTTTTTTTGTACTTTTCTAACCAAAAGTCAGTCATTAAGGCAGTTTCTATGAGTAACACTGAAATATTTGAGCTTTGGCTCTTTTACACCAGCTGAACATGACCCAGTTTTTTTTTAAATATTTGAACAGTTATAAGTTCAGAGCTTTAGCACAAGCAGGGCAAAGGTTAGAAACTGGATGAATACTTTATAAAAACATGCTGCTTCTTTCTCGGATCATTTTGATAAGTACAAAAGGTGCAGAAATCACAGTTACAGAGGTATAACACTTGGAAGCGGGAAGATCTTTTCCACAGTGAAGTCAACAACACGATGTTGCAACAGACCCTGCACAGCCAATCCCAAGCAGTCGCTAAACTAACCATCACTGGATGGTATGAAAATCAGAAGAAAGCTGAACTGATTGGGCAGCGGGCCCCTCTTTGAAGTGGCAGATAGACAGGTAAATGTCACATAGTAAGCTTGAATAATTATTTTCCACTTGATGCACAACTTGATCCTTTTATTGTCCGCTTTGCTTCAGCATCTCCAGCCGCTGGAGCAGAGCATTCCCGAAGGCTTCTCTGTACCCGGGACTCAGCGTGTCCAGAAGCGAGTAAACAGTCTCGTGATACTGTGTGCTCAAATCCTCGTCAACGTGATTGAAGGCATAGCCCACTACCTGTGTGGCAGAGGGAATTATTGTCTTTAATAACATACAAAGAAAACCATACAGTGAGTCATAAACTATCCGTTTTAGTGTATCTTACCCGTAGTCCTGCCTCTGTGAGCTCCAGGCAGTACCGGTTTCCCTCTCTGGTTTCCACGTTTATGTGGGCCACATCGGACGCACTGTTGAGACTCTGTGACACGTGCATTTCGGCGACGGCAAAAAGTACATCATTGACCACTGCTTCTGCCTCCAATCTCATGTCCTTGACGTCACCAAGCGCGACACAGTCCTCATCAAATGAAGAGACGAGGGATTCCTCAGGCTGACAGTCAACCTCCATCCCCTGTGACATGTTGTGTTATAATGTTAATGTTATAGACTCAACTGAACCCCAGATATACAGTAAGTGTCTCCTAATACAACTCTGGCTGAAATGATAGAAAAGAAAGATGATGCCTTTAAAACTACAAAATAGTAATCTTGTCATAAACATATTTGTTTGGCATTAAGCAGCATTTTAAACAGCTGCAGTGGTTGCATTGTTTCTAAAAGTCCCATTTAGTGAAGAAAAAGGAGAACTGGGACAAACTCATGTCCTACAGCTTCTTGTCTAGTGCTATTTTAATATTTAAAAAAGTTAAACCACTTTATGAATCAACCACGTTGGACCTGCGTTAGTTTTTTTCACTAACGTCAGTTCAATAATTATACATATGAACAATTCAAGAGCTATTTCTAAAAAAAAAACAATCAAATTCAACACAGAATCAGTGAGAAAACTCTCACAGACAAAGAACTTAAAGACTAATGTTGTCTCGAGTGCCCAGTAATGCTGAGTTAACTGCACTTCAGTTTTAGCTTTAAGAAAAGGATCGTAGATTACTAGCACATTGATGTTGCAATGTGAACTCCAGTTTCTGCAGCTAGATGAAACTGTAGTCCTGTTGTACAGCATTCTATCCTGAAAGCATCTGCATGAATATAAAAATGCAAAAAGAAGCCAACTACAGTAATTATGAGCAGTGCATACAGTGTAACCCTTTATAACAAACGAGTCAGCTGCTCTGTTTCCACACATCCACCACATGTGCTCCTTAGCACTGGTGCATTTGTTGAACAAGTTCATTCTTGTTTTGCCCCACGTATGTCAAGTAGCATTCTGTGTTTCATTCCTTCCACTACAAGTCTTTTTCTGCATTTCAGCTATAGCCTGTTCGTGTCATCATTATGTTGGCTTGATGCCTTCAATGTGCAAGGAGCCCTTGTTCATGTAACAAGTGATTTTAAAGAATGCAGTAACCTCTACATAACCTGGCCCCTCCAACACCTTGACATTTATCTGATGTGGTTGTTTAAGTAAAATAGAGTGAGACATTTTGAGGGAAAGTAATGTATTGGTGTTTAAAGCAGCACACAGAGTAAGAAATGGGACTCAAGTTGACTGAACCACCACAAAAATCAGATTAATAAAAAAAAAATCTGATTAGCCAGATTAGGATTTCATATTGACCGTCATAAACATTTGCCATTCCTAACATTTTCAGGCTGGATATATAATGGCTACAATTGATAAATCTAATCAGGCTTAATAGAGAATTATAAGTTTTCCTGTAAGTAAAAGCAGCAATACCACTATGACTGATAATAAATGAGAAGAAAAAGCACTGACCGGATGTATTTTACATTAAGAGCAGTATTATCATCAAGTAATACTGCTGAAGATATGAAAGGGAGAATAAAAGTGGCCCAATGTGCACACAACATGTTGTATTGGATGATTATTATTGTTGCATTAATGTGTAATGTGCAGTTTGAATGTTGATCGAGGTGAAGCTGATTTTAAATATTTCCTACAGCGTTTAATATTTCAATATGAATCTGAAAATATGAGATCATGATTTAGAATTGTGACTTACCTTTAAATAATAGCTTATTGTGTAAACTGAATATTTTCATCAGATAGTGGTAAAAAGTACCATGAAATGAGGTACTAATGTAAGTCAACTTTGTACTGAAATGCAGTAGGCTACTAGTGTAAATGTACTTTTTACTTTAAAAGTTGGCAGTACAACATCTGTATAACAGTCAGCAACGAATACAATAATGTTAATACGTTTTAATTCATACAATTTTAGAAAATCAACATGACAGCGACATCTTGAGGACACTGCCCTCCTTCTGTGGAAGACGGAGGCAAAACATTTCATATTACTGTAGGTACAGCCTACAGATAACATCGTTTGTAGTTAATGTGTGAGTGTCATGCAAATGTTATAAATCCGCGAATTCATACAGAAAGCTAAACCAATCTATTGAAGTAAACTTGATGTTAGCATGGCTAACATATGCTACATTAAAGGGGTGAACTCAGGGGAAACTAAATCCCTGACGGCTCTTTCGGCCATGTGCGTAGTTTATCAAAAATGTACACATTGTAATGTAATGAAAAAGGTAATCAATGATGCTCCGAATTTGATGAAATGATCATGTCTGACATAACTGCGTTCATTTTGCTCACCTCCTCGCTTGTTGTGTTCCGGCTTGTGGAAGCTTCGAGCTCACTCGGATCTATACGGGAAGCTTCGAGCCCACTCGGATCTATTCGGGAAGCTTCGAGCTCACTCGGAACTATTCGGGAAGCTTCAGTCAGAGGAGCGTTAATAAGATCAACAACCGTTCAGGGTCAAATTTGTGCAATTAAAAAAAAGCTAAAGATACATTAACGCACGTCGGGCCTTTGACTTGATCGTTCCCGATTTATTTCTAAATTACTAAAAAAAATAAACAAATCTCGATCGTCCCACGGGCTGCACGGTTCCGCCATGTTGTGACGTCATCGGCTAATCCCACCCAGGAGCGTGTCGGCTCAGTGCGGAGTCATGAAAGTGTTTGTAAACAACTCTGTCAGAAGGTAACTTGTTAGCCGCACTGATATAGTCAGCTTTGTCACTTACTCACGCGTGTCAGCAAATGGTTGGTTGTAACTATGTGTTGGGATTTCTGTCAGTGTGCATGTTACATGTGAAGGTAGATAACTTGAGATGTGTTGGGTTTTAGGGGTTACCTAGCTAGCCAACTAGCAAGCAAGTCCTGCTACAAGCCTAGCCTGACGTTTGCCGGCTATGCTAATTGTGCCTTGATTTGCTGGTAGGAGTGGTTAATCTACAAGCTAATTGTGCTAGTCGGCTAGTTAGCTAAGTGTCATGCCTTTGTCTAGGCAGCAGCTACCATTTAGTGAACAAGATGACAGATCTGATTTAGCAGACATGGCTAATGGTAGCTATTGACATGCTAACAGTTATTTCGCAAGTGCGTTTGTCTTTACTAGAACATGAACAAGTGTATGCTTGAGATAACAACAACGTTATCTGGACTGCTATTGCTGTTACGTTATTGCAAGGCTATTGAACGCATACTTCATAAATTGAAGCATTAATGGAGCTTGTTGATTTGGACTGTGTTGTAAACAAATGACAAAGCAGGCACCATATGTTTGTGTGTCTACAGGCGAAGCAAACTGGAGTCGGACCCGGACCATTTCCCACACATATCCCTGAGTGTTAACACATCCTCTAAAGTGTCCCTAATCTTGGGATACGAAGGGTGTTTGAGTACACACTCTCTCAATGTCTTTAAGCCGACAGGATGACAACACCAGTGACTAAATCGAAGCTGTTGCAGTAGTTATAGCATTCTGGTTGCAGAACATCAAGATCCCTTTCAGTACCTGTGCCCTGCTCACCTGTTGAGTTAAGATGCCTTGGCCATTTTCTGAGTCTATCAAGAAGCGGGCATGCAGGTACCTCTTGCACCGGTACCTTGGCAACTTTCTGCAGGAAAAGCTAAGCCTGGATCAGCTCAGTTTAGACCTTTATCAAGGCACTGGGTCACTTGCACAAGTGCCACTGGATAAATGGGTATGTGAAGTGTCAGCCCTGTGGCAGATCAATACAGCAGATCAATGTATTTGTTTTATGTGCAAAATCCACCTGAACAAAAGAGAAGCTTCATAATTATTTCTTGTTCTTTAGTCCCTCAATGAGCTCCTTGAGACAGCAGATGCCCCTTTTGAGGTAATCGCTGGGTTTATCCAGACAATTTCTCTTACTGTCCCATGGGCAGCCCTGCTACAGGAAAACTGCGCCCTAGAGGTCAAGGGTTTGGAGATGGTGCTCAGACCAAGGCCACGAGTGGGTAAGGACTCCTTACTAAGGAGACACTTTTTCATTTGTCGCTAAGACAAATCATCTGTGAGAAATGTTGTTTTGTGTGAACAAATCGATAAATGAATTCAGTTGGCAACTAAATTACTGTTTTATTCTTTCAGCATCTGGTACTGAGCCAATGTACTGGTCCAGTTTCATGACCAGTAGCATGCAGCTTGCCAAAGAATGTCTGAGCCAGAAACTCACTGATGATATGGGAGAAAGCTTCCAGCCTTTTGAAGGGTTAGAGAAGTTTGCAGAAACTATAGAGACAGGTATATTATGTCTGTTTAACTGTAATAACTGTTTAAACAGCATAAAAAGAAGTTTGCAAAGCTAGTATTGTTTATAATGTGTTGTCCTTGAACGTCTTGCAGTTCTGAGAAGAGTTAAAGTGACATTTTTGGATACTGTTCTCCGAGTCGAACACATTCCGGAAAATTCGAAAACTGGAATCGGTCTTGAGGTTCGAATCAACAAGTAAGTTTTTGCTGTCAGTGAGACAACAAACACTTTCAAAAGTATTGTAAATATTTCTGCCATCACCCATCATTTCTCTTTTTTAAATGTATAATCTATAGTCGATCCAAAAGAAATTGATGAAAGTGAAACTGCTTGTTAAGCTAACTGTGTTCTGTGTTTGCCTTTCAGGATTGTTTACTGCGATGAGACAGGCGAAGAGAGTTCTAATGTGAATGTGCACCAGCCAACAACATTTGCACATAAAAACTTGCAGATGGAAGGCATCACCGTGTTTTGGGATGAGTTTTCAGATGTGTCCCGTGTTGGCTGTAAATCTTCACCCACTCAAACGGTTGGTGAAGCATGTCATGAAAACTGTATCCAAACAAAGGTGAAGGTGAAGGCCTTAAAAAAACAAAAAACCCATGTCATTTATTTTACAGGAAACCGAGCCAAAACTCTCGCCTAGCTGGAATCCCAAAATAATATGTGAGCCTCACCCCCAGTTCACAGAGCCGGTATCCTCCACAACACCGTTTGAACCAGTGCAGATTGGGAGCCTCGGTGGTAAAATCGAGTTATCCCTCACTCTGAAAAACAACCTAGCTATGCCTGGAGCAAAGGTAAATGAACCATCTCTTAAATAGGAAACTTGTTAGGAGCAAACGTTTGTGATTATTATTGATGATTATATTATGAACTACAGGTGATTGCTGTTACAAACAGTGTTTTGCACACTCTGTTTTCCAGCTGGATGTTGTTGGACATATTGATACACTTATTATTCTGCTGTCCCCGCGGCAAGTTCATCTTCTTCTGGACTTGTTTGGAGCGTTCTCTGGTGGAGGTAAGCAACCCCTCTAATGATAGATGAAGGTGAACATCTACAACATGTAAGGACAACAATGTTACAAAGTTTGTTATTTGGATATAAAATACATTTTCTTTTGTTCTTTCTGTGAAGCTGCACAGGAATGGGCAAAGGATAGAAAGAGCCGACCCATGCAGCAGGAGGATGAGTATCGGCTCCACATGGAACTGAACCGCTGTCTGAAGAAGGATAGTGCTGTTCCAGGATCAGACCCTGACCTCTTTGAGAGCCAGACCACCAGAACCGTGTCCAGTCGAGGTTGGACTAAAACAAAATATTCTAACTGACCTTTCTCAACAATTAGATGTGATTGTTGCATTAATTACATTAAGTTTTAACCTTGCTTTCTCCTTTTTTGAACACATCTGTGGGTGGTGTAGATGATGTGTTCTTCTCTATGGCGGATATGGACATGTCTCATAGCTTGTCATCCCTCCCTCCTCTGGGTGAACCACCCACCGTTGACTTGGATTTGTCACTTAACAGCAACTACTCTGCCTCCCCGGGAGAATCTCCTTCTGGAAATGCGACAGTAAGTTCTCACCCGTTTGGTTTTTGTCTTACAGACAAATGAAAATGTAATGTGGGTGAATGTTTTATAGAGAGTTGTCCATTTACTCTCTTAGATCATGAGAAAAATTGCAATAAAATGTAAATGAATCCTTGTGCAAAACCTGGTAAATAAATGAATATTTTACAAAAGGATTTTTTTGTTTTTGTGTCAGCTTTTCTAACTGTCTGACATCAAATCAATGTTTGCAGGCTCTGTGGGATGATTACATGGATGTACCTCGACAAAGAGAAAAGCAGACTAATGAAACGCCCTTCCAGTCGAGGGATTCACAACTCCCTCAAAAATTACTGAGACAGAATTGTAAGTATCGCAATATATAAACAAACACATTTGACTGTAAATGCCAGTCCCTGTGTTGATATTTACTTTAGAGAGTGAAAGCAGTTTGTGGCTTTCATTCAAAAAAAGGACAACATCAACATAATCACTGATAAGATCTGTATCTGTGGTTGTAGAAATAATTATCAGTGAGATCACCCGGTGAAGTATTTCGCTCTATGGTAACAGTAACACTAAAGTGTATCTGAATGCAGATCTGCATTTGTGTTGTGTTTCAGCCCATCCATCCAAAACACACGGGGATGAGTCGAGGCCAGAGCTGGTGCTCAAGCTGACTCTGAGTAGTCTGGCTGTCTCAGTCCTCCACATCGACCCGCTGCCACCTCCAGACGCTGCTCCCAGTCCACTCGGTCCGATGGCGGCACACTTCTTCAGCATGGTGGGCCCAGGCGGCCTGGCACCAGCTGCTTTTATTCAGTCTCGGACCGTGTTTAACCAGGCCTGCCCCCATGACCATCTCAGGTTTGTTTTTAGTTCCTGTTTTGCACGATTACAATTGGTGTCATGTAACCTCGTATATCTGTATAATTTGTGATTTCACTTTTAAAATGTGTCTGATCTGGGCTAATATTAACAGGTTTGTTGGCCAGGGCCTGAAGATAAACTACGAGCACTGTCAGGGGTCCAGTCTGCGGACTTTCAGCACTGACGTCTCCCTTAACCAGATGGAGTTTCTGGAGTGTCTGTTCCCCTCGGAGACTGTCTTCGGTGGCTCCCAAAGAGGCATTCAGTACACTGAGGTCAGCATTTTAAGCCTGAGATGAGCACATTTTGCACTGCACTGAATTCTGTACTATTTAAAACCACATACAAATTCTATAGCCTGTCTATTGCTACTGGCACGACGTTAGGAGTGTGTCTCATTAGCAACTCTGTCACACTTCAGCTCCTGACATTTGACACCCCGTCCAGTGCTGAAGTACCACTCACCACCTGCCTTCACCTGCTCTACAAACAGGCTGAGCGCAGAGGCCCTCAGGTAACGTATAGGTCCAATTTTTATCCACAGCACTAACTTTTACATCTAAAATCAAACGTATTACTGTGTCACCTTCATGCCTCGACTCAGTCTACCTTTTGGTTCTCTGTGCAGGGAGGCCAGGTTCGCCTCAGCACCATCCCCAGGAAAGCTGAGATCCAGGTGGAGCTGGGCCCCGTGCGCTCTGAGCTCGACATTAGCATTGTGGATCGACTGAATTCTTTACTGCAACCTCAGAAGCTGGCAACTACAGAGCTGATGGCCTCCCATTTATACACATCATATAATAAACATGTCAGCTTGGTAAGGAATCCTAAGATATGTTAATAAAGATTATAAGACATTTTAGACACATAATTGTTTCATATAAAATATTAAAGTGTGGAGTGATGGTGTATAAATTGCCACCATCTTGTACTTAAAAAGGCAACAATAAGTATCATACTTATAGACTCATGAGCTAGTATGTTCTCTAAATATGAGTCTCTTTAAACTCATTTCACAGCATAAGGCCTTTACAGAGGTCTTCCTTGATGACAGCCATACTCCAACCAACTGTCACATATTGCTGACTGTCAGTGCACCGATGCTTGGCCTTGCAGTCCGCTTCCCCATCCCTGACCTGCGCTCGGATCAGGAGAGAGGGCCCTGGTTCAAGAAGTCTTTGCAGAAGGAAGTTCTCATCCTGGAGCTGGAGGACCTGGAAATGAAAACAGAATTCATGGGTGGCAGCTCACCGGACCAAACCAAGATGGAGCTGACCTTCAGAGAGCTGATTTGTATGTTGACTGAAGGAGGGAAAAAAAACGTTCCATGCATCATTTTAATCATTGCCCTAATTTGTTTTTGTTGCCTTGCACAGGTAAGTTTCAGGAGGAGCCCGATCAACAAGCTGCCCGTTTCCTCAGAGTATCACACACCATGGATGGAGACATGACAACATCTGAAAGTGTCAAATTTGATTGGCCGAGGTAAGTTCAACAAACCAAACTCAAAGTGACGTCTACTTTAGCATCATCTCTCAGTGATATTACACCTCTCTGAGCAGGGTTGTGCTGAAGATGAACCCCACTGCAGTCCACTCCATTCTTGAGCGGGTGACGGCTGAAGATGACGAGGGGGCTGAGGACCATTCTCTAGAAGAGGAGGAGGAGGAAGGCGCCGCTCACTCACTGAAGGACGTGTGTGACTTTGGGAAACCGGAACCATCACCCTTTTCATCACGAAGGGTTATGTATGAGAATGAAGAGGTAGGTCATGGCTTAAGGAACACATCAATCCAAATTCTTGACATCAGGAAAATATTTCATATATAAAAACGTATCTTGGTGCTAAATTGCAGCATATCTTCTTTAAAACATTAAATAACTGTTTAATGTTTTAAAATTAACCCAATTTAGAACTCTTCAAAACATCATTGCATAGATGTGAATGATATTGTTGCATTTCACAAAAAGAAGTACACACATTTCCTAATATTTAAAAAAAACAACTCTTTAAAGGACCAGTATTCAACTCTGACACGTAGCGTCTAAAATCTGCAGTCCAAATTCAAAACATTGAAGGCAGCTGTCTCTCCCTGCCCCCTCCTCCTTAGAGCCGATGTGCATGCATATTGTCCTAAAGCTTCACTTTATCTCCTCTATCTCTTCATTTCCAATATGAATCCTACTTTTGCCAGGTTCCTGGTGGTGAAGCTTATTTAGAAAATACCGAGGCTTTTTTGGGCCGGTAGAATCAGTTATAGCTGAACCTTGCCTGCTTATATTGCTGCCACACCTGTTGGTTTGCTATTTGCCTGTCAATCCAAGGGGTGAGAGGGAAAACTGTGGGTGCGGTACAATCACCTGCCTTCTCTAGTCGAAAGAAAAACAAACCTCCCCAGAATCGAAACTTAGGAGGACGTACTGGCTACTGCACTGTTTACAGAGAAGCCAGCACTTCAACATATCATGCTCCTTTAATGTCTATGATGTAGTAAGGTCCTTTTATGATTTAATTCAGTAGATATCTCACATATTGGATCTTTACATTTGCGTAATTGTCGAGTTGTTTTTGCAATGTCACAGATTTGCATTCAGAAGAGGGGTATCCTCTGAATGATGAATAACGATGAGCGACAGATGCATCATTATGCAAAAAGCAACACGAGTGCTGCTTTGCATCCTTAACCTGGTGACAGTGAAGATGGTGATGAGCCCCTGTTATGGAAATCTTGTTTTCTGTGTGTGTTTTTAATTCTAGATGGTTATTCCTGGTGATGTCGCAGAGATGACGGAGTTTCAGGAAAAAACCATGAACAACTCTCGCTTAATTCTTGAGTTGTGCTTCCCCAATGTGCAGTTAGTTCTTCCCAACAAGACATTCTATGAAAAACTACATAACAGGTATGGAATTCACAAGATAGATTTTTGTAATAAAAGATAGAAAATGTTTCAGAAATACTGTAGGCCATAAAGCAGTTACCTTCTGAATTTTTGTCATTTTTAAAAATGTGCTTTAGAGTCGTTGAAATAACAGATTACCTGCTGTTTAAGTTTTTGTACCATTGAATTTCCCGATTGTATTGCATGAAACATGCTACTCTTCAGTTAGATACGTCTTATTGACAGCCATTAAAAATGAAGAATAGAGTAGACTTTAACAAGATGCCTTCTAGGATACTAAACCCCCGACCTTGTTCCAAACCTATATTCTCCATATCAAGGATAAACAATGACCTGCTGCTGTGGGAGCCCACTGCTCCTTCTCCAGTTGAGACGGTGGAAAGCATGCCCTATGGAGTCGGACTCTCTGTTGCCAGTCAGCTGATCAACACTTACTCCAAAGACAGCTTCAGCCAGTTCCGCGCCACTGGTCCCGAGGGTGAGACCGCTAAAAACGTTTCCCATGTGCCTGACTCTTATCATATTAGTACAAATGTGTATAGTGCGGTCACTTTTAAACTTACTGAACATGCTTAATGTTGTGCTTTCAGATGAGACCAGTGGCTCTGAGGAGGAGACCATGCACTACTACTGTCCTGCGTCTGACCTCGGCCCCAGGTCTCGCAAGAAGAAAAAACCCAAATCCCAGTCTAAGACCTCTCAGAGCTTGTTCTCTGTCGTCCTCAGTGTCAATCATGGCCTTGTGGCTCTCCAGACTAATGCAAAGGTGAACTTAAATCATGTTTTTTTTATCACACTCTCAGCAAGATTCTAAGCATGCAAGCTTGTTTTCTGTAATGGAATTATGTTCTGTTTTTTTTCCTAGAAGGAGGATAAAACTGTGCTGAAAAACAAACATGGCGAGTTCTGGCTGGAGGTGAAGAATGCTGTGCTCTTCAGTGTGACGCAGTACGAAGGCTATAAAGATCAACACTACATCTGCTTCCACACTAGTAATGTCTGCATGTATCATCAAGGTAAACTGACTGCATATTCACTCTTATTTCAAATGGTCTTTACATGATATTTGGTGATAACCTGTCCTTAAAACGTATAGATTACTACTGTACATTATTTCTACATCCCTGTTGTAATGACACTTCTACACAAATACTGTACCTATTTTACTGAAGTCTTCCTCTATTAATCTGTTCAGGACTTCTGGATGGAGGCACCTCCGTCTCAGAAATCAAGTTACCATACAGGACACACCCACACTGGTTAGAGCCGACTATCTACCAATCAGAGACATCTCCTGAGAGATCCTCGACACCCTCGGAGGGCATCGGTCTGGAGGCCCGCAGCATGGTGTCTGTCGCAGTCAAAATCTCATCACAGAATGCAGAACGCAATGTCAAGGTAGAGTAAATGAAATCACTGACAGGTAAACAGGAAGTATGATCATTTTCCCCATAGAGCAGTTATCTGATTGTAGATGAACCTTGTGACCCTTTGGAGTGACTCTAAGCAGGATTATTATTTTATTTTTATAGAATTTATTGAACTAAGAGAGGGGCGCATAAATCCACATATCAGTAAAATGCATCTATGTTATGACTTCAAACCTCAACAGACCATTATGTGACCACATTAGCCCTTTGGGTGGGTCTATTTTCAAAATGGAATTACTTTAATTGATTAATTCTACAACCCAAATCCTGACTCATGAGTTCGTATACCCATGTGATACCAGTCAACTGAAATATACCTGAACATACATGTTTTTAACCCATTCAGCCAATCATTTTCTGTATATCCCAGATTTTCTGTTGAAAGTTCATCAGGCAGCCCGATGTGTTCTTTTTTATGCAGGAGTTTCTGATTGCTGTCGGAGTGAGAGGAGCCACACTCCAGCACAGAGTGGTCCCTCCCAGCCTGGGCTGGTACGACCAGGTACGAGCTACCACTTACCTGTCTCTCTTATATAATCTCTTTTATTCTTCTGCCTTCACATCAATGCTCAGAGAGAACTTGAGGGAAATATAATGGCTTCAAATCATCTAATAGTAATCTATGTGCAACAGATCGTTGACTTTCTGAATGTTTCGGATGAGCCTGTATTGGGTTACGCCCCTCCCACGTCCGTCACCACCCTTCATTTACACCTGTGGAGCTGCTCCCTGGACTACAGGTAGAGTCAACTTCAGACCCCCCTTTAATCAATGAGCCATTTGTTATCTGTGTGTGAGTATTCAATTGTGGCATTTCTCTTTCTCTTGAGCAGACCCCTTTACCTGCCACTCAGATCGCTGCTGGTTGTTGAGACTTTCAGCATCTCCAGCAGTGTCTCGTTAGACCTCTCTTCATCAACACTCAGGTATGAAGGTGCGGCTGGTTTCTTCACTGAAACTATGTATCCAGTAAAAGTCGTCTTTGCTGAGTGTGATATTTTGTGTGCAGGATCATTTTGGATGAAGCAGCTCTGTTTCTCTCGGACAAGAGTAACGCTGTCTCCGTCAATCTAGCACGTGGTAGGTTGACTTCAGTAATGGTTATGACGGAAACTTCTCATAATGTTTACCTGCAGCTTTTGGAAATCTTACTTTTTTTTGTAACAGACTATGTCCAAGTGGTTGACATGGGAACACTGGAGTTGAGGATTACGGCAGTCAAACCTGGAGTGGATGGAAAATTGGTAAGCAGGACCTGCCCCTAAATTAAATCAGTGATTTAAACTGAATTTGTCCCTTCATTTTTGTACCGTCTCTTTGGTTATAGTCAGAGCCCAGATTTGAGCTGCGATGCTCCAGTGATGTTATTCACATCAGAACGTGTTCGGACTCCTGCGCCGCCCTCATGAATCTTATCCAGTACGTCGCCAGCTATGGAGACCTACTGCCGCCTTCAGAGCCGGAGACCAAGCACAGCAGCACTACACAGAGAACCAAGGTCAGCAGGGACACTAGCACGAGTCAGAAGTACAAAAAAACGCAGGTGATGCATGCTTAAATTGAGTGTGTGTTTGAACAGGTGGAGTTTCCTAGCAGGCCCACATCTCAGACCCCGCTGCTTGCTGAGACGGAACAGCAGATGTTGCAGGATCTGATGAGTGAAGCTATGGAGGAAACTGACGGGCAGCATGCTCCAGGGCTGCAACAGAATGGTGAAGACTTGTTTTTTGGTATTGATGGAAGTTTAAAATCCATAAATGATGTAACTTTCTCTAACTAGATTTCCTCCTTTTCCACACGTCTGTAGGTGCACATGAGGAGCGGAATCAGGACCAAGACGCGCCTCGCTCTGACCTGTTCTTGTTCCCAGATGAGAGTGGGAATTTAACCCAAGATTTAAGCCCCACCTACCCCATGCTTCACTCTCCTCTCATCACTCCTGTGCCTACACTAGCCCAGGAGACCGATGACTTTTGTATCCTAGAGACACCAGGTTCAAGAGGAGAGGTCAGGATGGTCTCCTCTAACTGTTTTTGATATATAACAAAAAAAAAAAAGATCTGTGTAAGCTCACTGTAAGTGAAATGTGTTTCAGGATGTTGATCAGGAGCCAGTGGTGAAGAAGCTTACTTCAGAAGCTGTGGAAATCAAACACAATCACTTCAGCCCGCCTCTATATGGGAGTGACTCCAGTCGTGGAGCCGTGAACTTTCCAATCCCAGAGGTGCGATACCTCATCAAAGAGATCTCTGTCATCTGGCACCTCTACGGGGGGAAAGACTTTAGTACTACTTTCACAGTTTCACCAGCTAGAAGCCACGGGTAAGTCATACACTTTGTAACAGTGAAAAAACACTTTTTTTTGTGCAACTAGGGAAACAGCTTGTCTACATTTTGTGATCTTTTCTGTTTTGCAGGACTACACCTCATAGCTCTCCCTCTCAAACGCCAGTGAGGCAGGTCAAGACTTCAGGACGCACAGGAGGAGGCAAAGGGAGGAACCCTGACGTCCTGATGGAGATACAGCTCAGCAAGGTAAAAGGTTCATACTGACACACTCTTACAGATGACATCTTTGGGTCCTTTCTCTACAGAAATACAGCTTTTCTCTCATCTTTTCCTTAGTTGAGATTTCAGCACGAGGTTTACCCGCAGACTCAAGTGGCTTCTGGGCCGGCGATGGATCATCCCGTCTCCCGGCAGGTGTTCGTTGTACAGGACTTGGAGATCCGCGACAGACTGGCTACCTCACAGATGAACAAGTTCCTCTACTTGTATTCAAGCAAGGAAATGCCCCGAAAAGCTCACTCTAACATGGTAAGGAAGACAACACACTCATGTAAACGCTGTGAAGTCTTGGCCCTGATGTAACATCTCACAAGATGTTTGCTTTTGGATTTAGTTGACAGTTAAAGCGCTGCACATGTGTCCCGAGTCAGGCCAGGCTCCCCAGGAGTGCTGTTTGCGTGTTTCTCTGATGCCTCTTCGCCTAAATATCGATCAGGTAAGCGACTCTAATCAGGTAGATGTTTCCAGGGTGTGACACAAACAGATCTGCATTCTCATTAACTTTATGTAACCAACAGTGATTTGTTTTTCTGTAGGATGCCCTTTTCTTCTTGAAGGACTTCTTTACTAGTCTTGCTACTGAAGTTGAGTTTTTTTCACCGCCTGCTCAAGAGGGTAACTTTCTTTCATTATCCACAAGTGACAGTAGCGTAACCCCTCACTTTCAGTTACTAGCTCCTGATAATATTTTCCTCCGCAGCTGTCTGTGTTACCACAAAAAAAGCGTCCGCTCCAGAGATCTCCTGCAGCTTCTCCAAGCACGCCGGCAGCAGCCAGGACCCGGCCCCAATCATCTCAGTACCCGCTCAGAGGCGCCTGAGCCACAATGGATTCTCTACGCCTAGCAGGGAGGAAGGGAACGACATGGACACCTCTGCTGCTCCCTTCATAGATCAACCAATCTTCTTTAGGTCAGTGGAAAATAACTACAAATATATTCAACTCCTTTTGGAGGAATAATTTAAAAACTACTAGTCTGTTCTTTTGTTTCCCCCTACAGGGAGTTTCGATTTACCTCTGAGGTTCCCATTCGCTTGGATTACCATGGAAAACACGTTTCAATGGAGCAGGTGCATATTCAGTCCAGCTATGTATTAATCCCACATTATTTTTTGTGCTTTATGATCATTTTTGGACCGCTCTTTTTCAGGGAACATTTGCAGGGATCATCATCGGGTTGACACAGTTGAACTGTTCAGAGCTGAAACTGCGTCGCCTTTGCTATCGACAAGGGTGAGTTTGTCTCAGTAATCTATATGAGGAGACAGTAATGCTAATCTGTTATCATAAATGTATCCAATATGAGAGAAAAACATTTTTTCATACCATAAAAACACATCCGTAACAAGTTATTCCTATCTTAAGAAACTTACACTTGTTCTCTTGTTGTTTTAGATTATTAGGTGTGGATAAGCTGTTTTCATACGCAATAAATGAGTGGCTAAATGACATAAAGAAGAACCAGCTTCCAGGGTTATTGGGTGGAGTGGGACCAATCCACTCTTTGGTACAACTAGGTAAGACCAACACATGTTCTGAATGCAGTCACAGTCCTTGTAGTGATACCTAAATGTCATTGTGTGCCTGATTTATTATCATTAATGGTAACAAATTGAAAAGTAAAATTAAAGCAAATGTGTAACTCATGATTTCTGTCATAAACTCTGTTCAATTTTCTGTTCAGTTCAAGGATTCAGAGACCTGGTGTGGCTACCCATTGAGCAGTATAGGAAGGATGGTCGGATAGTCCGAGGGTTTCAGCGTGGCACCGCCTCTTTTGGGACTTCCACTGCTATGGCTGCTCTGGAGCTCACCAACAGGATGGTGCGGACAATCCAGGTAAACTCACCTTTCCATTGTCACTAAAATGTCCCATTCTACTAAAGCAGGCATCAAACCTATTCGTTGTTGTCTTGGTATTTATCAGGCAGCAGCAGAGACAGCGTATGACATGGTGTCTCCTGTCCCCGATGAGAGGGATATGAAGAGGATTAAACGGTTCTCCCATTACAGACTGGCTCATCAGCCTGTGGACCTGAGGGAAGGTGTAGCCAAAGCCTATACCGTGGTAAAAGAGGTAATACAAAAAAACATGCTTAAAGCAATTTCAATTCAATGACAACTAAACTTAAGCCGTTTTCACATATGCAATCCGGATAATATCTAGATAATTGCAGGAGGACAGCTCCGGAGATTCTCCCGACCTAGCCTTTCACATATGCTCCTCACAGTGGGGGGCTATCCCTGTCAGAGGGGAGGGGGGTCGGGGGATTTCCCGAGGTAAGACGTGACGTAAAACAACAACGCGGAAGTAGCGGCCGAAGCAACAGAGTCCGCTACACGACGTTATAATGAGAATATTTGCCTTTATATCAATGCTATGTGTAATCCAATGGAATGACAACATCCACAAAAGAGAGGAGAACAACATACTGACGGACAGAAAACATAATGCAGCCGTTTAATGACGTGCACGGAGATCGTAGTGGTCGCGTGCAGACACTTTATCCAGTCACTGTATATAAACGTCACTCGGGTCCCATTGGCTGAAATTGAAATCTCCGGAGTATATGCTGCCACGTTCAGACATCAGCTCACTCGGACTTTCTGCGGATAAAATACTAGGGGTCTGGTGAGAGAAACTCTGGGTAAAGTCCTCGCAAAAAATGCGGCTGTTTGCGTTCACACAGAGTCCCTCTGGGTAGCCAAATCTCCGGAGTATTTCAGGAGATTTCCGTATGTGTGAAAACTGTTAAAGAGACTGTTAAATGAGGATGTTTTGCCTACAGGGGATCACAGACACGGCTCTGACCATCTATGACACAGCCACCCGGGAACACGAGCAGCGTGGGATGACGGGGGCAGTGGGTGGAGTTCTCCGCCAGCTCCCACCAGCAGTGGTCAAACCTCTCATAATGGCCACTGAAGCCACCTCCAATGTCCTGGGTGGGATGAGGAACCAGATTCACCCTGATGCACGACAGGAGGAGTCTCAGAAATGGAGGCAGGGTGAGGAGTGATTCTTGTTGCCATGTGGTTCCTCAAACCATGACTGTTCAGGAGCCACAACAAATGACATTGCAATTTTTTTCTTCATGAAGACATCTCAGAGGTGCACTAAACCCTGGTGTAAATAAGACACTGTTCATCTTGTGGCAAAATTGAGCAACTGTGATTCAGCTTGTGTCAGTTCCCTCACAGTGCCTTCATGGTTATCACTGCACGGTTGATCAAAGGGATGTGTAAAGAGTGATGAAGATATGAGGCACATTTTGTCAATATGTGGAGAATTTTCAGTCGTTGGATAAACAATATCATTACAGATTTAAATCAGAACAATGAAGGAATAGGCTGCTCTATGAGGCGCAAACAATAGCTCCATTCTCAAACAGCAATGTTTACAGATTGTGTTGTTGTTGCATTCTGTATCCTAATTGGACTAATATTCTAGTTATAATAATCCATCATTTCTACAAACTGCACTGTATGTGGACTTTGTTATTATTGTATAAAATCCTAATGTGTACCATGTCATGCAAATATGAGAACAAGCATAACATCTGAATGTGTTTTTGCTGTTAAGTTCTGCAATCAGCACTTTTAAGTGACTACAATGGTTACTCCCTTAAATTAATGACAGATGGGAAGGTCACCTCAATTTTGTGAAAAAGTTTTGCAGTTTTATTTTGAGTGGTGATAAATGTTGTATACACTTTTCAAATGCTGCTGATGTGAAAAGTAGCTTGTGAACTTAAAAAAAATGTTTCATTATGTCAGTTTGCTGCTCACATGTCACAATTTTGACATGAACATGTTCAAAATCTAGAAGAAAAGTCTTAAAATACTTTTTAATTGTATGTTTTGAATATTGATATCTGGCTTGAAGGTGTGTTGCAGAAGGTTGGTTTGCCCATTTTGTTGTTTGTGTGGTCAGGAGACTCTTTCTTGTACATAGGTGTACAGTTCAAGTGATGAATTTGTATTAAAAGCATGAAAGGGAAATAAAATCCACGAGAGATAAGTGTGGCTTGGATGGATTCCTGTGCTTCCAAAACAGCTTAAATGTGCCCTTTTATTGATTCTGCAAAACACTTTGGAGGCTGATCAGGTCAAAGGTTGTCACTTCAAACAACAAAAAGTAGACAAATATATCCAAACCATGACAACAGAACATACAGGTTCTGGTTATAGCCAGAATTACCCTTTATTTACGCATCCATAAAACATTTAGTGTAAGAGTCAAGTTCAACCTTTTAACTCGTAAAGACTTGAAATATGTTGGGGTCGGAAGTTGTCATGTTGTCATAGAAACAGGTGGACGAGGCCGATTTCACACCAAGCTCGTCGGGTCACATCTTGAATTTTTAAGACGATGGGGGACGTAACAGCTGGCTTGAACAGTTTTTCTTTTGAGACTGGACTGACCGAGGAGGAGAAAGAGTTTATACATCTTCGTGCACGCGCCGCTGGCCTGACATTTTGCGGGTGCGCGCACGCGGTGTTCCTGTGCAAACTCGTACAATCGCTGAGGTAATGTAGCCTTCCTTTTGGTCTATTTTAAGTTTCTCTGAAACCGGTAGCAACTCTACAATAACACTGACGTATATTTATGGTACTGATTTAAGTTACTCATCCTTTCTTAATGTGTTTTTCCTTATTGTCATTTAAATTTGTATTGTTTTGATTTATTTTGGGAACCCCCTTTAAACGAAATTGTAGGCCACATTTCAAGGTGTTTATCCTAACACATAAATGATCAATTATCAAACTCTTATTGATTCACATTTAGATGTATGATCCGAAGTCGCACTGCAAACAGAGGCTCACTGGCATCTAAAGAAGACAGAGACCTCCGTGTTGGGATTCTGGGGATGGGTCACCTTGGAAAACAGTTGCTCAAGTCCCTCCTTGAAAAGCCCAGCATCAAACCTTCAAACATTAAGATCTCCAGTAGAAGACCAGAATCTACAGGTATACTGCTGCCAAAGTCAGCCAATAGTCCCAGATATCACAATAAGTAGCCCCATCATAACACGACTGTAAATATTAAGTGGGGGGTTGCTCATCGTCTTGAGTCAAGGTTCACATAGACCGGGGAAATAACATTGAGTATTGGTAGGGATGGAACTAAATATTTAACTATTTCATAACAAAATACCACAGTGACCTGATTATAAAAACATTCTACTGCTTAGAGTTTTTATGATTATTTATAATATTATTTATAATATTTGGGATTAAACGAAAAATTACTTTCCTAAATTGTGTCTTAACCTACCATGAGTGTTGAGAAAGTCCAAATGAGATGGCTCCTGAAGTGTGTGCTGTTTGTTTATTTTCAGTGGAATTCATGCAGGCCGGGGTTGAATGTTTCTTCAACAACAGCAGACTGGCAGCAGAGGCAGACATATTATTCCTTTGCTGTCTGCCCTCTGACCTCCCTAAAGTTTGTGCTGCTCTCCGCTCTAATCTATCAAAGCACTGCCTTGTGTACAGCTTCACTTCAGCTGTGCCTGTCTCGAGGTAGTACCCCACTCACAAAGTATTAATCCATGTTTGTTGATTATCAGTCTCTAAATTCCACTGTGTTTATCTATTTTTCAGATTGGCACAGCTTCTTGGACATGATTTTATTCTCAATCCTCAGTATGACTTTGTGACTGGTGATGCTGCAGAAGTGTGGCGGTCCTGCATTCATTTAAAAACAGTCTTAACTGATCCTTTGTTGATAAGGGCTTCCTGTCCTCTTACAGCGAGTGGTATATTATTTTTCATTATTTAAAAAATACAAATCTTGAATTTGAATTCAGCACTTTAAATCAGATCTTATAAGATCTAAGAGGACAAATGTGATGCATTACCCATGTTTTGATTTTGTATATTTAAATGCAATTATATTCCTCTTTATTCAGGTGGCATTTCTCTGGGTCTAAACTGGGTGTGTGCAGTGTTGTACAGCCTGCTAAATATCTGCACCGTGGCCAGACTGGGATCTAGTGATGCTCTCTGTCTGATCAACAAAATCCTTCAAGAGAAAGGGACTCACGCTGTGGAATTAAATGCACAGAATTTCATCAGTGCATCATGTGCATCTTCTCTTCTATCAGGGGAGTAAGTGCTACTCCAGAACAATCAAGGATACAGCAGGTTATACTTTCATGTAACAATGAAAGATAAAAGGAATAGACGCTCAAGTTGAAATAATTACATATTGTCCCTTGTTTTTTTCTTTCAAGGCCCTTCCCCTGGATTTCTCTCACTGATGCCCAGACCAAAGACACCCCACTGCAGTGCTTTCTATCAAGCGACAAGCCTATGAGACAATGCATCTCTGCAGTTTACAAGTTACTGATGCAAGATTAGACCCACACCATCTCTGAGTATCTTCCAAGATATTTTTCTGTATAACAAAAAGCAGAAATTGTCAACATCTCCTTCAATACATTGCAATGCTTTGTCAATAAAATCAGTTCATGAAAAAAGTTCATTCATTGCGTAAGTGCAGATTTAACAGCAATATTTATATTACATGAAATATAAAAACAACTAAAAACTTTTACAAATGTTCTACACAAAAAAAAAAAAAGAAGGAAAACACAGAAATTAAAAGTGAGCAGCATTCAGCCTCCTGTGGTGAGGCAGGCAGCTCTCACTCAGAGGACCTCGGTACTTCCCAATCGCACATTTTCGGCTACACTCGAGAAAACACGGAAGTGTCAAAATACGGGACTATTTTTTTTCCCCCCCACAGAAACAGCACAGTGGATAGATCCGTCTGATGATTGTGATATGGAGAGGGGTTCCCCCCGATGGCTTGCTTTCGACTAGTGGAAGTGAAATCTAATCAAACTATCAGATTACATCGTGGTAAGATTAGTTTTTAAATCTGTCTGCCCTCAGCCTCGCCTTCACTTTCTGTGTTTGCTAGGTAGCGTTAGCCTTAAAGATGCTAACCATCGAGCCAGGCAGCTACAGGCAAAATGTCCGATTATGAAATTGCAACCAGAGCGGATTCAATTTACATTTCAACCATATCAAGTGCTTGAGAAGTTTGTGTCGTTCGTGTGGCCCTTTAATGTCTAACAGGAGTTCGTGTGCATTTCGAGGTTAGCGTCAGTGCTGTCATCTTTTCCTCCCTCCGTATTTGAGAGGGGCGGGGCTTCATCTTTTCCAGCCACGCAGACTGACTGAGGTGTTTGTCTATACAGCCATGGAGAGATTAGAGGCTACATCAGAGCTTCAGTCGCGGCTGTCCTCCCTGTCCTTCTCATCTTTTCCTGGAATAACATCTAATCAGTCCGACGACCGCCCGCAGGACAGGTAAGAAAGGTAGCCTGTTGCTACTTTAAGTCTTTTTTTTTAATAAAGAATCACTGTTGATAGTTATACTTCCTGCATCCTCATATTTTTTTTATTGATGACACTGTTTGCTCTTCAGGCTCCAGAATACAGACCTTTCACAGAGCTGTGTCCAATCCAAAATCCAAGCCGATATGGAGGAAACTAAGGAGGATTCAGGACCATATACGGAGGTAGTTAATATTTAGGAATGTCTGGAAAGCTCTCAATGGTTGTCGATAAAAGAGAAGTGCAATACTATCTGATTTCTTAGCCGTTATTTAGTTTGGTGTCTGTTCATTTTGAGGGTAATGAAGAGGTCCCTGCTGAGGTGGCCCCAGGGGAAGGAGGCGAGGAGAGCAACAGCTCTGGGAGCTGTCAGCTCTCCGCTGAGATGAAAGGTGAGGGCCTGCTGATTGTGCCGTCATGACTGCTGCTTTGTTTTTTTTTTCTATGATTCGGATCAAGAGTATTCATGAATCTGTTACACGTGTGTTCACAGTGTATTGCAGCTATAAAAACATTCATTGAACGCTATAGACACGATTCTTCATGTCACTTGTTCCTCCTGATTGCAGCCCAGATGCCGCCCCTGAACCCCCCATCAACATGGACATCTGCTGCTCTGAAAGAGCTGAAGGCGAAGCTCCGCACGGAGGAGGACAGCATGGTAACAGTTTACCGAGGCGACATCATGACCGTTCACGTGCCCACTGTGCCCGAGGCCAAAAAAGTGTGCTGGGAGTTTGCTACAGACGGCTATGACATTGGCTTTGGCATTTATTTTGACTGGACTCCCGTCACAAGCCGGTCCATCACTGTACACATCAGCGAGTCGAGCGATGATGAAGAAGAAGAGGAGGAGCTTGAAGGTCAGTGTTATCCTGACTCACACTGTCTCAATCATCACCACTTTTTCCATCAAACATATTGGTCTTTCTGTGTCTACAAAACACACCATAATGCTGTTTTAATGTGTTTTCCTCTAGCTGCTACCTGAGCCAGTGTCTTGACTTTGTGCTTTACGTGGTTTCTGTTTCAGGGCCTGTCAGCAACGGAGACATCGAGAAGGGCTCCAAAAGTCGTTCAAACTCAAGCCTGGGGGAAATCCTACCTGTTTACCGCCAGGACAGCCACTTGTCCATCCATGGGGGGAGCCACGACTTTCCAGGTGAAGGCACTTACCTCCTGAAGTTTGATAACTCCTACTCACTCTGGCGAAACAAAACTCTTTACTACAGAGTTTATTACAGTGCCTAAGATGCCAAATTATTGTTTATGAATGTACACTTTACTTTACGGAAGTATACGACTCTGTAGAACAATGAACTATTTTTGATTCCAAACATGGAAAAAGATGAAGTTATAATATATAAAGGTTAAATATCTATTTTTATCATAATCAGCTTGTGTTTATTTCCATAAATAGTCAGATAGTTTTGGAGACAACATTTGCTCGAGTGTCTTGCTGATAGTTATTTGAAGAAGCCTTTCATAATGTGCCATGTTCCCATGAATGCACTGTGCTATTTGGTCATAAAACATATATCGTCTTCAGTCCCAACATTTCTATGGTAGCAGTGATCAGGGAATACCTGCACAGGATATTTTTCACCTCGCCAGGTGCTTAATCAGCAGTGCTCTGCAGAAATTGAGATTCTGTGTGTGTGTGTGTGTTTGCGTGCGTGCGTGCACCTTCTATGATTATGTTGTCACCTGTATGCATCCTTCTGCTTTGTAGCGTAAGTTATTTTTTGATCTGTGTTGAAATAAACCATGTGATAATGAAGAATATTATTATGTGTTTCTGGCGCACAGAGCTGTCTTCTGTCCTAGTGGTGTGTTACTAAATGATGTAAGTTGAATGTACTGATAACAGTTTTCCAAAGTGTGCTTTTTTTATGACACAAATAAAAGTCATCCCTTATCACAAAACACTCTTATTATGTAATACGTTCAATATTTACATTTGCCTCACTCCCCCTCTAAATGGCAGTGTCACGAGTAGGGAGCGGTTGCAATATTTCATCTAAATGTATTCTGTGCACAAGTCTATGGAGACTGAGATCATCGTGTTTCTTTTTGAGTTTCCTTGATGTTTTGGGCATACATGTGTTCAACAGCTTTGTTACATCCTGTTTCTAATATCCATGCCTCTACCGCATTCACCTGTGCGCATGCTTCCCAAAGATGTCACAGATTTGGCTGCTCAATCTGTATACAATGTAACCGACTGTGTTTAAGTTGCCCATGTTTAATGTACTGTACCCTCACTGTAAGTCATGATGAGATTCGTTATATCCCACAATAAAGAGAATATTGTCTATTTTTTTTTGTGGTTAATTTTGCATCGATTCTGTGTAGGGATGCAAATTGCAATATTTTTTATTGTAATTGTATTGTTTGGTTAATCTATAATACTTGGGAAATGAGATGCAGGTAAATGTAACACGACAAATACTGTAAGTCAGTTTTGTGTGTTGTCTCTAACCAACCAAATCCACTCAGTCCACCTGAGACCCTATCCTTTCATACCAATGTCAAAGCAAGATCCAGGATTAGATAGTGCTTGAGGGGATGCTCCCCTGTGTTTCCATTAAATTGTGGCATTAGGGGTTTGATGTAATTCTTACAGAGGTACTGATGAAACCAAGTTTTATTTTTAGCCTCCCCAAAGACCAGTCAGAATCCAGTTGTACTTGTATGACTCACCATTTTACTTGATAACTTGAATAATAATCATAGTCTTATTTACGTTCATACAGTTAGACTCTAATGGTTTTCAATAAATCACAACGCTGTATAAGATGTATTAGAGAGATTCATACTTTTCTGTATTTCACACTATCAACAATGAATAAAATGTCAACTTAATAACATTTTGTTGCACTTTCTCTGTTGGTAAAGGTAGATGTGAATCAACATAGTACTGTACAGACAACAAAAAGTTAAAATAGCCTCACTCACTTTCCCACTTTTCACACAGCTGGAGAAATCATTTAATAAAAAAAAACATGCAAGATAAATTTACACTTTAAGACATAATAATAATAATAACTTTATTTATATAGCACCTTTTAAAAACACAGGTTTACAAAGTGCTTTGACAAACAGCAAAAACAAGAACAAAGCAAACTAAACCAAACACAGAAGAACATTAACAACAGTAAGAATCTAACAGATGCAAAATACTAAAAATAATTCAATACAATTCAACAGAAAATAACCCAAAGTGCACAGTACCCAACAGACATATATAACCCGACCCTCACAAGAACCATTATAGGAACCCAGGCAACACAAGAACCTTACAACAAGAGCTGAGACCAAGAGGACCAAATATTTAAAAAGATGTAAGAAACTAAAAGAGCTGAAAAAAATAAATAAAAGATAACAGCAATAAGAAGGTAAGAGCAGTAAAAGAAATAGTGGTTAAAGGATCAAAAAACCCAAAACTATAATATTAATTAAAAAAAAAAAGTAAATATAAATAGACATAGGCCTTCTGTAAATCATTATTACAATGAAACTGTATGAAAGACCGTCTCTAAAACATATTTGTAGTTTAACACAACAGCTATATTGTGTGTTTCATTAGGCCTAATTTAAAGTTGGGGTTTCCAGGTGCGCCTTCTCTCAGCGTCCTCGCGCTCAAGTCAGCCAATCAGATGCGATTAACCGAGCTCCAGGTCACACCAAAGTGCTGCTCGTGGTTTGAAGTGTACACTTCTTGATGAGAAGACTTTGAAACAACATGGGGAAGCAGAATTTCTATGTGCTGTACTCCCTGCGTGACGCTCCCCGACAGTTTATTAGGTAGGCCTTTTTTGAAATACCGGTATGTAGTCGCTTTAACCCTGAAACAGCATCTTAACCATGTCGTCTGGGATATTCAATCTGCAGCAAATCCAACCGAAGGTGCTTCCAAGTCCACGTGCCCCTGCCTCTTCCCAAACAGCTGGTGGTGTTTGGTCTTGGAGAATGGAAATATAATGAGACAACAATCTCTGTAGAGGTTGTGGTCAGTGCTGAAGTACAAAAAATTGGGACCCTGACATCTCAAGCGAGGTACGTTGACCACTTTCTGCAAAAACACTCGACACTGAATGGGTAAAATTGACCTTTTTGAACTCAGGTGCCTGACCTGGGAGGGGGAGTGGAGCTCTGACATCGTCTTAGTGGCAGCAGAGAGAGGCAGGAGAGGAGTTTATGGAAAGATTGTGCTAACAGTGTGTGGAGAGGTAGGATGGTTTTAGTTTTATGTGAAGTGGTAGCCTAACAGCTCCCTGTTAATATCCAGCATAAGGAAACCAAACATATTTTTTCTTTATATTGAACTCCATAACTTAACAGATTTAGAAGGCACATTCACCCTTGGTTAATATTGTACATTTCCTCTGTACTATTTGATGCAATGTCATTGTCCTTGAAGCAGGCACAGGATAAATCCAGTGTCTTCAGCAGCACTCCTCTGGTTCAAAGGAAATGTCTGTTCCCAGACAAACACAATGCCACTGATCTCTCTTCAACTTTAAATCAAAGCATTGCAAACGAAACGGTGAGATGTGTAAAACAATATTATTGGTTTTGCTTTTTATTTGTTCCTTTTTGTGTGTGCAAATTGTCTATACTGTCCTGCCTTTCAGACAACTGCTGATGTGTCACACTTGGGTGAAAGTGCTTCATATGCAGACATCCAAGTAAACAAAGTTGACACCAGCATTTTCACTAAGGGAAAGAAACCCCACGTTTGGCCTACGGTAAGAGTCATGCCTAAGACTAACTAACTGCACAACTGTTTTCTCTAGTGCACATTTATTTTACTACAAGTTATTACTGCACTTTAATCTGAACAGTAGCTGCATTTAACTTGTTACAATTTAAATGTATATCTTTTTAGCAATGAATGTCTTTCTTAAAAAGAACCAAACAGTTCAAATAGGTTTCATTTTTGAAACATGTCTATGTTGTCCTGCCTTGCAGATTAATGCTGATGTGTCACACTTGGGTGAAAGTGCTTCATATGCAGACATCCAAGTAAGCAAAATTGACACAGGCATTTTCAGAATTAAAAATAAACCTCCAGTTTGGCCTACGGTAAGAGTCATTCCTAACAATAACTGCACATTTGTTTTCTATCATTTAATGTCATTCTTATGTAATGTGTATGTTTCCAATGTTAATGTTGTAACACCTTGCAGATTAATGCTGATGTGTCGCACCTGGGTGAAAATGTTTCTTCGGCAGGGATCCAAGTAAACAAAATTGACACCAACATTTTCAGAATTGAAAATAAACCTCCAGTTTGGCCCACAGTAAGCCAAACAATTAACTGTATTTTAATTGTATTTAATTGATTATTGCAGTTTATATCACTCATTATTAAATTGATATCTTCATATATATTGATGTATATCTTCATTTAAGAAGTCTTCTGTGTTTCTTTTAAATTGACTCTATGGTTTGAAACCTGCTTTTTAAATAAGCTGTCTTTCCTTACCTATGAGGAGAAGACACCAAAACGTACAGTTATCAGTAAGAGAGGCCAGCTCACATGGAGTTTAGAGGACAGTGACAGCCTCGCAGAGGACATTGACCAAGCTTCCACCCCCAAGAAAATGAGGATGTCCAGGAAGAACAGTCTAGAGGAAGTGCAGATAAAGAGTGAGAACAGAGAAGGTCAGAAACAAACCTTTACAACCAGTGCATTCTTATGAGTCCACACAATGTATTTTGACAGTGATCATGTTTAGTTTCAGCATGTCCATCGGAGCGCTGGAGCCACACAATGTGTTTGAGTGACCCTGACACCGCCATCCTCATCGGAGGAGAGACAGCAGAACACAACTACTGCAAAGACTCCCTGTGGAAGCTGGAGTTAGGTCAGTATGATATTAGTGTATTTGTGCTTTTACAAAGAACTTTTTTTCTTTTCTTTAAACATTTAGTTTCTTTCTGACCCTTTTTTTTACAGATAATGACTTCTGGTTCTCTATGAACTCCTCTTCTTCTGGACCGGTACCCCCATGTGCTCGAGGACACTCTGCCACCTATGACCCAGACTCTAAATCAGTTTTTGTTTACGGAGGCCTGAGGGAAGGTCAGCGCTACAGTGAGCTCTACATCCTGAATACTCAGACCTGGAAGTGGAAGCTTGTCACTGTAGGTTTTTTTTTTTTTTTTGCAAGCTGTCAACATACTGAAGTTTTCCTTATCAAACGCTGCACTAGAGTTTTTGAAATGCTCTCTTTCTGCTTTTTTTTGTGGATTTACCCCTTTAGGCAAAAGGGAACATTCCTAATTTGGCATATCACTCTGCAGCCTTTTATAAGAAAGAGCTTTTTGTCTTTGGTGGAGTTCAGCAGAGCCATTCCTCAGCAGATAAACCCTGCAGTAATGCTCTGTACATCTTCAACCCAGAGTTTGAACTCTGGTACCAGCCCATTGTGGAGGGGGACAGACCTCTGCCTCGGTTTGGGTAAGCCTTCTTTTCAAAATCCCCTACAGTGAGTTAACTTCCACCCAAATAAGTTTCCCTTCCTTAAAACGTGAATCTCAAGATTATGTTTGTCTTAAACAGACATTCAGCCACTCTGATGTCCCATAAATTGATGATATTTGGTGGTCGTAAGACGGCCACCTACCTGAATGATCTCCACGTGCTAGATCTGGGTAAGAGGAACATCAGATAGCTGCACTCGGCAACACTTTTGACTCCAGCTTTTAAATTATTATTTATTTTCTTAATGAGGAAAGGATTCATGGAGTACACAGCTGTGAAGTGCAGAAACATGCCACCGCTGCCTCGAGGGTGAGTACCCATCTACTGATCAGCCTCGAGAAATGTCATCCGTGTAGCCATCTGGTCTTTTGGGTTTTGGCATTTTGGAAGAAATGAACTGCATTTGAATTTCATGGTTTAAACACAACATCTATCTGAACTCTCCATTTATCTTTACATTGAATAATAGAAGTCAGGTGCTTTAGTATTCTGTAGAAACTGGCTTTACAACATCAATGTGAAAAGTGTTCTTGACTGTACATGGACAGGTTTCATGCAGCTATGCCGGTGTCAGACAACAGGATACTTATCAGCGGCGGCTGCAGTGCAATCGGAGCTCTGAAGGATGTTCATATTTTCAACACTGGTGACTTTTTAATTTGTTTAATGCACTGTATTTTATAAAACTATATCAGCGTGTCCGGTTGACTTCTCACTTTTTAAAGAAGTAAAACATTTTAGGACCATTACAGACGAGCTAGTTTCCATTGTGTCACAAACTGTTCTGTGATTTTTTTCCTTCCTTTCAGACACCAACATGTGGAGCTCGGTGGCGTCTCCTCTGCTCTGCTCAAAGCCTCGTGCAGGACACAGTATGATACCTTTGGGATGCTCCATCCTAACAGAAGCTGAGAAGTATGAACAGGGCAAAAGTGTCCTTGTTGGGTGCAGTTTGCTTGTGTTTGGAGGATCAGACTGCTCTGGCACTTTCTACAATGACACAGTGAAGTGCTCAGTGGAGCTATCTGGTTAGTCAGAAGTGATGATTTTGAGATCCAAACAGGACAATTGGTTTTATTATTCCAAAACAGTACAAGTGCTGTGATCTGTCCTGATGATGTGACAAATCAGAGTTTCTCAATGTTTATATATATATATTCCTTATGGTTATATTTGTGGTTTGTTGTTTTTGTGATTTATTCTTTCCCCTTTAACTTGAATATAGCTTCTTTTTAGGAGTCTATTTTTAAATAACCATCACAGAGATCTCATGCTGCATGCAGTGAAATGAGAGGTTTTATGATTTGCATAACAAATCTGATGTATTTTACACATTAGGTTATGACCTTAACCTGTCCCCATATCAGTGTATTCAAACAAAGTGCTGGACTGGGTGAAATGGATAAAGGCAAATGCTAATAAATGTTTTGAACTGAAAGTTTCCTTGTAATTCAAAGTAACTATACTCCACTGTATTTTTCTTTCAAAGCATTTTATTTAACAAAGTACAAAGTTGCTTGTGTTATTTGAAACTGTCGAGTTCTATGCACGCAGGTCAGCAGGTGTGTCTGGTTGGTTAGACGGGTGGCTTACTTTGAAGGCATCAATCTCAAGTAAGGTTTGATTTAACCTTTTGATAGTGGGGTACTGCTCCATGTCCACTTTGAATCTGCACAGATTAAAGACAGATGGTATTTAAAGTGAAGAAGGTAAATAATGCTGACTCCAGGTTAAGAAAAGTTCTGAATGAGTTTATAATGAAGTTCTATTTTTAATGTCTGATCACTTACCTCTCTGCATTGTAGACTTGTGGAACCAGACAGATGTCTGCCATGGAGATCTAAAAGAGACAAGATGGATGCTTTTCTTTTTTTTATCAAACTGTGGTAACACATTATTCCATGGTCAGGCTCTTACCTCGTCACCCACACAATATTTCCCTGCTGTTTGCTTCAGAAGCGGCTCGAGAGCTGAAAGAGAGTGCGCATGAATAATATTGTAAAGGAAGTCTGGAGAAGAAGGAATACACTGGATGATAAACTTGATGCGCTTCCACCAACCTTGAAAGCCACGATCAATGAAGTGCTGAGACCACTGCACCTTTTCTGCTCCTATTTTCTGAATGACGTACAAATTCTGAAGCACAAAAGGTTTTTTTTTTTTTTAGTATTCAGTAACAAAAGCTGACTAATCATTTGGACTGTATAGTTCATACCTGCAGTGGCTGAATCCCTGAGGCAATAATATCACTTATGATCCGAACATGTGCACGCTTCTTTGGGTCTGCTGGGAGAAGCCGAGCCCCTGGCCTGGTCTCATCAAGGTACTGAATCACAGCCAGCTTTGTGAGCAGGAAACCATATATCCATTACATTTCAAGTGGATAAAATGTGAATGATTTGCAAGATACACATGGGTGAAGAGTTTGGTGGACTCACTGACTGAGACAGGGTGATGCCATCGATTTCAACTGCAGGCACTTGTTGCATGGGGTTCAATGTCTTGTACTCTTGTGTACGCTTTAACACAGAGGTTTTTTTTTATTAGATTAGATTGGGATTCTTAAAAGCTTGCAAGAAATAAGTAGTAGTAACTAATCTTATAGCAGGGTTTTAGAAAAGAGATCTCCCATGTTTTCATGCACAATCATTTTGTATTTATACACAGCATGAGAATCTAAACTGTACCTGCTGACCTCCATCTTTGATTAGGTTGACTGGGACCTGGTCATATTCAATACCTTTGAGAGCAAAAGCTGTTGCACAAAAAGTAAATGATCATTTTGCAGACATCAAAATCCAACTAGGCAGACACATGCTGAGGCATAACTTACCAATACGAACCCTCCAGGAGCAGGAACTTCTGAAGTACCCATGAAGAACAGGCTACAAAGAACAACAACACCAAAAGCTTTTAGTCCATTGAGAAAAGAAAACACATTTTCCCTACGCAGATTAATTTTCTGTCTACTAGTTCACCTTGGTTTGGGTAGACATAGCTTTTTGGCTGTACTGTTCCCTTCAGCTAGACGGAATCAACTATTGAAAGCAGATATTCTTCAATTTTACAGCCTCTCCATCCTCCAGCAACCAATAGCATGTGGCCCTAAAATCCCTCCTACTTAATCTTTGGTCCATGACTAAGCAACAACTGGGCTCCATATGGTTCACATTAGCGACCCAGTGCACACACACACATTACACTTTGAACACAGCCAACAGTGTTTTTACTGTACCTTGGACATGCAGGCTAATGACAAGTGCATAGTTATGTCTGGTATGCCTGTCTGTCAAAATGACGTCGATTAAATGTTGCACATTGCAGAACAAAGTGCCACTTCCTGTCTTCAATGATAAGAACTTAATGACATATACACATAGCTTGGCTGGGATATAATTTCTGAAGCCTGAGAGAAAACATCCATTGACTTCAGCTAGCTTTTTAGTTGAGCTCAGGATTGCGCAACACCGATTTGATCTTTTAACCAATGCCTGAGCGGCTTCTAACTTTAAGGCGGGATTAGCTAAAATGTCAACTAGTGATTGGGTAGAATCCTGATTGATCCCGTTAGACAGATGAGTCCTGATTGGATCGAATGCGCCAATCAGGCTATGTTATTGATGGGAGTGCGAACACTGGAGCGAATAGCAAACCTCAGATTTCCTCTACACCCGCCCACAGGTAATACAACTTTATTAGGAAGAACTCCGAAAGCTGTCTTCTTCTGGCCACCGTCCTACCTGCAGAGTTGGTCAAACGAAGTCGACCTGCGCTTAATAACATTTCCAACATGGCAACAACAGCATTACGATCCGTACTGAAGGCAAAGGTATGTTATAAAGCCGATGTAGGCCTATTTCAAACTCTGCTCAATTGCAAACGACGTATGCAGATTTGACAGCTCACCTTGTTTACAAAGTGCAATGTATTATGTGCTGCAGGATACAAGATCCTTGTTCATTTCCACACTTGTATTACTCACACAGAAGAATAACTGAACCTGTTTCATCTCCTCAGAGGACTTTTGATGATTGGCTGTCACCTGCAGACTTTTCATATAGCACCACCTCATATGAACTGATTTATGATTAAAACAAGGGGCCTGCCCTGAGCTATTCTCTGTGTTTATTGTACTATTACTAAAAGACTTGACCTCGTTAAAGGCTTGTCACTCTGCCCCTGTTGGCTGGACTACATTCATTCTTCCAGTCCTCTTGACTTTGTCCCCTTCAGGCCTCCTCATGAGGCCACATTATGTAGTTGCTCATTAATCTGGTTTGGCCATCAGGCTGAAACTGGAAACAACCGGCATTGTTTAATAAGTGTTAGATGTAATATGTAAACCAAACGTAGCAGTTAGTTTTTGGATGGATAGTGTTTTTGCATTAGATTTTTGACTCCCTGTTGTGTTACTTCCTCAGGTCCCACTGAGAGCTGGCCGCATGTGCTACTCCTCCTCAGCGGTGAGACAATGTACACCCACTGTCAGTCTGCTGTTACACATTACATCAAATGTCATGCATGGGTAATTAACATCACGCATCTGTCCTTGCAGTCTACGATCAAGCTGTTTATTGATGGGAAGTTTGTCGAATCCAAGACGACAGAATGGCTGGATATTCACAATCCTGTAAGTATTATATCGAGAAATGGTACACCTTTTGTTGCTGCATCCAAGCATGTGGTTGTCTTGAATAAACCTTATGTAACTGGAGGGTATCATGATGCTACGCTGTCGTTTGGTAGCTCTAACATTGATCAGGTCTGTGCAGATGTTTAACCTGTTTTGTGTTACATCATTTTTTGGGGCCCTGTAGTTACAAACAAAATTTCCTTGTAATAGAAAATCATATGTTTAGTTCGTATTTGTGTTATAAGCTCATTGACGGTATCTTTCACTGTAGATATATATATATATACATGCAAATATATTATACCAAATCAGTCTGACTGCTTGTAAGGAATACTTATTAGAAATCACTTGAACCTGATGGAAATCCTGTTATTGGTTTGATAATCTCTGACCTGCAGATTTATGAAAAGCCATAAATGTCAGATAAATATCAGCAAGGACTCGAATGTTTTCTGAACTAAAACAGCAAGTGCTGATTAGAACAGATTAATCTTAAGCATAGTAATGAAAATGTACTCATGGCCTCCTCCTCTGCAGGCTACCAACGAGGTGATCTCCCGCGTACCCAAAGCCACCCAGGAGGAGATGTTAGCTGCGGTGGAGTCCTGCTCCAGAGCCTTTCACTCCTGGTCAGAGACTTCCATCTTGGCCAGACAGCAGGTCTTTCTGCGTTATCAGCAGCTTATCAAGGACAACATTGTGAGTCAAAGGGTCAGAAAGTATAAGTTGTATCTGAAAACAGGAAGCAGAAAACGAAGGCGTGACATGAGAGGGGTCGTCTTGTGTTTCAGAAAGAACTTGCAAAGTCCATCACAGTGGAGCAGGGCAAGACTCTGGCAGATGCAGAGGGGGATGTGTTCAGAGGATTGCGTAAGTTTATGTCACAAACACACGTGCACACACACACACACACAGAGGGGCTTTACTGAGGGCAACATAAGAGAACCTTTGCGTGTTATGTAGGCTTTGACTTTTGGTCAGTTAATGAGTTATCCTAGCTCCATGTGTGCCCTTTAAATCATTGCTGCTAGTTGTCAACTTTGCCTTATATTTGATAAAGAATGAACCATGGCTGGAGGCGGTTATAGAAATATCAAACTAAGCCTTCTTTAACTCTCCTACATCTCATCATTAAATATGAATGTACAGCTTTCACTTGTAATTCTAACACACAGAACTTATTACACTCAATGTTAACACAAAATAAATTTGTCTACGTTAAGCAAATCATTTACACATATCCAAAACTATTTCAAACCGAATAACTTATGGTGTATGTGGCATGTTGAGCTTCTTCCTTCTCTTTGCAGAGGTCGTGGAGCATGCCTGCAGCATCACCTCTCTGATGCTCGGTGAAACTCTGCCCTCCATCACAAAGGACATGGACACCTACACCTACCGCCTGCCCCTTGGGGTTTGCGCTGGCATCGCTCCCTTCAACTTTCCCGCCATGATCCCCCTGTGGATGTTCCCCATGGGCTTGGTTAGCGGCAACACCTACCTGCTGAAGCCTTCAGAGCGGGTGCCGTCCTGCGCCATGCTGCTGGCCAAGATGCTTCAGGATGCTGGTGCTCCAGACGGGACACTCAACATCATCCACGGCCAACACGATGGTAAGAGTTGGTGTCTTTCGCTTTTAGCCAGTGATTGACATGGGTTTGGTGTCTCTTTTGTGATTTTGGTGTCTGAAAAAATGGATGTAGTGTATCCACAGCAGTGAATTATGTAAAACAATATAAAACATGGCAGATTTAAAAGCCATATTTATAAAGATATTAATGAGAGATAACATAAAGATTGTTTCCCCTTTAAAAGATGAATCTAAAGCATTTTTACTCGGTCTTGTCACAGTCTTAGACTTGGTGGACTCTGAATTTAAAATCAAAACCAGTCAAGACCACCACTGATAGGCTATTTTTCCACGTCATTAGAAGTAAAACGCTGCTTTCTAAAAGAACAAATAACTTCCATCCATTCATAAATTGTATTTTTATCCCCTGGTTATGTCTGCAACCTTCCCGGTGTTAAGGTCTATCTGAGTGAGATTTTTCACTGATATTTAATATCTTGTCTCGGTCTCGCCCTGTCTTGGTCTTGGTCTTGGTCTTGGTCTTCACTCGGTCTAGATCCCTAAATGTCTTGTCTCGGTCTCTGAGCACTCCGGTCTCGGTTAGTTTGGTCTTGACTACAACACTAAAAGCCTTGAACACATGATGAGGAAAAATCAATTGTTCAATCAGACTGTATTCTAAAAAATAGATGTCTTTGGATGACATTATGTTGGACATACAGTAAGTTATTAGCTCATGTCATCTTGACTCTCGTAAATTATATGAAAAGTAAAATAAAAAAGGTAATTGATGTGTTTTTGTCACAAAATACATTTCATAAATACATACAGGTAATGAATACCTTGATTTAAACAGATTTATGAATATATAAAAATGAGGAAAGATGCTAATCATTCATTTTTAAAGGTAGTTAAAGCTCATTGAATTTTGCTTGGTACCAAGCTCATTAATTTTCTTAAACCTTAATAACTAGTGTTAACTCACAGCTGAGAATTATCTATAAAAAGTCTGTTTCCATAATCCCACATTTTTTATCAATTATTTCAGTAGTCGTGTAAAATTGAGTGCAAACTAGTATTTAGAATAGAGGTTATTATCTACATTGTTTGGTTAATTTATATTTAAGATGTTGTTTGATTTATTAATTTAATTTTTGAATACATTTCCTCCACAGCTGTGAACTTTATCTGTGACCATCCGTCCATCAAGGCCATTAGCTTTGTCGGCTCAAATCAAGCTGGGGAGTATATTTACGAGAGGGGATCTAAAAACGGCAAGAGGGTCCAGTCAAACATGGTGAGTATGAGATGGAAGTGCAACATAATCTGACTCCTGTAAATGAACACAAGGGGGCAGCATTGGCCAGCAGACTCTTGTTTAAGGTCACTGCTCCTGGTACTGTCTGCTGAACAGAAGAGAGAGAGTGCAATACAGAGATTTCAGCTGTGCATCACTGTTTTGGAGCCAAGTTGTGAATAAAAGATGTTCCCTCTATTTTATGTGTCCATCAATAACATACGATTTCAATTTGTGAAATGTGGAGGTTGATTTTATGTTTCTCTGATATTGAGATCAAACAGCAGAAGGCTAACCACTTCTTATACACTGTAGGGAGCCAAGAACCATGGTGTGGTGATGCCTGATGCAAACAAGGAGAACACTTTGAACCAGCTTGTGGGTGCAGCATTTGGAGCAGCGGGACAGCGTTGCATGGCTCTGTCCACAGCCGTCCTGGTGGGCGAGGCTCGGAACTGGCTGCCGGACCTGGTGGAGCGAGCCAAGGCCCTACGAGTGAACGCAGGTACCGCGCCCCGTCACTCCACCCTTCACCTCTCTCCGGAGCCTCTCTTCCCCGAGGGCCTTCGGTCTAGTCATCTCTGTGGCCACCCACGCCGCCCTAACCACACCTCTCGCCTTCTGCGCTGTTGTAACTCTGTGTTGGAGTCAGCTGGGAGAGACGGCCGGTTGAGTCAGCCATGCTGCAAATTTGTGGCCAGATCTGCGGCTCAGACCTAAACAGCGGTTCGGAGCATCAAAACCTTTTCAGAAAAAGGATGGTGTGGAGTAAGATTGAGAAGGATTTTCCCTGTTTGCCATGATGCCACTCTAATTTGTGTCATACACAGGAAACCCATAAGTATCCATTTTTGAGGGTGTGCCTGTAGGTGCCCCTCGTCCTGGCTTTTGCGTGTTTGTGGAAAAAGACATATTTGAATGTCAGTGCCCGTAATGTGCTCGCATCATGCTATGTAACCTTATAGCTGGTTGTTTTTGGGGCCCTGCTAGGAGACCAGGCTGGAGCAGACGTGGGGCCCCTGATTTCTCCGCAGGCCAAGGAGAGAGTGTGCAGTCTAATCCAAAGTGGCGTGGACGAGGGAGCCCAGCTTCTTCTAGATGGCAGAAGTGTTAACGTCAAGGGTTATGAGAACGGCAACTTTGTGGGTCCCACCATCATCAGCAATGTCACAGTACGTGGGTTTAGAATCTTCTGGTGTATTTACCTTCCGAGTACCTTTTGAAAACGTAACACGTAAAAGTGTTGATTTTTTTGCGTTCCACAGCCTGACATGAAGTGCTACACTGAGGAGATCTTTGGTCCCGTGTTGGTCGTCCTCGAGGCAGAAACTCTGGATGATGCCATCAATATGGTCAACAAGAACGCCTATGGCAACGGAACAGCTATCTTCACCACAAATGGTGCCACTGCACGCAAATACACTCACGAGGTGGACGTGGGCCAGGTGAGTGGCTGCAGCCTCCAAATGTGTTCCTCAGTTTTGAGAGAAAGGAGACATTCACATCAGTCTGTCATGTCTATACAGCATCTCAAGCTGGAGGCTCATCACTTTTCTGTTTGTAAAACCTTCACGCATTAAAAAAAAACAAAACAATTATTTTCCATGTCAGGTATAGACTTGTTTGCCCGAAACCTAAAATAAACACCTTCAGAAACCCCTTCCCCTCCTACAAATAGCAACAACAAATATGAGTCTTTACTGAAAACAGAAGGACATAGAAACATTTTTCCGGGTAGTACTCGAAGAGGGAAATCTTAAATTAAGCTCAAAAAGGGATTCCTAGGGTCCTGTTCATTATCTTAGCGTAAACATGGCCAGCTTTTACCCTGTTTGTTTGCCTTTGGATCCCAAGTTATGCCCTGTGTTTGCTGTTCACATGTCGGGGAATGCTGTGCAGGCCATGTGCTGTACTCCTCTCCAAACCTCGATGCAACAAACATCTACTTTTCCTTTTTTTTCTCCTCCCTGCACCTTCGCCAAAAGGCCTTAGTGTTCCAAACCTATTCCGGCTGTTTCAAACATTTAAAACCAACCATGCCAAGCCTCTACTGCTTTCATAACAAAATGTTTTATTTCGTTTTTTTCACCCCTTCAATAAGAGCATGCTATGCTTTATTATAAGCCAGGTTTAGCTTTGTTTAGTGCCATCTTGTAAACTTGATTTTTAAAGAACACAGATATACCACCTCTCTCATCTGCATCATAGCACTTCAACATCTGGAGGAATTATTTTACAAAGCTCACAGTTCTGTGAAATGAAAGGATAAATACTTGTTTCTGCAGGTGGGAGTCAATGTTCCCATCCCGGTGCCACTGCCCATGTTCTCTTTCACTGGATCAAGAGGATCCTTCAGAGGGGACATGAACTTCTATGGAAAACAAGTACGACCCCAACAAAAGCATCTTAACGTTCCAGGTGTAAGACTAATGTATAGTATATGTGGCGGTGTTTGGTTTTGATGGACATGTTTTTGTTTTCTCTCCAGGGTGTCAACTTCTACACACAGATCAAAACTGTAACCTCGCAGTGGAAGGCAGAGGACGCCACTTTGAAAAGTCCTGCAGTTACCATGCCAACTATGGGACGCTAAATACTCCACAAGTGCATTTGTGAAGTCTTAATTAGACAGAAGACCTAGACACGCTTCTTCCACATACAGTATATAAAACAGACTAATAAGTTCAATGTGAATATTTTATGACTGAAAGTTTTTAAATACTTATCCTTTTGAAGACTGAAGATTTTTATGTAAAGATACTTTCTAAATACAACCACTGTTGCCACGAACTATACAAAGATCTGTACAGCTGAGGCGATGTTTTTTATCAATGTCATCATCTCCAATACAACACCAGTATTTAAACTCTTGTGTTGAACAGTGGAGTGTGTATAAACTTCATAAATAATGGATACTATGAATACACTGCATGGTATTCCACTGATTGTTTACAGATTTTGTATATTCTCTGGGGCATAATTTGGTACCAGATCTTTGTGGGGAGAAAGCAGTTTTTTTCTTGAGGAAACGGATCCTAGAAATAGATTAAAACACACATCATATATGAAACAGAATACTCACACTGTATAAACATGCATGGTAGGATATTTATAACAAGCACAAACAGACTTTTGTGTCCAAAAGCACACGTGATTGACACACTGTGAGAAGCACTTTGATGTGCACTACAGAGGCCAATCAGAGGTCATGTGGTGTGTATATCCGGTAGGCTGTTTGGGTTTGGGGGGAGAGCGGGTTCAGGCGCGTCTGTGATGAAGGTCGCTCGAGATGGCTCCTCTTTAATTCTGAAAGACAGTCATCATTATGCAACGCTAAAATGCAGCTGTCTGATAAATCACATGTTGGCACTGCCGATGCTTTCTAAGCTAAACATGGAATGTGGGACCAATAAATCTGCACAGGCCTCTTAATTGCAAAGATTAGGTGTAACTTTTATTCTCCCACATTCCTTTAGTTTCTTACCCGGCAGCATGGTTGTCGATGAGGCTCTTCTCAGAGGAGGCAGACAAAGCCAGATGTTGGTTAACTTTCCTATCACAGAAAATGCAGACTTGCAGTTAAACATAGAACCTCGAAGTGCAAAGCCATGTTTTAGCACATAGGTGTCTATTCACTCGGGCCTGCAGCCTGTCTTGGATAGAGGGGGTCACCCTAGGTCAGCACGATTCACATCGACTTCAATGTTGCTAACGGACTCTGGAGTCGCCAAATGTTCTCTGTTATTCTGCAGGACTAGGTGCCAGACCACTGAAAACATGAATATACATCGCTGCCTGCCATACCCCCATACATCCAGATCCCCTGCACACTCCTTCCTGAAAATCATGTTACCAGCTGCTCTTTGACCACAAGTGTTCAAAGAAAAAAAATAAACAGCTAGTGCACGTGAAGAGGGGCCAATCGGCTGAAAGCAAATCGACGTGACCATGTGTTTGTTTCCAAGCACACGACTTTGTGGCTGGGCCTATTTTTACTATTGTGCCCAGACTCTTTCTTCATTCTCTTTAAGCAGCTGGATGGAAAAGAAAATTGGTTGAAGCCTAAGTGATGTTTTATGGTATCCTCTTCTTCTGAGAAAATGGCTGTTTAAAACATTAAAAAGAGGGAGGAGTCGTGAACTACTGCTTGGGTCACTTCAGCTTGTTCTTCAGAGGTTAAAACATTCAGATTTTTCTGTTTATTTTTCAAGGATTACAAGTGTACTGTACAGGAATATTTGAGATGAAAAGCAACCAGCAAGACTTTTCCTGAAACAAACACAAGATAGTAGTCTGGAAGTTGTATTACCTTACAGTCTGTCCATTCATCTTAGCAAAGAGAAGTCTGAGAATGTGTTCCTTCTGCTCCCAGGTGAGATCCGAGATTTCAACTTTGCTGCCTGGCTGATGAGTCCTGTAAAAAAAGGCAAAATGAAACCAAAGTCAATTTGACCTTAACTGTTTTCTTCCATATATAGTCTGCACTAAGATGAACCACAGAGTGTAAGGTTTGAGGACCTCTGATTGAGCTGAAGGTTACTCTGCTCTGATAAATATGAGGAATTAAAAACAGACAAACTGTTGTAGAAGTCAAGGAAATGATGGGAAGTGGCCCTACCACTGTGAAGCTGCCTCCATGTCTGAATGCACAGAGTTGGTACTGTGGGGGATTTTATGAAAGGTGCGGATCGGTGGGAACCGAAGCTTTCCGGCTGTAGCTTCTCTCAGCCTCCGGCGATAAGCCTGCAGCGCCTCCTTTTTGTACTGCAGCCTGCTGGCCATTATCTCCTGCTTCACTTGGGCCAAGGCCTCGTGGAAGAACTGCTCCAGCTCTGTACGCTGTTCCACAATGGTGCCTGCTAGCTTCTTGATGTGCTGCAATTCCCCATCTCGCATGTTCAGCACTTTTTGTAGCTTCACCAAATCCACCTGGCTGGCCTGGGTCATTACTAGGGTCTTCTCTTTCTCCTTCTCAATCTCTTGCTGTGATTCCCCCACTTTTACCTCTAGGGCCTTCTCCAATGACACTACCTTGGCCTTAAGGTGAGATAGCTCTTCTTTCTGGGCCTCCATCTGAGCAGCATTCTTCTTTACAATCAACTCAAATGTGTTCTGCATAAGTTAACAGAAGAGCAAAGTGTTAAAACGGATGACATTTAGCTAACATTGGAAAATATTTCAATTTCATGCCAATGCAGAGCTGAAACAGATAATGGTTTGTATGCTGGCTGCTGCGCTGCTGAGTGAGCGGCCAAAGCTTAAACAAGGTGGATTTACTCTCTGTATTTACTGTCATCATCATAGGTAAGATTAATGCGCCCAATATTTATTTGTCTTGGAGACTTGGTGCCAGAAACCTGTGAAGAAGAAGCCACTAAATTTGAACCTATCCACCGGTGGAAACTCACCACAACCACTGACCACTGAGAGGCTGGGTAGTAGGCAGGAGTTGGAGGGGAGTAAGGCCACAAGCAAAATACACAGAGTCAGCACAAGTAAACAACACAAGGGGAAAATCCACCTGAAATATATTCTAAGCAGATCTGACAAGTGCTCCATAAGTGAAGTGATTGAAAGGTGATGAATGGCGTCTATCCAAGCAGTCCCGGTGCCTCATAGTAACATGGCTGTTTGCTGTCTGATAGTTCAAACACACCTTGTCCAGTTCCAGGGATGCATTTTCCTTTGCCAATGAACTTGTCACTTTCTGAAGCTCCTCTGCCTCCTTTATGTGATACTTCAGCGATTCATTCAGACGGATGTTCTCCCTGAACACAGACCGCAAGGCGTCGTCCAACTGCCTAAATAGTTTACAAAACAAACAGAAATTATTATTCAAACCTACATTGAGTCTTACAAGTAGAACACAAGGCTTTTTGATAGCTGAGGTTTTCTATGATTCAACAGGGTAAAGGTTTTGCATGTGAGGAGATTTAGTTCAGATTATGTAGAGCCAATCTAAAGTTTCTTGGTTAACACACAGAAATTTAAATTACCTTGGTCAGAGCACTTGGCATTTAAAGACAAGCTGAGTTGGTTTAAAATTCAATAACCTACTGATGCCACGACTACACCTGCATGATCACCCAAGTTCAAACTGTAAAGTTTTATGAGCTGCAAAAATAAACCCAGCAGAAATGTACATCTTATGGCCTCAAAGGTAATAAACTGTGGCTTTCCACGCATACATTACCCACTCTTCTTGGGCCGATGAAGATGACAAGATGACTGTTGGCTTTGCTGATGTACACCAGTGGTGTGAGTGTGTGTGTGTGTGTGAGTGAGTATTTACATTATATATACATATGTATAATGTAGTGTGTATGTATGCAAAAATATTTTTCTTTTCTTTTCTTATTCTGAGCACATCCAAGTGGAGTTTAAAGACTAAAGAGTAAAATAAGATTAAAAAAGGGAAAGTGAAACACGCTTACGCAATGGCTTGATTGTGGGCCTCCTTCACTACCGCAGCTATCCTTTTCTCAGCTTCACTCTCCAGCTGAGCCTGCAGTGCAAACACATTTCAAAACTCACTTGATGTTTCACAGGGACAATATCAACCACTAACTGGTTTTTAGGTGATTGTTAAAACAGACCTTTTCTTTTAAGAATTTGCACTCCATTCCGTTCAAGTTTTCCCTGTGCTCCTTTTCAGCTGCATCCATGCTTTCTCTGACCTACAAAAAGAACATTGGTGGACTGAAAAAAACAACCACTTTCTAATCGGGACCCTTTTGTATTGTGTTCCCCCCCCCCCCCCCCCCTCACATCACTGAGCTCCTGCTCTATCTGGAATTTTGTCTTCTTAAACTCCTTAATTTTCCTCATCCCATCCTGGATCATGTCAAAATCGCTGGACTTCTTTCTGAACAGATCCTTCATGGCATTGATTTGAAGTGTGTAATCGTCCGCCTGTTAAAACCAATCGTATATTTAGATGCATAGGATGAAAAACATTTTACATATTTAATAAATGCCTTAAGTGTTTGAATGCCTCCACCCATCTATATAGATGCAGCAAAGTTCCCATAACTGCGGCTTGTATAAGTTGGGGATTTTTATACCAGAGTTCACACGGGCCATGCTCTTCTGCAAAACCAACTTAAGCACAGATCAGTCGGGCTAAATACCTCAAGATGCTACTGTGGAGAAGCCAGTCAGGGCAAAAATGTGACAAAATGACCAAAGTCATGAGAGACTGGCAAAACAAGCACCCACAAACATATACATGACGACTAAATGAGAGGTTATCGACCATCTGATTACAACTTAAGGCCTAATCCTTATTCTTCACATAACTCTGTCTACATCAATGGACCAATTAGCCATATTTTTTTAAATCTGTGTGATCTGACAAAAATCTAGCTTTTTAAAATATATCAAAAATTGTGTGTGAATATGGCTTTTTCCTCAAGCTGTGCAGAGACTGCAGTCTGGAAAGCCTTCATAGAGTAATGATTTGAAAGACTGAGTTTCTTGACACTTTCATCATGATTTCATCATTTCTTTCTTTTGAGAAAAACCAGGGCATTCAGCGCATTTAATGAAGCTGTTTCCATTAGCTAATTTAATTTTTAGAATGAGAATGAGAACTTCTTGAAGTCACATCTTAAGAGTCAACCACAAAACAGTATTTTTTTCTCAGTGACTGGACATATGCGACAGTTGTCTAAAATAGAGATGTTTCAAGTTTGTCCAGACCAGGCCTCTATTTTCCTCCTCTTATTGGACTCCAGTTTACCAGCATGAAGTAAGAGCTGGAAGATGGAAAACAGCTGCTAGCAAAAGAAACAGAAGTTTTTTTATACCTTTTATTTTGTCCAGTAAAGCCACTTGAATTTTGTCATGTCAGTTTGATAGCTTGATCTTAACAATGAAGAGCAGAGGTCAGTGAGGATAAAAGGAGTCAAAATAAGTCCCTTTTGGTGGGTGCAGTGTTATGTAACTTAAACTGGTATTTTAAAGTAAGAATCTGTGTGACAAGTGAAGTATGGTTAACACATCAAGACCAGCAGTGTGACTTTTCCCGGCCAAGCACTTTCAAATTAGGCTACGCATTTCTCCTGTGGCCACCGACATAGATTAAAATAACATTAAACCATGTAACTCGGAATGTGAGGGTTTGTTTTTTTGTTTTATGGTCGCTTTGTTTGCTTGTTGTTTTCTTGCATAATAAATGTCAACATAATTACACACAAGACAGCTGCTAAGACACAGCGCAGCACATTTTCCAGATGCAGGTTTGAGTTGCGCATGATAAATCACAGCCAATGGCCATAGCCTTACTATGAACCATGTTTTATGTCCTGGATGGAAGTTGCATTTCTTTTCTTGTAGCTGTGTTTTTAAATGAACTCACCAGTTTGTTTTGCTCTTCACGGGCGAGTAACTTTTGGCTTTTGAGGCTCTTCTGCAGCACATGAATCTGTCAAAATGAAATTGAAATTGAAATTGAACCTTAATTGAAATGGTTCAGCACTGATTGTGTTTTTTAAGTAATCCATACAAACTTGTTGTAACTCTCCGTACCCTCTCCTCTTTGGCTGCGTCTTGTCTCTTCAGAAAGCCAGTCATGTCGATTGTGTCCTTCTCCGCGCGGAACATTTGGTTGGTGAGCTCTTCATTTGCGCATGCCAACTTGCGGCAAGCCTCGCGGTACTGCACGAGCGACTGGTCGGTGACCTGCAGCCTCAGCTCCCAGAGGGCAGCGTTCGCCCTGGCCTTCTCCACATCTGACTCTTTATCCGCTTTTGACTCCTGTTTTGCTTCTTTTTTCCCTTTCCTGTCGGAAAAAAAAAAACGCGTTCGATTGTACATTTTTAAGTCAATGCACACGCCAAATGTAAGCCTAGGACTAGACGCACTTACCCGGCCTTGACCCTCTTTACTTTGGCGACTTTCTTCTTCGGCATGACTGGAACTTTTTCAGGCTAAATTGCTACACAAAACAACACCGTGCTCCCATAAGGTGAAGTTGTTCGGTAGGCTAATTACACCAGTTTCAGTTCGGCTATCTGTAGTCCAATGTTTGTGTGGTGCTGTTGCTATGGAGACGCGGTCACACAGGAAAGGTCAGATTTCCTTTCTACGTAACGTGACCGTTCGTTTTACATAGGATAATAAATATCTGATAGGCGACACAGAACAAAACCATATTCAACTTTTATTTTTGAAAGGCAACGCATGACAACACATTCGGCTATATTACAAAAGAAAAGCACAAGAAAAGCCTAATAAATGTGCCTTAACTGAGATAGATAGATAGATAGATAGATAGATAGACAGACAGACAGACAGATAGATAGATAGACAGACAGACAGACAGATAGATAGACAGACAGACAGACAGATAGACAGACAGACAGACAGACAGACAGACAGATAGATAGATAGATAGATAGGGATATAGATAGATAGGCTGCTTTATAAATATTAATAATCATAGCCTATGTTAAGATGAGCAGGTTATAGCCTATTTTGCAACACCGAAAAGTTCGGTATGCACTGTAGCCTATAGGTTATAGTCTAATAAATAGGTTTGATAGGCCTATATACTATTTTAAAATCTTTTTAGACTGTATTAGCCTATTTACAAATGTTAGGGTTTAGACTGCAGCTATGTCTCTTTATGTAAGTTATAGCCAGGGCTTGTGTTTTCAGTCTGTTAAATAGGCAAAATGGTGAAGAATGCACCTCCTGATTTATATGCTACATAGTAATGTCCAACAAATTGTCGAAAAAACAAAGTGATGATTGTTTGTTGCCAAAATCCACAACCAACAGCTGTGCATTTCAGAAATAGAGCCGGCAAATCATGTAATAATCCAGTAACAATCAATCAATTATTAAAGGTTGTTGACGAAGTCTTTTATTGACAAGTCAATATAACCTCAGAAAACCAACAAATTACCTTCAGAATAATGCTGGCCACGAAACACCAAGATGATCAAATCTGTTTCAATAATTAACTTGCTGATAAAAAGTATTGCTTTGAACTATGTTTTGCATTTTAAGTTTTTATATAATTACATCTGCACAATAGCATTTGTGTATCTCTTGTATAAACACAGGTTTAATCAATCATCAACCAATCATTGTTTAAGACAAATTGCTATACATGTGTGTTCTGTTCAACAGGCTCTGGACTGACACAGATTGGCTGTATTTGTCACTTGTCTTGTAATTATAGTCCTCTCATGCTGGGCTCTATCAAACAGGATCTGTTTGCACATGATCTCCTCCCACATGATGACATGAGAAACATTTGGCTCCTGTCAACAGTATTGTCCGTGTTGTCCTGAAAAGAACCATGTGTAACTGCTTGCCATCCCCACAGTCGTTGTTTGCTGGAGTTATGGGAAAACCACTAAGGTCAATGAAAATGCACGTTGGCTTACATGTTCGAAGGAGTTCATCAAAAAGAGACAATGTAGACTTAGCATAGGTCATAATTCAGGCTCAAAACCACTGAATTCTCCTCCTTATCTTGTTTAGTTTTCTGCAGGAGCTGGAGTGTGTCCAGTGCAGATTATTCATCAAACAAAAAAAAGGAGATATTGCAAAAGTGTTGGGTGTAGCTACTGTTAACTGAAACATATAGGGTCGCTCTCTGCTCTGCCATCATGAACAGAGTTTGAAGACTAAATTTAAAGGTAATTACTATGACAGTGAAAGGAGAAAACTGAAATAACCCTTAGCTTTTCAAAGCTGTCATTATCATTGGAATTGTAATGACAAGGTTTGGGTCTCTTCAATAGACTTTCTGGGGTAGGACACCCACAAACATGACATTCCTGAGGGCCACATTGCAGCATATTAATGATATATTGCGCAGTGTAGATTATAAAGCTGGGGTCCCTTCTCATGCTTTACGGTTTCAGTTAACTTGAAACAAAATACCAAAAGTACCTCTCTTTAAAACATTGTGTTGACAGTGCTGTGTCATGCTGTAGAGAAGAACTTTAAATACAATGTTTCAGCCATGCATGTTTTACATGACATGATTCTGCAGCATGCAGACTTTCCAGAAGATTTATTTTGAATTCAGTTCTAAAGTGAATATTCAAAACACCTGTTGAGTAATCTGACTTTTTACATTTAACTTTAACGGTTCCTTTGCATCACACATAAGAAGTAGACTGTGTGTCTTTAAAACTGAAACCTGCATTACAGTTAGTTTAAAGGTGGATTATTGCTTCATTCATTCATCTATTTCCTTCATGATTTTTTATTAACATTTACAGTCAGAGGGCAAGGCAATTAAGTAATGATATGAAGCATCATTCATACATAGAGCAATTCAAAGTGCTTTAAATAGTTCAAAACAGAACATTAGGAGCATTAAAAAGATCTGATTGTAAGTAAAATAAGACATACATAAAGTATATTAATATATATAAACAAATAAACAAACAGTGATTTAATTACATGAGTTAGGTAAACGTAGATAAAAGTCATTGAACTTAAGGTAGTCAGAAAACAGACAAGAATGATTTATAAAGTAAAACCCCCTAGCAGACAAAACATGACTTCTCATATACGATCTTGTATTTTGGGACATTTTTATTCAGGGCTTAGCACTCACCTTATCACACTGTTAACCAGTGACCAAGGCATCTATACAGGCACAAGTCAGTGAGAGGTCCTGCACATGTACGCTTTGATAGGGGCGAACGACCATTCTGGTTAACCACAGGATTTGAAAAAAGTAGCCACAGTATTTAGAAAAAAGGAAGGAGGAAAGAAAGTCCAATATTTTTAGTCCAAATTACAGTGTTGGAACAGTGCTTTGCACAGTTGAGTGTCCTGGGAGTGGAATGGCATGATGGGTGAACACTGGTGCCAAGCCCCACCCTCCCCACATTGTCCTCTCAGTGGACTTCCCGCACTCGCTCGTGCCCATCTGCAGGACCTCTGGCCCCCCCTTACCCTCCTGACTGGGCTGGCCAACAGACGGCTCGGTTTCTGCATCTCCTGCCTGCTGCATGAGGTGAGACAGGCTCACATTTAAGCACATGTTAAGTTGGGGTCTTTGCAGGGTCAGTCCTCCAGGGATGCCTCCATTGCTAGACTACCAGCGCCTGCTGTTTCAGAACTGTCCCTATTTTCTGTTGATACAAAGTGGGTGGAAAATATCACAGCAAAGTACAAATCTCAGTTCATGCAAGGTCTCTGAGTTGCTGTGCCTATGCCCCTCCACTGTGGGATATCCTGCACGTATCTGCATCCTTCTCCAAATCCAGAAACATTACATGATGAAGCATAGCTGATACAGTGAGCATGGCATCTGTGCCAACCGCCCACCTAAAACTGAGAAAAAGCCACTCATGCTTTTCATGCATTCTCTGGTGAAACGTGCCATGCTGCCCAAATATTTTTCATTTGGAAAGGCTGCGGTTAACACAGGGATGAGTGGGAGTAAGATGATTGCAAACATTCTTTTAACTTTTATGCCAGCTGGATGCAGGTCACATTTGCAATTTAGAAGGTTGGTGAGATGTGCAGAGGATTTCATTTGGAGAATATTGTAGGAGCATTAATATGAGATTAAAATTATTTTTTGTGTATGTATGATTAATTCCAGATACTGAACATGATTTTGTAGATGTAGAAATAAAACAACCACATACGGTACACAATGAGTCACATTTTCAGTCTGAACAAGGAGTTTGAGTCTTGTGTTAAATTAATGTCTCCCTCATAAACCTGAGGTATTTTAAATTAAGCAAGACACACAAGAAACCCACGTTGTTAAGGTTAATTCCAGCGCAAACATTGGAAAATCTTAATATTTAAGCTGATCTATATAACTCTTAAGGTACAGCAGCCGATTGAAACTTGCTCTTGATTTATGCTGTTGTGAAACGAGTTGCAGGATGAAGGATTTTGTTCATGTCTTAAATTCACCCATAAAAGTATTTTAAGACCTTTTCTTGAGTTTTATTTTAAGTGTGAACCATTCATTTGACCTCTTTAAAAACCCCTTTCTCCTATCCTTTGGGGATTTTTTTTTTTTGGCTCCAGAATAACCAGTAAAGATGAGGAGGGGAAAAACATAACCCAAAATAGTCCTTTTTCCCTGAAAAGGGAAGGGAAAAAAGAAAATGCAGTTGGTAGGCAGGTATTCAGCCTCTAGCCCAGCTCCCAGGAGGTGGGGGGAACTCCTGATGGAGCTGGGATGGACTGTCACAGGATTGGTGGATGTCTGCTCCCGATGTGGCCTCATGCCAAGCCCTTATGTCTTTATATACTGCAAACAGATGACCGGACAGTCCTGAGTGTGCATCGCATCCACTCTGCCTCTCTTCATCTCCCCTGCTCTCACCCTGTCAATCGTTTACTCCAGCATCCACCGAGGCTTCTTCTCCTTCTCAACTTTTTTTTCTTTCTTTTTTTTTTTGACACTCCAGTTGTCTCTTCTTCTGGAGAACAATGGCCGCGCCGAGCCTGATCCTTACTTTCACCGTGTGGCTCCTAGCTGAGAGCCTCTTAACGGAGGCGACTTACTACCGGCACCACCGCTACGTCCCCCACTTCTATCGCTACAGGGAGCACTCGGCCAACGCGGAAAACCTCCTCCCAGAGGTCTCCAACCCGGCGCCTGAAGTGACGCAACCACGCGTGCCGACTTACCCCGAGATCCCCGAGGTGTTCCACCCGGTACCCGAAGTCATCCACCCCATCGCGGAGGCTTTCAACCCGGTGCCTGAGGTGGTGCACCCTGCACCTGAGCCTTACCAAACGCCTGAGGTTCAAGACCTGGTGGCAGAAGCCTCCTCCCCCGTCAACATGAGCCGGGTTTTCTACGGGATCATGTTTGACGCAGGGAGCACAGGCAGCAGGATCCACATCTACAAGTTCATCCAGAAAGACCCGGGTAAGAACCACTTCCCCTCATTCACTAAACCAATAGTATTTCATTGCACATGCTGCTGGCTCCCACTCTGTCTGCTTGCTGTTAGATCATTCAGTGTGTGGTGTAAGGACAAACATGCACAGGCAGAGTGCATGGGTAATACAGCTTCTAAAAGTAGCCGAGGTGGACTTTAAAATCCCTGTGTGACTCATCTGTGTAGGAAGCAGACCTCTTAAACTGTGTCAGGATGTAGGTGAAGAGCTGCAGTCTAAATATCACCAGTAGTAAAAGGAAAGCCATGCAATTACATTTGCTTCTGCCTTCCTTTTTTTTTTAGTTGAACTGCCGGTTCTGGATAATGAAATGTACCACGCAGTGAAGCCTGGACTCTCTGCTTATAAGGACAATCCTGAGGAGGTATGTGTGTGCTTGCGTCATCACTTGTTTATTGTCAGGTGTAGGAGTTTTTACCTTTCTGCAAAACACTAAGCCACTGGGATTTTCTTGGGATTGGGTTCAAGTGATGATAACTCTGGGAAATTACTCAAATGTCTCATGATGCTGCCCACTGTATTTGAAAGACTTTAATGACTGAAGAAACGTTTTATTAAGAAACTTCTGATGATGTTAATGCCTTCTTTCCTGCAGGGTGGCAACACTATCCGCCAGCTGCTGAAGATCGCAAAGAAGACGGTGCCAGAAGATGACTGGAAGAGGACCCCCGTAGTCCTGAAGGCCACAGCAGGTCTGCGTCTGCTGCCCGAAGACAAGGCCAAGGCTATTCTGATGGAGGTAAGGCACGTTTTTTCTCTCTCTGCCCTCAGACAGTTTGGCACAAACACCGCCCGTCCCGCCACGGAACGGGATGAGAAACCACTAAGTGCTTACAAGTGTCACAGAAAAGAAGAAAAAGGCAGCAGCTCTGCCCATTTGGTGGCTATCATGTTGCAAAAAAACAGCTGTTGTGGGGTTGTGTGGAGTAACCATATTTGTCATTTAAAGTATTAAATCCAGGCTTCTGTTCCAGCCTTGCTTGTGGTTGAGTTATCTGTCAATCTAACCCTGAGGAGGCGCAGTGTGTCTTCAGGAGCCTGAATACACTATGTCCTAACTGCAGTAGATTATTATTGTTGATATGTGTCATTGTATAGCTTCAATTCATATCCAGAAGTTTATTTTAATAAAAGATGATGTATTTATTCCACAGGTGAAAGATGTTTTTGCGGAGTCCCCTTTCTTCGTGCCAAACAACAGTGTGTCCATCATGAACGGAGCAAGGGAAGGTAGGTCATCATCTTGTACCTTGCAGACAATTTACTTTTTTTTTTTTATCATTATTTTACGCAAAAATGAGCAGGTGCCTCGATTACTGAGGATGTTTCAAACAAAACTGGTGTCAAAATGATTTTTTACAAGAAGCCTGCTCCTCCCTCAATGAGACAAATAAATATTCCAGTGTGAGTCGCCATCCCACGCCCAATAATTTAGTGTGATCCTCCACACCACTCATTAAGACACCCTCGTACTGTGTTATGTTTCATCATACAGAATGTGCCAGTCATTATCCTCACTTTATGAGTGCCATAACTTGACATCTGAGACAACTGTAATTAGCTGGGTTTGTCTTAGACTACAACTTTGCTAATTTGATATTAGCTTAAAAAAGACTAAAAGTCATCTTCAGTTCTAAGTTTAGCCTTCGTGGTTTAAGAGATTCAAAGAACTTCATTTTCGCAATCACACTAATGCAGACATTGTCCCCTTCCCCCTCCCCCTGTGCTGTTGTAGGAGTCCTAGCCTGGGTCACCGTGAACTTCCTAACAGGTAAGACATGACTTGTGTTTTGCTATGTTGGTGTTAGTGGTCAGGAGGCTCCATATCTGAGGCTCCAGTGTACACAAAAGTCCGGCAGTAAGAGACTCTTGTCTCCTGTCTGAGGTTAGGAGCTTGAATCACTGGCCCCAAACAGGTTACAAAAACAAGCAATATTTCCTCAAGTTTTTCACACAATTATGAAATCACATCTTTTTAAAACAACAGCCGTAAGCGTGAAACCTAAAGGGTATTTTCCCTGTTAGTGAGGAAAGACATGATTAGTACGAATGCACATTTCTGACACGTGTGGTTGAAAAGTTTTAAAGCAATCTCATCAATACACCTACAGAAGTTTCCTTCACACTCATTCATTTATTAAACTTTGGGCTTATTTTCCACAGGTCACTTGTACTCCAACACAAGGAGGACGGTTGGCATCCTTGATCTGGGTGGAGGGTCTACACAGATCACATTCCTTCCAAAGTCAAAGGTGAATCAATATTTTATGGCTTAAATTTGTCTTATTTTGAAGGTCCAGCGGTGTCGGATAGCCTAGCTGTTATGTCATGCACCTCATGTACAGAGTCTATAGTCCTAAAAGCATGTGGGCCTGCCACACGTCATTCTCCACTCTCTTAAAGTTTCATATTCTATTCTTTGTCCTCTACATAAAAGGTATTAAAAGCAGAAAAAAGATTAAATCTTAAAAAAACAACCACTAAACGTGTTTTTATCCACTAGAAAACGATCCAGTCCGCTCCCCCCAGTTACATCGCCAACTTCAACCTCTTCCAGAATACGTATCAGCTCTACACACACAGGTGAATAACACACAAAGAAGATGATCCATCCTCTATAGAATTGATTGGCTCATTCAAATTCAAAAATAAATATTCTTTTGAGTGAAACAAATTGTTTTATGATTGTGTCTCTACCCCATAGCTACCTTGGAAATGGGCTGTTTGCAGCTCGACTGGCGACTCTTGGAGCACTGGGAGCTGATGGTAAGTATCTACTTCTTTGAAACACCTTTCATTATGTGTCGTTTTTTTTTCTTTGGGTGATAACAAACCGTTTCTGTTTTTCCCAGGACTAGATTGGAAAGTCTTTACAAGTTCCTGCCTCCCCAAAAAGTTCAGAGAAGAAGTGACTTTTGGAGGAGACACCTACAAAGTTAGCGGGATTCCAGACGGTAAGATAAAAGCAGCCTGAGGTTTTGATTGCCTTCCCAGTGCATTGGATGCAGCGACCTGTGCATTCCATTCTCTGTGGAGAAAGGAATGCTCTGTGGAACACAATAGAGTACAGTACGAAACAGCCTGAGAACATTCATGCGCTGAAGTTTCTGTAACCTTGGCGCCAAACTCATGTTTTGTCATCCTCTCTCTCTCTGTCCTCCCTCTTGAACAATTATGTTGCAGTCAACCTTGTATTTAAATGAAAAGAAAACTGTCAGTTAACTTCACAAATAAGGCAGTCACTCCCATACCACGGTCAAGTAGCCAAGAGTGCTGGGCTTGTCCCTGAGTTGTTATTTTTTTTGTGTAACGAGTGGCTTGATCTGGACCGCTCACAATTATGTGGTAAAAATAGACAGCCCAACAGGGCTGCACTAACTGCCGCTCTTGTCAGCACATGGTTTTGCCGGCACAACTGAGCTGACCATACTCATGGGGCTGTGTGAAACTTGTCCTTCTGGGGCTTCCCTTGTATATTATATGGTGAGCCCCCTGCTTAAACTTATGGCTGACCTCAAACTGATGCTCCAGACTCGGCTCATTGCATTCCAACCATTGCTGGCTCCCAGCACCTTTAACTCATTGTATACTCCATCATTCAAATATGTGTTTGAGTAATTGACTAACCACAATTGCATTTGCTCCCTCTCTCTCCTCAGGATATGCGGGCTACAAGCTGTGCTACTATGAGGTTATGAAGGTAATCAAAGGAATAGTGCACCAGCCGTATGAAGTCAAAGGCAGCAGCGTCTTCTATGCCTTCTCCTACTACTACGACCGAGCTGTGGAATCTGGCCTCATCGGTGAGTGGGCACAGACCAAACAGTCACCTTCCTTCCAGAGGCATTATCTTTCAGGCTAATTATCATCTTTTGTACAAAAAAAGCTATTCAAATTGCATGTTGCATGTTTTTCTCTACTCAGATGGCAGCCGAGGTGGTGCAGTGGAAGTCAGGGATTTTAAGAAGAGAGCCAAAGAAGGTAAGAGTTACATGTTACCCTCTCCAGAGTTGGAGAAGCTTGTATGTAAAAACCCTCAATCTTTCAAGATACATAGGTATAACTCTGCTAACCATTGAAATATGATCAAACAGATTCCACACTGTAAGAAAATACAGAATCACTTAAAGACTATGATACAATATTTAAACTGCTACACACCTTATCACTTGTCAACTCCATGTATAACCAGAGTAATAGCTAGCCGAGGTTGGTGTGTTATGTAAGGCTGTTTGTGTTGTGAGAACACTGTCACATGGTCTCGAGGAACAGTTCTGGCTCAGGTCAGGCTGGCAGCTGAGCTGAAGACGTCTGTCTGGCCCAGGCAGGAGGGCACCTGACAGCCACACACCACCCGGGGGTTAACACATACTGATACACACAAACTGTGAGCTCGGCCACCCACCCACACCCGCAGCCTTGAGCTGACCCTCAGCCGATCTCCTCACACCTCCCTGTTTACACAGCCAAACAAAACAGAAAGGCCATCTTTTAATCATGTAGCACAGGGGTTAGAAAATATGTTTTTTTTTTTGTTGTAAAAACATGCAACTTGACTATTGTGATGCAGTAAGAAGTCTCTGTTAAATAGTTATTGTCAGTGATGTGGAACCTGTGGTAATTCCTAAATCCTGTGGTTTTGTGTGTGTCTTTGCAGTGTGCAACAAAATGACAAAATACCGTGCAATCAGCCCCTTCCTCTGCATGGATATGACATATATCACCTGTCTGCTAAAAGAGGGCTTTGGCTTTAAGGACAGCACTGTGCTGCAGGTGAGCGAATATCATAGCCAAGATACCAAATTTGCAAAGCAACATTAATGTTCAGTCTGTATAACATTTCACCAGGCTGAAAGATTTTCAAACAAATACTTTGACTGTGAGTGTAGAAAAAAAAAAAGTATTTTTTTAATAGAGATCTTTTTTTGTTGCTCTGTTCAACAGCTGGCCAAAAAAGTAAACAATGTGGAGACGAGCTGGGCCCTGGGAGCAACCTTTGACTACTTCAGAAACCTCAACATCCACTAAGGACAGCTCGCTGTCTCTGCAGCCGGCACTGAGAGGGACAGTCTGTCACTGTGGGGCTTCCCATCCTCTGTACACCATCGATTGGCCCGTCCCCTTCACAGACACACCTGCTCCCCCCCCTTTTCTTTCACTCGACCTCAGCACCTAAGAACTGATGAAAAATAAGAAATCACTATATTTTTATAAGGCCAGCTATTTCTACTGTATGTTGAGCTCATGACTGGTGGGCTGACTTTATTTTTTGTTCAAAGGTTTACATTTTTTTTTTTTTTCTTATGGGTGTCCGATCAGGTGTGAGATCTTTCTCACTGTAAGTGTGAAGAGGATAGTTCAGAAGCAATACGACCAGTCATGGTATTTTGGTGCTTACTGTGGTCCTGGTGTGCACAACAGTGCAGTTGTTTTATTTACAAACTGGTTGCTGGAAGTGCAACTGTAGTTTTGCCTGTAAATGCTTAAATATAAATCTCCTTTTATACTCAGTAAATTATTTTTAAAGACCCTTATGTAGTGGGAACTGTACTCCCCTCACCTGAGACTTTTTTTGGAAATAGGGGAGTATGATAACCGTACTTCCTACCCTCAAACTTCGCACATTACACTTTAACCGCAGATATTGTAGCTAAGACGTGATCAGTTACTTTGATGTCGACTAAAGAGTTTTACATATTCATAATAAAGAAGCGTTGGAAAGTGAGAACTATATAGAGAAGCCTCTCACAGTCTGAGCTGTACATGTATGAGGGTAATGCCTGTACTTTACAGTTCAGCACATTATTTCTTGTTGTGTCTACAGTGGAAAAGACCTTATCAAGCACAGCTTAATTGCAGGGGCCTCAGGTCTGAGCTGTATTTGAGACGAGCAATTGAAAACCTTTCATCAAGACTAGATAGTGCATCCAACAAGATAATTGACAGCCATTAAATGCAGCAAGTATGAAAACAAAAATTATATCAAAACCCACAACTCCTTTATTCTCTGCTGGTTGTTTCAAACATTAGCATTATTGAATTCTGTGTTATTTTTCTTGTGAAATGTACAAATATTTATATAACTGGATGTTTTTCTAATGTAGAATATTTGAATTATCCTCTTTATAATAACTCCTGAGCTTTCTCTTCTGTAAGCCTTGCCTCTGCTGTTTTTCCCCCGTAGCCAACACGTTCAATAACTACTGCTGTAAATACTTAATGTCAACTCCTACTAGACATATATTTTGGACAAGAACTGCTTTTTACATTGCAAAAGAGCTTTATGCTGCACCACTGCTAAGAAATGCCTCTATGTACATCAAGATGATTCATCTGATGACTGACAATATGTAAATGGTTGTTTTTACTAAATCCAGTGAAATGTGTGTATACTATACAGGTATGTTTGAATAAAATATGAAAAATATGCTTTGTATCTATACTTTCTTAAAAATAAAAACAGACATGAGGAATTCAATGGAATGCAATAAGGTGCACTACTGTCTTAAAACCTACGTACAACCTTTATGAATAACGTTTTATAAAACTATTTAATTTAGTTATGCACATTTTCTTTTTTTTTTTAAAGATTCATGTGCCACCAGCGGCCCTTAGTTCTGCATATTTTCATTAAAAATAAACAGTTTATGATTTTAGAGTGCTGCTGTATGCTTCTTACAATGGCAAGGTGGTGCACTGTTTTTGTTTGAATGGCACCAAAGAACAAATGAGAAGAAGAAAAAGTCACATAAAAGTTAAAATATATCTTTAATATTTTATTTTTACATTCAACATTTTTACAGCCTTTAAAGTTAACAGCCTCTGGAGATCTGCCAACAGTTGCATCACTTGCTTGCAAATGCCATGATCTGCTCCTGTGAAGGTAAAAAGGGACATCAACAACATCAGAAACCCGCTCGCCTTTGACTCATGCTTACTAAAAGCCGCTTTAAAGAACCCGTAAACCAGCGAACTCAAAACATTTAATATGGAAAGAAAGGCCACGTCTTACTCCGTGCCTCCATAGTGAAATGCCTTTTAAACCTGTTACAGTTGTGTCGGTCTGAATCACTTAGTAGGGTATAAAGCCATTTCACATGAGTGGTCATAATAAAAGGGGTGTGAAAACACGAGCCAACACCGCTGTCCGCTGCCCCAGGGCCAGCTCTGCACCCCACCCACACACTTTTGGTAACACTAAATTTGGGGCTAAACTTAGATGCCATAGTAGTAGGTTCAGAACCCTGGAAATTATAGAGATGGCTTAAGTAAAGCTCCGTGTAATCAGAAAAGAGGGTGAAGGGTGGGGTCGGCCTGGAGGCGGGACTTAGGTTTGACAGGTGGTTGATGTTATCTGAGTGACGGGCAGGTTCACTGGGACTCACAGAAGGATTCGTTCAGGCTTACCTTCATCGTTGGGAGCATGTTGGTGGCCTGCAGACCGAAGGTGCGTAGGAGGACGACGGGCGCAGCGTTGGTGGAGTAAAGTCGTTTCATGAGGTCGATGGCAGCCATCATGGGCAGATTGTGTCGCTGGCGTTCAGTTTCATATTCTAACAGGTGCTGCATTGCTCCTACACAGACAAAGGGTTGAAAAACACAGCTTAAGTTTGTCATATGTTTTCTAAATGAAGTCAACACACTGGTACTATTTTGACTGGTACACTGATATTTTTTGGGCCATTTTGCCTTTATTAGATTGGACAGCTGAAGAGAGACAGGAAATGTTGGGAGTAGAGAGTAGGGGATGACATGCAGCAAAGGGCTGAGGTTGGATTCGAACCCACAGCGGCTGCGCTGAGGACTATAGCCTCTGTATATGGTGCACGCGTCATAACCACTAGGCTATCGGCGGCCCCAGGATTTCATTTTTGAATGAAAAGCAGCTTCCATACAGTGCCTGGCATAACGAACAGCAAAAACAACATCAAATAAATGTTACCGGAAAAGCTGCAGCTTTTTATAATTCAGATCAACAGCATGCACTTGAGCTGGAGTTATGGAAAAGCGCTTAGAGTAAACCACTGCGCCTTGGTCGCAGCGTTTGTGTCTGTTTAGAGTTCTCACTGACCCAGGTCCTTCCCGTTGAAGGCCGCCTTGCTCAGGAGCTGCGTGAGACAAGCCACATCCCCGAAGCCCAGGTTGGCTCCCTGACCCGCAAGAGGATGGACACGATGGGCTGCATCCCTGCAAAGACAAACATTTCCCCTCTGTTGACTCACAGTGTGCTATTTTATGCTGAGTGCAGGATCACTGTGGGAAGTTCCCTTACATGTGAGGTAAAACAACAACAGCTCACAGTAATGCTTCAAAAAGATGGTTTATTGAGAATTTATCGACAGGTATCTTTACTTTAAGTCTTACTGCAGAGTTCTTTACTTTTGTCATGACATCATTAAGTGTCTGCAACCTGTCATGTGGACACATTTTGAACGTCATTCCTTGAATTCACTTAGATTTTTTAGTGAAAGCATCTTTCATATTTTTTCTTCCTCAACTTGTCTGACTCAATTTAACTTGGTTATTTTATAAGCATAGACAATTAGAAGAACAGGATAAATGATTATAAAACCATTGAATGCACATTAAATGCCCCTAAGTCATGGTTTGATGGCTGACTTTGTCTATTTTTGTTCTTTAATGTGAAGCTCTTTATGCTGCTGTCTTGGAGTCCCTTCACAAAAGATTTTGTACCTCAGTGGGAAAATTCCTAAAAAACTAAAGGTTAAATAAAGGTTGACTGTTTTACCCGATGAGAGCGACCCTGTGCCTGATGTACTCTGATGCGTGACCCATGCCCAGAGGAAACATGACCCGTGTCTTTGGGCCGATCCCCGCCACACTCGGGGGAAGCTGTCGGGGTGAACCTGCAGATGGCATAATGGCCGACAGGGCATTGCGGAACAGCGAGCCGGCTGTCTCGATCAGCTCTGACTGGTTCTCATTACTCCACTGTAGGTGAGAGGACACAGACACATCGCGGTGCGGGAAAATGGTCAGACAAGAGAGAGAAAACAGACATTAGCCTTTCGAGTGGTCAAAGAAATTAGCTGACATAGGAGCAAAGCTGAACTCCATGCCAGAGAAAGTGCTTTTTTCCCCTCCCTAACCAACTGGTTTGGCAGAGCTGTGTGAGCTGGGCTAATTAAAAGAAGATGCTGGCCAGGCTATGCTGTTGAATTAGCTCTGTTTGAAAAACATTCCATGCAGTAATGGTCCACACTGGGAGACCACAGGTTTAATTAGCAAACCAGGCCTGAAACCAAACGTGACTCAACCGTGGTGACCCCGTCCATCAACAGGCCCTTTAAAAATAGCCAGCTTGGGAAAAAGGAGTTTCTCCAAACACAAAGAAACGGACAGTGAAATATTAGAATTGTTTATAGTTTGGGCCCAACAATGACATTATTGTTTGTATGAGTCAGTGAAAACAGCTGAATTGGTCTATGGGGTCTATGGAGCACCCCTGCCACATACCTCACAGTGCCCAGAAAGTTATCAACATCTCTCTGACTCATGGTCAATCACAATTTAAACACAGCATCAGCATTTTTGATGGATAGAGGGCGACTCACAAAGGCAGAGTTGATTGCGTCAACAAAGCTCTCCTCGTCCAGCTCCAGCAGCTCCTCTGCGAGCCGATGGCTAGTCGACCATACGAGAGAGCTCTCGGTGTCTGACAGCTGCAGGCACAGAACGAGGACACTAATACCAAATACTTCAGTGACAGACGGATATTTAGCAAGACAAGAATTACAGGAGAAAAATGAAGATATATTACCGGTAACATCGCAATAGGCCCAGTTGGGAGGAACCTCTGCCATGCGACATTGTTCTCCGTGGGCTGGCAACACATAAATCAAAAATATTGTGGTATTGTATTGTATTGCATAGGTGCTAATTATATATACTGCACACCAAAACATGATATAATAAAGTGTACTTCTTAGTGGGTGTATCGTTCTCTGCATGCTGACAGATGTGACAACAAAATGACTGTCATATTCCAAACACTGAGTACATTCACTCAGTACAATACAATGCTGTTTGCTGAAAGTATAAACACACAATACAGCAAAAAAAAAATCTGCATCTGTAATCTGTATGGATATGATGGAGGGGATACTCACCTCTGATAGGTGCAGCACAGCAACCACAGCGGACTGGTCATAATTCCACTTGACTGTTGGTATCCCCAACTTGCGCCTTACCATTGAGTTTGGACCGTCTGCACCAATCTGCAAACATGTCCAGATAGAAAAAATGAAACAAGAAAGCAAAGACACATGAAAGAACTACGAGCTGAAGGGTGGAATCAAACTGACCAGCAGCTTGGTTTGTATAGTCTCTCCGCTGGCCAGTGTGACCTGCACCCACGGGACAGACTCCGCTGCCTGGTGAGACATGGGCCACCTGTACTTCACCACCTTGGACCTGTACTTCACTTGCACGTTATCTGATGGGCAACACAGACAGAGAAAATGGTGACTTCGGAGTCTGCTAAACAAGAACAATAAGCAGTAGTCCTTAAAATAAAAATGGTGTGACTCTCTCACAACAAAGGGATCAGTCGTGGTCCTTTGTGTGTATCATCACACGAAATCAGTGCTTTGCAACTGTTTCAGTCCAAACGCGAGGATGGTTTGCCTTGCAGCCAAAGCAGTGGAAGATCTATAAACCACCTCATAAAACACCACTGGTTTTCCTCCCTGGCACATGCAACTGCTGAAGTTCACATTTGACAGTCTTCTAAATGGCCTTGGCCTGTCACATTGCACTGACTAATAGTGTTTATCTACAAGAACACCAAGCCACGCTTTGCACATGCTGCCAGCTGCCAGGAGTTTGCACTAAAACAGCCCCTCTGCCTAAAATATCAGCTGCTGGTCCTTCCCAAACATGAAAGGATCTTGAGCTACGCTGGCTCAGGCTGACTTGGAGCAGGACCCATCCACAGAACTGCTACTGGTCCCTGAACACGACATAAAAATTTGGTTTTCAGTGATTGGAGAGCATGGTAACATTGAAAACAGCTGGCCTGGAGCACTTTTCTCGTATTGCGCTGAACACAACAGCACCATGGGTAAAGAGAGGAAAGAGAGAGAGAGAGAGAGAGAGAGAGAGAGAGTGGAGGACAAATGGCAGGCACATGAGGCAAAAACGTGCTGCAACCACACATCCGTTGTTTGGCGCAAAATGTTGAAAACTGTTTATAAATATGCCACTTTAACTGTCAAGCACATAGCTGAGCGAAGTTTTATTTGCGAACCTCACAAAAGTTGGTCTAATGTCAACAGCAGAGCGGCACTAGAGACTGTCAGCGCTTTCGTGTCTTAAGAGGTGGAGAAGCTCGGGAGCACATGACGGCTTTAAATAGGTCACTGGACCACTTCACGTGTCAACAGAGGGTGCCGGGCTTTTGCAAGCTCCCGCAATGTGAGGTTTTGATTGAAATTACAGGAAAATAAACATAAACGCTTCAAGAGCTTTAGTTGTATTTTAAAAAGGCACCAGGAGGGGGAACAAACAAAACACAAATCTGGGGACAGGATGGAATAAATGTGGTGGCATTAAGTGCCAGACTCAGCATCTATTAGGAAGATGGAACAGGACTGAGAAGGTTCTTACAGAGTGCTGCTACTGTGTGAGGATTCATGTTTTAATCATAAGATGCTCTGCTTACCGGACAGGCTGTCCAGCTGCTTTGTGAGCGCAGCCACGACGACGTCGTTCTCCACGATGTACGCCATCTCCTCCTGCAGATTCTCCTTATCGAAAGTGATCAGGGCATCCGAGCAGGCATCCCAAACCTAAATGAGAGGCCAATTATGCATGTGGTCTACAAGTCTATCCTTAAATGCATCCCCTTTCCCTATATATAGCTGGGCAGAGAAGTGCTGCTTCGCTTAGTTGAACACATCAAAGTTTAGCTACCGTTGGAGGTTGGCACAGCATGCATACATACACCACCAGGGTCACCAGCACCCCTCTGGCTGGACGTTTGACTTTAACTTAATGGACATGACATGCTGTGATGTGGATTTTTCAAAAACATTTTCTCGGAAAGGCAAATAACAAATGACATGTTTGTGTACACACAGACTGAATCAATATCTACCCGCAACCAAAAGCAGCAGGTTGAGATTTAGTTGTAGGTTTCTTAATTTCAACCCTGGACGCCCGTTTGAGTTCAACATGAGGGGGTAAAAAAAAAAAAAAAAAGTGTTTCTACAAGATTAATCCTCTCCTGACTTGTAACTATGGTGACACAACCCATCATTGTGCAGTAATATGCTGATGTACTACTTCTTTCCAACTTGCCATAAAGTAGGGGGATATACTCCACAGAAAACCACTAATGGCAGTGGGTTTGCAGCTTGTGATAAGTGGTTGGGAAGAAAGATTTACTGAGACCAGCCCAAAATTGTTTTGGGTTTGTTTAACGTGAGGTGAAATGATGCAGGCTTTTGGATACTTTCTGTGCAAGGTTTTAAACAATACACATCCTTGCAACGTGAAAGAGAAAAGGATTGTGTGTGAAAAATGATTTGTTGATAGAGAAAAACAGTGTTCAACTTTTATTTCAAATCTGAACCTCTCAATGCTAACGGGACGTTTAAGGCGGAAGAGCATTTTAAAGCATGGAAAGAATGTTATTTCGAGCTGTCCTGCAGTGCATACTTTCCAGTGCTATGGCTGAGATGGATATGACTACAATTCAATGGACAAACAAGCCAAAACAGTGGTGGCAGAGAGAAGGTATAATGGGAGAGGTACACTACTATAATCACTGGAAGGCACTGCATGATGACATCTTAGGCCCAGAGAGAAGCCCTGCGGTCAGGGTTTGGTACACGCCGACCACATCTTACAAGAGGGCCTGAGCCTGCGCCCACAGCCGTAAAGCCGGTTCACTCTGCAGCAAACAACCACTCTCCTAATCTTTCATCTTTTCACCGTTGTTCACATGAATCTTCTTAATTAGAAGATGAGAGGAAAGAGTAGCAATTTAAAAACATCAAAAATAATTGACTCTCTATTAAAAAACATGGCTTTAATAAATAGTGTTCATGTTTAGTGCTTTGAAAATGTCAGGAGATGGCCTTCTTTTAAATATACTTTTTTTTTCCTTGGAAATCCTCGTGCGAAAGATCCGTCAAAGCTACTGAAAGCCCTTAAATTCCACAGAGGAATGAACAAAATGCATGCTACGTGAAACCACCCGTTTGCCATTTTAATGGGAACAATTACATACCATACACATGATTATATGATACCGTATTGTGTTGCTTGTTCATTAAGCTGAATGACTGAGTAGACGCTGAGAGTCACAGATTTCACTCTCCGCAAATTGCATGGTGCCATGATTGATGGATGACAGAAATACATACAGTAAGGCCGTGAATTAGAAAGTCTGGAGGACATATGAAGGAAAGCTCAAGATGTATAAGTAAGAGCCATACTGTTGCAGTAAGGCTTTAGTGTATACTTTCATGGAACTTTCTTTGAACTTTGTAATTACTTAAAGCATGTGTTGCCCTACTTTCTAAAAAAAGAAACTTAATGTTGTAGTGAACAGGAAGTCAACATACCTGCATCTTTTTATACGGCTTGCACCTCATCTTTGTGATGTTGTCCCATACTCCTATACCTGAGCGTGCACAAACACATTTCCAAACAGTTAAGAAATGTATATGGTAGAATGTATTCAAATTTTCAAAAAAGAAATCACATTGTGAAAGTCAAACCACGTCTTTATTGCGTACATGCTGGAAGGAAATCAATCTAATGAGTCAGTGTGATCAGGGTCATGTTTTAAAGGAACTGGGCAGATTGAAGTAAAGTGGATGAGTTTCCCTCTGTTCACCTGAAGGTCCGAAATAATACAAATGTTCGTCTTTAAAGGAGGAGACATATTTCTGCTGCTTAAAGATGTTTTTCCTTTTTGACAAATTTTGATTACTGATTGTCAGAACTGCCAGAACATGCTGATAACTAGAGCCCCGATGATATAGTGCAACAAAAATAAACATATCATTTTACTATCACAGACCGTAGTCTGTCCTTCTAACCCTGTTTGATAGTGATATGTTGTTATCACTGGTGTCCGGCCTGACACATATGACTGAAGAAATCCTAAACTAAAACCAAGCTGAGCCAACGTTAACTGCAGACTGGCTAACAGCTCCTCCTCATGTCATGTGTCAGCTGAAGAGGAGAGGAGACACTTAGATTTGACATAAAGTTGCTTTCATTTCTGGTTTTTACAAAATCAAATGATAATCATTTTAAATAAAATGTAAGATATAGCGTTAAAAAGTGTAATTTGAAAAAATTCATAGCTAGCATTTTACTAGCCTTGACTGACTCACTTTTTTTATTTGCTTCTATGAATAAATGGTTTCTAGTTGCAGACAGAATGTTTATTATTCCCGTACATGTTTTAGTTTGGAGAAGGGGAAAAAATGGATATTTGGGGATCTTAAAACTTGTGTTTATTAGCCCCATTCAAATCAGAGCATTAAGTACTTGCTGATACTCTACAGAGCATTTAGGAAGCATCACTGACATTTCCTAATCTGATTTTTTCAAAACTGATTTACTGATCCTATCTGCTAAATCATAAGATAAATAGTGAAAAACACAAATACATCTGGATTCATCTTTATACATCTCTGACTCAGTGCTCGCTCTGGTGCTACATACCAGAATGCAAGATACACTATATTAAGTGGTAGTGGGAGATATCCTATCCAACTATATTAAAAACCATAAAAACAAGAAATTTAACACCTTGTGTAAAGTTGCTGTAAAAGATAGAGTAAACATTTTCCATTAGCATGAGGGATATATGAACCATTTTCTGTTTGTCCACATAACAGTTTGAGGCAACTCAATGTCACAGCAAAGCACGATGTTTCCAATCAACTTCTTGTGCTGCACTACTGCTAATGCAGACATTCTATGGAATACTCCAATGAAACTTCAGTGTCAAAATTAAACACAGATTTTGAGCAGATGAAGATAATAAACTGTACAAATATAATGCAAAAGACCAGCGTAAGGTCTCAGCCTAATGTAAACTTGATGTAAGTTTAGACCTGATTCAGGGTAAATGTGGATAAACTTCACTGTAATACGGACAAATTGTTTAACCCTACGATTGTTTTCTACACAACAACAACTATTGTGAGTCACTGTATTCATGTGTATTCTTGGGTCAGTAAGAAAATAACAATGTAAGCGTTCAACAATGAAAATGTATTTTTGATGATAAATAACAGTGTACAAAAGTGGGTCATAAACCAGTACGACACAGTTTTGAATCCTGAAATAACAAAAACAAAGGACCAGACTGATACTTTATGGTTTCAAGACCTCACATGGTGGACTTAGAATATAGACCATGTCACATTTATTAGTCTATCAGGCCCAGATTAAGTTACGCAACTAAATGTCCAATATTTTAGCTTGTATAGCTAATAGCTTGTATAGCTAAAAAGTATAACTAAATCTCAAACATTTAGTTATACTTTTAACAAAAGTCTCATAACTACGAAAAAACGTAGTGTTAGGAAATGTCCAGGTTGACGTATCAGATGAGGACCAATCAAGGTCAGATATGATCCCTCCAAAGCCAACGAGTCTGGACAGTGTCTGATCCCTGGCTTACTGTGTGGGCGTTTTTCTAAATAGTCTCACACCTCAAGCCTCTCCCAGGAAGGAAACTAATCACCACAGAAATAACTTTTGAAATCGTCCTCTAAGTTGCACAATGCATTTCATCACAGACATGGAAAACCAGTGTTTTTGTGTGTCATGTTGTAAAAGTAGATCAACTATACCACTGAGAAGGGTCGCAGAGCCTGGGCTGATGGAGCTGACTCTGGTGCTGTAGGTGTCAGGGACCTTGTCCATCACTTTCTTGTTACCTGCCTCAAGCAGGAGGATCTTCTTACCGTCCAAGTTAGGATCCATACCTAATATAAATCATGCAATTATTGTAAAAAGGAGAAAAAAGAAAAGCAAACACAGCACACATGTGTAGATATAGTCTTAACCTTGTGGTGTACTTCTGTGTGTTAGGACAATCTGGTATGACATACATGAGGACAGATCCTTATTACAGTGTTTTATTTATTTATTTTAGATTTAGCTTAAGTCAAACACCCACATGTTGGCAGTCAGTCTTAGGAAAGCCTCACTCACCTAGAGAACATGCCATTGCAGATCCAACCATTCCTCCTCCGGATATAATAACATCATAAACATCACTCTTGTCTGAGTCACCCCCATGATCAGCACTAACTAATCCTCGTCTGATGATTTTTATAGCAGATGTATGCTTTTCTACAATATAACACCGACCAAGACCGTTTAAGGCCAGCGTTGCCTTTGTCAGCTTGTGCATGGTTTAATCTTTTTTCATTTAGGACAACTCTCGAATTAAACCAGTCCGAGTACGAAGTCTGGATATGTTCATATGGCAATCGAAAAGACGTTTCTCCTTGATTGTGTCCTTAAAAACAGCAGCCGTGTCTCCTCTGTAATCCTGCCATGTTGTGTTGACAAGCGCTCCAAAGGAAGTACTTCCGGTTTCGTGACCAATCAGAGAAGACGTCTGTGGCGACTGGTGTTGCTGCTGATGTCCACAAACGGTGCTAATGCGATCAAAACAGAGGAGTGAGTTTAAGTAGTTGCTTCCTTTCACTAACAATACCAAATGCTGTTACATTTGTACCATCTATAAATGTCATTATCCTTCCGAAAACATTGCAGTGTTTCATGACAGAGCAAAGTTAAATGGGTTTGGAAGACGCTTTGGAGCCAGCGAGAAGCTCGTCTCCTACCAGGGTTTGCTGTATTCATCATAACTTTCGCTTCAAATGTCGGTGTATTGATGGTTATCATGCTTTTAAGTGGCAGGATATGAGAGCGGAATTGAATATAGGTTTACAGGTAAATGCACGTCGAGACGTATTTTAGCCACGAACTTAACAATAAATAAATAACCTACACGTCCCGAGTGCCCGAGGTGAGGTTGCTATGGTAACCCTTTCTCACACAAACTGCATATGGAGTTGTCGGGAAGTTTAATGCGCGGCATTTTAAAATATAAGAACCTTCGCATACAATAAAAAAGGGCAACTTAATGCTACTAAATGTGTGTTGTAATTTCTAGCCGTCAAGTTTGGTTTACATACCATCCAGTCATTGTTTTTAAAATACAAATACATGAAATTACATGAAGAAGATTGCAACAGTTTGCGTGCTGGTAATATTTACAGTCTTTGGTTTGGACCAGGTTGAAAGAGTTAATTTGCAAAAGTAGTTTACTCCGTTTAAAAAACGTTTTTATTTATTGTTTATTTCAGGTAATATCACACCACAAGTTTTGTGGCTTCCCCTAAGACTGTATTGGGTTTTTGCACCAGAACAGATTTTGGATAACATAACAGCTATATTTAAAGTGCTAATCAAAACTCTCAGGGCTCTGTTTTTCAGAATGGTTTTTATCTGTGTTTGCAAATTAACTCTTCATTTACAGTCTGTATGTTTGAGACCATATAGACTGTAAAACGTTTAATAATATACTGCAAGATGAAGGTAAATAAGAGTAATCTTTTTACTAAATGTGGACTCAAATTGGCTTTTTTTTTTTTTTTTTTTTTTTTTTAGCAGTCTCACAGGTCAGAGGAATATGTCAAAGCTGGAGACCTTTCTGGAAGAAGGACTCAGATCAGAGTTGATTCTCCAGCAGCAGCTGAAGACCCTGAAGGAGGCTCTCATGAAGCAACTTCAGGAGACACAGAAGGAACAGAGAGAGGAGCTGGAGAGGAGAATCCATCAGAATACTCTCCTGTCAACATATGATAATCACGAGTCTGGTGACAAAAATAAAGTAAACCAGCATGCTAAGTAGGTTTTTTTTTTATTGTGTTCAAGTGTTTTTATTATAAATTATATAAATGTGTGTGTGTTCCTAAAGGCAAGGCAAGTTAAGAGTCTTACCTAGCAGGTATACACAGATACGCTTACTGGTCCTGCCTAATCAAAATACATTTTGTATAACAATCCTTCCACGAAGATCTTCCTGATGATTTAGGCATACAGTCTGTATCAGATATAGCCTGATACTCCCCTGAGGACAACCACAGGGGTGCTGTTGTGGTGAAATCAACCCACAGTCTTTACATCTCAAAACTTCACCAATTGTCAGTGAGATCTCTAAATTAATTAAAATAATTAAACAAAATTAATTAAATTAATTGATTAAAATGTATATTCAAATATTCTGATGGGCGTCGCTTTGGATAAAAGCGACTGCTAAGTGAATTGTAGAATTGAATTGTAGAAATAGAAAGATTAATTAAAAACAACATATTTAATAAAGATTTCATCAAAATTAAGTTAAAATACATTGCTCTTTCAGCAACATTTAGATGAATTGCAGCTGTCTGATACATTTTTAATTAAGACCTGTAATGACACTCTTTGAATAATATAGTATGCTAAAAAAAAGCATGAAAAAGTCGTCATTTTTACACATATATCCTTTGTTCATCATATATTAAGGTGGTAATAGGCTGATTTTGTGACTGTTCAAATTTAGATCAGATTAGACCATAATACCTACATTTGGTGTCAATGTACTTTAGCGTTTCTTTTTTACGGACAAAGACAATTTTTTCAGTTTTTTCTTTATTTAGCTGATGTTGATTCCTTGGGGGGGGGGGGGGGGGGGGGTGGTAATAGGAGGTAACTTAGAAATACAGTTGTGTGTCATCTGCATAAACATGGTAAGAGATGTTATGATACTCTAGAATCTGAGCAAGCGGCAGGATGTCGATATTTAAAAGAATGGGCCCCAAAAATGGATCCTTGGGCCACATATTATATTTCTATGTCCAGATTTAAAGTAGACAAAACAAACAAAATAGTCCCTGCCATGTAAGTATGACTTCAACCAATTCAGTACATTACCAGAAAGTCCCACCCACTGTTCTAGTTTGTCGAGCAGTATGTTATTATGTTCTAACAATCTCTGCTGTTGTTTTTTTAAGACATGGTGATCTGAGAAGATCTACAGCTCAACGTCAAGATACTTTACACCATCCCAGACAGTCAGAGAGGCCAAACTCATCTCCTCCAGCCTCTGTTTGTGCAACAAGCTGGAAACATTTTCCGGACAGGACTACCTTTACCCCTACACAGTTGAGAAAAGAGAGGGAGGCCGAGGCTGAGTGTCAGAAGAAGTTCTGTGCTCTCCCAGTCCCAAGCCACGTCACTCAGCCCCTCTATCAGGAGATGATGGAGCTGAGAGAGAAAGAGAGGAAGCAGGGTCGTGAGCAGAGGAGGGACTTCTTGCTCTCTATTCAAAAACCTTTCAACTTTCAGGAGAGAGAAAAGGAGAAAAAAGAGAAGTTGATAGCAATGTTAGACCAAGTGTCACAGGATAATAAAAACAAGGTCGCTGCTGTTAAGAAACCTCCGGACAAAGAGGCTAAAGATTTGCTAAAGACAGATTCAGAACTGAAAGGTGGGTTTTTCTTTGCTGATGGTAAAGCTCGCTCGTTTTAAATTAAAATTTTAAATCTAAAATTCATTGATAACATCAAGAGATCAGAATATTTAGCTTGGAGTGTGACTGTCTTCTGCATGCCCTGGAACTGGGGGCGGCAGTAGCTCAGTCTGTACAGATCTGGGTTGGGAACCAGGGGGTCGCCGTTTTAAGTTCCGATGCGGACCAAAGTTGGCCCCGAGTACTGCCAAGGTACCCTTGAGCAAGGCACCAAACCCTCAACAGCTCTGGTGTACTCCGTGTGCAGCAGCCCCACTCTGACATTTCTTATTAATAGATGTCCATTGGTCCTGTTTGTGTCGGGCCTATGTGTGTTAGAAACATGTCTCTAATTAACAGAGTGTAAAACCAGAATTTCTCTTGGCTTAGTAAAGTACATCAAATTAAATAATAGGCAAAACAAAACCTGAATCAAGTTGATAATGTATGAATTGTGACTGACTATGAAAATAATAGAAGCCCTAACCACAAATTTAAGGACATAACAAAATTAAAGTTCTGTGTATTGGAGCGTGGATGCATACAAGAGATAGTGGTTAAAGCCTTTAGCAGCATAACTAGAAGTTGTTCTAATGCAAGCCTGAGTCAAAACGAAGTTCACAGCCTGCTCTTAAAAGAAGAAAGAGTTTCACTCAGACCTAAAATGGGAGATTATTGACAGGAGAAGAGACTGATAGGTTAGGAATCAATCACTGATTCAACCAGAACTTTGAAGAGATGCAGTGGTTCACAAATTTGATAGTATACAGAATCCAGTGTGCTAAAAACAACACACACTGCTCATTATGTTCCTGAAATCTGAGCTACATTGTATTTGATGTGGTGATGTCACAAAGAAGTGACTTTGAAAGTTTTTTTTTTTTTTACTTTTCCATTTTAACTTTATAAAAACATTCAGCGTTGTTAAAATAAATTGTATTTTAAATGTATATCGATGAATTCACTTCTGCCTTTTCAATAGCCTATATACAAATGAACGTTGTGTTTTTTTTGCAGTAGATGAAGTGAAATGGGAGAAGTGGGAAAGTGTTGAAAGACAAAAATATCGGATGTTGAATTTGTGTCTCTTACACTTGCGACGTTACTAAATCATGTTTTATACCTCTCTGTTATTTTGTACAGACCAGGAACTTTGCAGACAAGTTACCACACTGACATCAGTCCAACGAGAGAGTCCTGCTGTGTCTGGCAGCCCCAAACTTCGCACTGCTGACCGCACCAGGAAGGAAAAGTTGGGATTCCTGAATGAGAGGCCGAGCTTCCAGCCTAAAATCAACCATCAGATCCCTGATTTCAGCAGGATGCACAGAGCTTTGCAGACAGAGGGGCTGAAAAAAACACAGAATAAAGACGGGATAAAATGTCAGCCTTTTCATCTGAGGACAGCAGCGCTGCCTGCGAGGCAAAGTAGGATAAGTTCTGAACCCTTACAGGTAAAACATTTTCAATACCTCAGAGATGTTGTTTGGTTTACTTTGAGAATTGTGGAAATGGTTATTTGGTTAATATTTTGGTTGCTGCTATATATTTATTCATATCCTTACAGTTTGGTTGGAGTTAACACAACCAATAGGAGCAATTTTAGTCAAGCTTTCTTTCTTTTTTTGATTACATGTTTGGATTTTTCTAGCGTTTACAATTCTTTACACGCTTTAGGACAGAAATATAGTTTGTGAAATTCATCACATTTTTAAAACTAATATGGAATTTTCATTCAAATGTCTTCACAAGAGACATGAGTAAAAATATTTACAGATGTAGTTAAATAAGTATGTCAGTAATTAACACTGATCCAAAGTGATAAAAAGTTTTTTTTACCCTTTTTGACTAATGTTCTCACTCAGGTATTATATAGTTACTAAAGAGGAACTTAATTAACTCTGTCAGGCATTTAAAGGCTGATTCTTCTGTCTAAGCTACTGTATTTATTATCTATATTTAAATTTGTCGTTGAAGGTTGGCACTCAAGGACGCTTCTTTACAGAAGCGTCTTTGAGTGCCAACCTTCAGTTTGTAGATCAACAAACTTGGGTTATAGTACTAAATGACCTCATAGTTGATAAATGTATAGCTGATTGAGCCATGGATGGATTTAAGTGTATATTTGAAGTATTTTTAAGGTTAAGGTATGTAGTGTGTTATATTTTGGTGTTCTGGGTTCTTATTTATGAAATCATTTATTGTGCGATTATAATGAGAAGGCGGAAAGCGGATCACATGGGTATGGGTATATTGTTGACCGCTATTGTTTTTGGCTCACTTCGATTACTTCTTTTTTAGTTAATGCACGTCATCACAAGTCGTTTATTTTTGTTCATTCATAAAAAGTCAAGCGTATTTTTCGTATTGCAGTGATTTTTTTGGCAAGCCCATCATACAAAATACTAGGCCCAACCTCAGCTTCTCAGCAGCTTAATTGTTCTGGAAAGTCGCTATACGAGCTGGTGGAGCTTCTTCTCACTGGCTCTACTAAAGCAGGTTGTTGGATGCTTTCAAGGCCGGCCCGACCGGTCTCCACTGTGCCAACCAAGATGCTTTGCCGCAGCCTTTCCTCAGCTCGCTCAACTGCATCTTGTTCACACCACTTCCTTTCTGTTCTGACCTTGATGAGGTGAATTTTGAGTCAGTGGAGTCTCGTAGAGAAGTACCTCCCTGGCTCAGATGATCTTGAACTCCTCTACCAGTCTGCAGCAGGGAAACCGCAGCTTGGTGTTTCACCAGCACAGGGCACTACTGCTCAAGCCACCTGTGTGGGAACTCTCTGAATGATCTTTCTCTGGAAGCCTTCCATGATGGTTCGTATACTTCGTAGATAAGCAGTGGCCAGAGGAGTAGAGGTAGGATATGTGTTTTTGGTAAACCTAGAACTTGAATATACCATAGAGCCCTGACTTGTCCGCTGCAGTGAGCCAGGTTAGAGGTCGAGAGGGCCAAGAATTTTCCATGTAATTTATGAGTCAGGTGTTGCTCTTCTTCCTACTGATCGGTTTTATTTCTAAGTTGATATATTCATATTGTTCCTCGTGTACAGATACCAAGACCAAGTCAACTCTGTAGAAGCAAGTCAATGGGGGCCCTTACTTCACTCTCCACAGACACACTCCCCACATTTATAACAGATGCCGTCAGGAAGCGCTGCATGGCCATCAGGTGATTTAGACAGTCATTTTTTAAATGAATGTATTTTACTTTTACACTAAATAGTTATATCCTCTAAAAGGACGATTTGTTTTTTACTCTTCAGAAAGTCAATGGAATTGAGGGAGAGCAAGAATCAGGAGAGTGTGGACTGGTTAAGGAAGTTCCACATGAGGTCCCAGGTCATGCAGAAGACGGTCTCACTCCATGCTAGGCTGCTGGACCCACACAGCAGCTTGAAAGAAGTGTGTCATGAGAAACTACAGCAGCATTGGTGAGTGTCAGTCAATTGAGGCCGTTCATAGTCCAGTTTTGCAAGATTTAAAAGTCACATCACGACAACCACAACTGTTGGAACTGTAATCTCCTCCAACTTGAAGGGAAGCTGACAATCAGCGGATGAGAGAGTACATGAAGGAGTTACGGAACATGAAGGCACGCGTCAGTGAACGCCCTTATTTGTTTGAACAGGTGACACAGGTGAGTAGCACGGTAAATGAGCAGATCAAACCTTGTTTTAAATGACAAGCCTGTCCAGTGTAACTCTGAGTGTTTACTGGCAGAAAAATGCAAAAGCTCATGCAGAGCAGACATACAGGAACAAGCTGAAGAAAGCCGGATTAAAGGAACAATTTGTTGAAGAAAAAGGAGAGGCAACATCATCCAGATCAGATGAAGACATAGACCAGAATGACATTCAGAGCAGGTAAGCATGGTGGGATTTTTTAGTAAATTTGTTTAACATACCACTGTATCCAGTAAAAAATATGAATAGCACTAGTGCTTCAGAGCCAAGGACTTCATGTGGTTAAGTCATTTTACATTACATAATTTTCTGAGCTTGCCCTGCAAGTCTTCAGTGAAGAAAAGACAAAAACTGAAGCCAAGCAAAAGTTCGACATAATTACAATATAGTCATTTTCTAACCCAACATGTCTGATTTAGGGATGAAAATGTAGACGACGGGGAGAAAATTGAAGATGTGGATGAGAAGAGCGTGAAGTCCAAAGGAGAAATGCTATGATCAGAAGAGTTAAGGCGGCACAGAGTTTTTGTGGCCTCACCGCCAGAAAACAACAGCGTCCTCAAAAATGATTCATGTCACGGCTTACTGTCCGCAGCAAGCGTTTGGTTGTTTAAGATGTTCAACCATAAATTATGAAATTATAAAACATTCTGGGTTTTACAATCGGAAATTTTTGCAATTACAAGTTATAGAAAGTACAAGTTTATAGAAGTGTATATGTTCTAGGTTGTAAATATTTGTATATGCTTTGAGTTTAACACATATATGGATATAGGATCTGCATGAAAATAAATTAAACGTAAAAAAAATCTGCTTTTGGTTTTTTAGACCACAGTTTTGCTTAAGAATAAAAACTCTGTAATTTAGAGAATTATGATACTTGGTTACCAGAATAAACAGTTCAACAACAACATAACATTAAATTGTACCAATCATTGTTGTTTGACCCACACTGAATCAAGAAGCTTTTGATATCAAAATAAAAGATTACAGGGTACATACGATCTCTTTCTCTGCTGATTCTTTGAAAAACAAGCAAAGGTCATTTTTTGATTGGGCAGGTCCCATAAGGACATTTAGCGTCTGACACAGGCTTTTCTCAGATGCTCTGGTTAAAGTTCCCAGTTGTTTCTTTTGCCACACTGCCTAAATAAACATCTCACTGAGACCATTTAAGTGGTCTGCTCTGAGCCTATAGACCCACATCAAATACACTCATACACTGGCCTTCACTGTAAACCTGTGCTTAGAAAGCCGACTTCCAGGAATTTTAGAAATCATTTTAACTTACAAACCACACGGGAATGTCTTTCTTAACCATCATAATCAAAATGTCATTATGAAGACACCAGTTCATACCAGAGAGAATACTTTTCTGTAGGCAGATATGTCATGCATTGACGCTAAAAGCAGTGTTTGAACAACTTTCAATCAGAACAGAAAAAAATTAATTCACATTAAATAACATTACTATTTGTCCTTGTGTGCATCACTACAGAGAATGGCAGGGAAAGAGAGTCTGTAACAGTATTTAGCTGAATATTTGGAATATTCTTTACAAAAAAAAAGACCAAAAAGTATAAAAGCTAAAATGTTGTCAAATAACAACTTATTTATATAATAATTAATCCTAGGGTCTTTTCCATGAAATATTGAACATCACATGACACCTCAAGGGCTCCATCCTGTCAGGTTGTCATGGGAACCGTGTTTCCCTCCCCACTCGGCCTTGTCGTCCCTCAGGAGAACACTATGCAACTCTGATTCCCCTGATGCACGGCTGAAAAACAGAGCCAATCTCTTAGCATATGTCAGATAATATCCAAGTGAGAAGCTTCCTCCTGCTGTAGCAGACTCCTGTGACCTGTCTTGAAACAAACTGAAGTGGAACGCATTTAGAAGCTGAGAGAGGGAATAAACATGTCTCATTTAGATTAATGAGAGGCTGTGTGCTGGGCAAACAAATGTTCAGATCGGGCTAATTGAGGAGTGGCCCTGCTTGGCAGATGAACAATATCATTTTACCAAAGTGGTGCATTTTTCCCCCAGCTGCTTTAGGATATAGAAACTCCCACACGTTTAATTATGTAAATGCATGGGTTGCAAATATATGCAGCCGAGGAAACACCGTGGAATAGATCCTATCGCTCTCAATCCTATTAACTGTCATAATGACAGAGTTCTAGGTCTAATATTTGTGACATATTTGTCTGATATTTTTTTCTGACATGTAGACTCTCCTGCCCTTCAGTTACCCCTGAGCTCCCTCCATTCCTCATCACCTGACGAAGCCCGCCCACCTGCCCACCTGTTCCCACATCCTCATCAGCTCAGCAGCTTATATAACGCTCCAATAACCCCCTGCCTCCTTTTCATGATATATATATATATATATATATATATACATACACTTTTTCTACTGAGCCTTTAAACAACTGCAACTGCTCTGCAATACATGCATATGTTGTGTTTCCTTTTTATTCCTCATTCATTTCTTGTGCATTTGAATTATCTTCTTATTGAAGGCTGAGTATTTTACAGAGTAAGTACAATGTATGTTGTGTGTGCATGTTCAGTCTGTGTTTTAGTCCTTGGTTCACCTGCAGGAGGAGCTGTGGCTCGCTGCAGCCTCTCTGAAGCAGAAGAGACAGATCCCTCTTTTTCTCCTTCAGTGGCATGAATAATATCATCCCCGTGCTGGAGAGAGAGCATATCAAGAGGCAAACGGGGAAAGGGAGAGAGAGATAGCAGCCAGTGTGACAGATAAGAGCGTGGCACAACTCTCCCTGACTAGCACTGTGGGCCAGGGAAAGATAGAGAGCAAGTGCACCAGAGTGTCAGGCAAGGCTGCAGCCTGCACACACACAAACACACTCACACAGACCCCAAAGCCTTGCTGCAACAGAAGAAGTTCAGAGGGAAGATTGACTCCAGGAAGGTACAGTATATTTGTGCATCCCTAGCTGCTGTTTCTCCCTTTGTTTTGGAAACATTGTTGGTAAAATCAGCTGTTGCGCTTCTTCCATTGTTCACTTTGTTTTCCAGGTGACAGAAGTTTCCTCCTTGGATTACCTCATATGTTATGGATTTCCTCACACTGCCCCTTCTTGTCCTGTAGAGAAGTTGTTTGTCTCCCCCCTCTAGACAAACTTGCCTTGTGTTTACAGCCTGAGGGAGGATGGAGGAGCTGTCAGGGAAAGACAAGGAGCTGATACGAGGAAGCTGGGAGAGCCTGGGCAAGAATAAAGTTCCTCATGGTGTCATCATGTTTTCCAGGTAATGTTTCACACTATCAGCAAAATTCAAATAGAATTAGACAGTGAAGAATGTGTTACAGGAGGAGAATATCTATTCTGTGCAGATATCATTTCATCCAAGCAAATGCTTTCCTTAAGATGGAAGTATCTTGCTGTTTTTCTGCTGTTATTTAAAAGCTGTGCTGGAAGACGTAACCAAGGTGTTGAGAGAGAATCAAGCTAGATCTTTTGCTGCACACTTTCACCATGCAGGGACCGGAAGCTTGACTTGTTGCCTGGCGACGAGCTGCAATAATCCACAATTTACTCTGAGACAGCTGCCACTAAATCCATGACAAGCACAAGAGATTTGTAGATGCAGGATTTACAGATTGATTTTTATGGATGTGTATACACGTATAGAACAGTGTGGTATTTGTCTGTGGTAGACTGTTTGAGCTGGACCCTGCGCTCCTCACTCTTTTCAACTACAATACAAACTGTGGCTCCACACAAGACTGCCTCTCCAGCCCTCAGTTCCTGGAACATGTCACCAAGGTGAGCTCTGTTTACCACACTCACAAACTCAAGTTGCACTCTATGCCTGTGCACGGTTGAAACTCTCTCTGCATGTGCATTTGCATGTGATCGCAGGTGATGCTTGTGATCGATGCAGCAGTCAGCCACCTGGACGACCTTCACTCCTTGGAGGACTTTCTGCTCAACCTTGGGAGGAAGCATCAGGCGGTTGGAGTCAACACACAGTCATTCGCTGTAGGAAAAAAATTAAATGGAACAACTCTGGAAAAGCAATTACACGAGTGAATGAGCTGTGACAAATATGGGGTAAAATATTCTCTGTGTGTGTTTTGTGCTTTAAGGTGGTGGGTGAGTCCCTCCTCTACATGCTGCAGTGCAGTCTGGGTCAGGCCTACACAGCACCACTGCGTCAAGCCTGGCTCAACATGTACAGCATTGTGGTAGCAGCCATGAGCCGAGGCTGGGCCAAGAACGGGGAAGACAAGGCGGACTGAGGCACACGGCAGGTGCTGCTGAGCAGTTGCTGTCAAATCACTCGACATGGTTGCCATGGAATAAGGCTGTGTAACTTACAGCATTGTGGCTTTGGCTGCTGTACATTTGCTCTGTGAGTGGGGTCGCATAGCGTAGCAAATGTTTGGTGTGGTGACTATTGGAGCAACCAATCACAGAGTTTATTTTCTTTGCTGTGGATGTTTAGCTGCCAGGCAATGCTGCTGTTAAGCTGTGAGGACCCGAGCCAGCCTGCTTCACTTCCTCCAAGTTTCGGACCTGAAGTCTGAGCGCCTCTCTATGAGATAAAGGATAACTGTTAAGTCTCTATGTATATAATGAGTTGATATATCTACTCAAATTATAACAGTGACTGTAGTGGTCTTTGTGATGTATCTTAAAACAGGTGATAGATCATATATTTAGGCATCACACACTACTCAGACTGTTGTGTTACTGTGGCCAGCATGGGCAGCTCTCTTTCTAACTGGAACACAGTGATACTTTACAAAACATCTTCAAAGTGTTAGGACATATGGAATATACAGAAGAAAATCCTATCCAACTTAAACTATTACTGTGCTTTCTATTATTATTATTATTATTATTATTATTATAACATATCCATACTCCTTTTTTTTAGTGTGTAAGACTTTATCTAACAGTAACCCATTGATAAGCAAATTAAAACATCTTTATATACTGACAAGAACTGTTATACTCTGATAGCTTTCTTTGGAGAACAATGACTGTTAAGGCGTGCAAGTTCACCTCACTCAACTCAGTGTGTGATGTTCACTTTAGTAAAGGCTGTGAGTATTCCCATAGGCTTCAGCTGACTGTTAGACTCTTAATAATAGACTGTTATGCGACCTTTATAACGTTTTAAAGTAAAGGGCATTTTAGAGGCAGTATACAATCTTTGTTCTGGACCTATCCGTCTCCAGTCATTGTTATTGAAGTAGTAGATTTGTTGTACTGTACTCGCTTCTCTCAGTATTGCTAATCATCCGTGTTATTGTGGCTACAAACATACTATAGCTTTAGCTTTGGAGGTGAAGATGAGCAGGTTAGTGTTAGTTATTTGTTTTTCCTCCCACACATAGTATCCTCGTTAACATAAAGAAAATGTGAACATTTGTTTTTGATTATAAAACAAAGACAAACTGAATTTATGAACAAAGATTATTTCTGCCATTCTGCCATGTGTATCATCCGCAGCTCTTATTTACATTCATAGTCATAATGCCAAGTAACTTAGCAACAGGGTGCCAGTTATAGAGAATAACAGCATACAGTACAACTGTTAATCCAAGTCTGCGTTTACTTGGACAAAGTTTATTTTTATATAGTATGAAATATTTGTGTAGTTAAGAGCGTTGACTTTTTTAATGTGAGTACATCATCCAGATGTTTTAATTTGTTGACCCTGCTTTGTTTACCCTTATTCATGTGCAATTGTTAGAGGACATTTAAAAAAAAAGCTGAGTTTTATTGAGCATTTCTACCCCTGCAGATGATGTTAACTCTCCAGTCTGCAGGTATAATGTTTATTAACTCACTGTGTAGGTGGTGTATTTATAGCGATTCAGTACTCAGCCCAATGCAGGTTGTCGTTCTGTCGTTTCTCTGTTGTTGTTTTTTTTTATAACCTGACATTGCAGACATGACTGACATCTGGCATGTTATCTTTTTAACACCCAGCTCTGTACATATTGCCTGTGTCACTGTCTACCTCATCATTATCAGCTGCTACTATACAACGATGACTTCACCCAGTTATCCTTCAACCAAAAACGCACAATATTGTTATGATTATTTAAAGTGTAAATGCAATTACTCACTCTTTGTAAGCTGAATTCCATCCTACACTTAAAAAAAAAAACATGTTGTGTGCTTACTTGAGACTAAATAAAGTGATATGTGGATATTTTACTGCTAAACAAGGTCAGTGTGTTTTCCTCTGGCTCTCAGATTGTTTTTCACAGGCCGATGATGGTTACAACACAGTTGTCAGCATTTGAAATCAATCACACCATGCTTGATTTTCCTTCCCACTGACTGCCCATGCTCCAGTGTTACATAAGACCCAAGCACCGAATGACTTATCGCTCTCGGCTACAGAGACGAGGGCGACATTAGGCTCATCAGCCCACTTACTCATGCAACTGCACAATGTCATCCTGGTATTTGCTTCCTGGTATGTGGACATTTTTGTTGATATTTTTCTCAAAAAGCAAGTCAAATCTTTAAGAGTTACGTGTGTGTTTCTGCTTGACACCAAAATTAGTGAAATGGAAAAAGGGAGGTAATATAATGAGCTATTTGAACACACTGCAAATTTCTCCGGTTGATACAATTTGTTTATATCATTGTAAACGTCACATCCATGAACTGGCTGTCTGTTCTGCTGTTGGAGCAGAGGCTGACATGGCCCTAATCTGTCTCTCTGCACTTTAGATGTTATCCTCATTCTCTCTGTCTCACTGACAGTATTTTTTCACTGCACGTCTCACTTCAGCCTCCACAACAACACTGACCCGGAGATGTCTAGCAACTTGACTTCATGGAGACTCTGGCCTGACCTTCTCAATTCAAGATTACCACAATTTTCAATTAATGACTGAGATACACAAGGGGTTAATTGCCCTTGTGGTCAATCGTTAGCCGGCCCCTAGAGTTGTACAGGCTTACCTTGTAGTGAACGAGGGTTTTCTCTGAACGCTGTCGTCTGGAGAGGAGTCTGTGAGAAAAGACAACGCACATTATTTTTAGAAAGTCTGCATTGGGCTCAAGTATGGCGGAGTATCCAATGTTGTCATGGCAACTGGAGAAAAAACAAAGGTATTGCTTGATAATTCACTCATTATAAATCATACTGTGAAGAGACATAGGGGTTGAACAATGGCTACATATACACACTAATAGGGTTTTCTCTGATAGCTCGCTCAGATGGAGACAGCAACCCAACAGAGGGAATGAGCTGTCTATCAACACTAAAGAATAAGGTTATATTATTCATTTCTGGCTGTAAGCAACTTTCCCTACCTTAGAAAGAGTGATGCAATAACTATTACTTACTGAATTCTCTCTCCTGTATTTGTCTCAAACCATTAGTCTCCACACAGGATGTGTATCTTTAACAAAACACTTAGATAGTTCATTAGTAGTATTTTATATCTCCACTCAGATATTTCTCTGTATTTCTTTTAGAAATAATGGAGTTTTTACCTCAAGGAATCTGGTGAAGTAGCTTTACATTTTTATGACCCTTAACTGTAGAACAGCCTCCCCTTCGATCTTGGAAGGTCAAAATTCTCTTTTTTTTTTTTACTGTCTTTTAAGTAGGGTTAATCATGGTTTATCACTGATAATATCCAAGCTGCAAAAAGTCCTATCTTCACATGCAACAGTGAATTGCTTGGCTTCTGAGTGGTGCTTAATGTGACATACACTCAATACTATGCCTGCACACATTTTACTTAGACACATAAAGATTGAAGAGGCAGCTGCTGCCTCACTTCCATGCGAGCTGTGCTTTTGCTACTGTTTAGTTTTAAAGAGAAGTAATGAGAGCATGAGCATGGTGTATGTGGGGTTGACTGAAAATAAACTTCAGTGCCCAACTTCATGTTAATGACAGAATATGTCACACAGTGCAACAGTGTGGCTCAATCGTGGGGTTTACAGTGTATTTAGACAACAATGGAGCTTCCATCACAGACGAGAAAGCTTGGTTATTTCAGGCCCTGGCTATAAACAATAATGATCGGTTGGGATCCATTTATTGATGGGTTTGGTCTTTTTGGTCTGATATGCTGACGGCATGAATTTATATTCTCAGTATCCTTAAAGTATCCTTTAAGTTTTAATTTCATTCTACCTATCTGCCAAAGAGGGTATCTAATGTCACTGTTTGACTACTACATCCCTGGGCTATAGGTACTAGTTTACCAAGGGTTTGTATCTGTATGTGTCTGGTTAAAATGCTGTATCACTATAGTGATTTCAGGATTGTAAATGCTGGTAAACTTTTGTTGTGTTTCACTTTTACTGACCACCATCTGGCGGTCTTCACGAATTCACAGAGCCTGACTGATGTTCTCACTTATTTCTACCTCCTATGCCACCTGATTCATTATAGGTGCTGGTTTATCTTTGGTGTTAAACTTAGTGTTTCTTATTTTATGACTTCATCTTTACCTCTAAGGATGCTTTAAGTGCTTGAAGTAAAGAAGAAGTTGCGTAATTTCTAAAAAGAGTCTCCAACTGAGTTGTTGTTACCAATCAAGTGCATACAGGCTGAAGGGAGAAACATTTTAACTTTGGAGTTCACTACTGGACCTTTATCACATTTCCTTACGTAACGCAGGTCACATCGGTGCATTTGTTGATATTATGTGTGGACCTTCTGCACATGTTCTTCATGTTCTGTGTAGCCAGGAATGAAACAGTCATCGAGACTTCACAGCACCTTTTTACATTACTCCATTAAGGACATTGAAAAATAGGAAAAGGACTGTGTGACTGAGCACCTAAATGAAATCCTCTGATAACTGAAGAATAATTGTTTTTTTGTGGTTCTGTTGGGAGTTCAAAAAGTGTCACGCTTATACACAACCTTTGTGCTGCTCCCGATGCAGCATGACCTACAATCACCTGATCTGCTGCATTCGATTGCTGCCTTTAAACCTTTTAGTTGAACATCATTAAAAATATGAGAATAGTTTTTGCGCAACTTTGATCCACAATATTATGTAAATATAAAACACAACCACCTAATAGAACTATATTTGCATGCTAAATCTAACATGAGTAAGAGCATGTTTGCAACAGGAGGAGACATTTCCTGTTGCACGTATTGGGGTGGGAAAGGCAAGCGGTGCGTCGTGCACCCAGAGGAGTTCACCTTTCACTGAGGAGCATACTCGCAGTTGCCAAGGGTGACAGAAGAAATGTCAGGGACCTTTCTTTCTTTTTATAATACACTTAGCAACGAAGAAGAACCGTATATAATAGAAGGAATGAAATCTTGATTTTTTTTTCTAACATTGCAGAAAATGACATCCATCAATTCAGTGTGAGACACTATTTGTTTTAGAACAAAATATACTAGCTCTCTTTTGCTGGAACAGCATTTACCATTGGCTCTGTGGTGCTACAGCTTTATTATGTGGTTTGGATGAAAGCAGATGCTCACACAATTAATTGCCCCTTCCACCCTTACATGTGGTTTTCGGGACCAATGAGGCCAGTTTAGTATTTTCACAGGCCTGACCCAAGGCTAATTCATGTACATACATAATGCTTCAAATAAGCCAGCATGCACCTGCATTAACAAGTCAGGGCGCTGTGAAATGAGGGTTTACGGTCTGTGGTTATCTTTGGCGAGATGGTCTGTTCATTAGTTCACTTATCGTTTTACACAGTTTGACATTTTGGGACAGAGTTGGGATGACTGATAGTACTTTCATGTCTGTACAGTTACTAGAAACTAAAACCAACAAACTGGGATCAAAGAATAGAAAAAGAGGGAACCAGAAACCATGAATTTCTGAGCTGTAGCAAAGCTGGTACGCACATTTTGTTGCTTTCCAACAGAGCTAGGATAGCTGTTTTTCCTCCTTGCATGTTCTCATGCTAAGCCAGCATGCTGCAGGCTTCATGTTCGCAATTGTGATTGTGTTCTCATGAATTAAGTTAATTATGCAAGTTTAAATTTGACAAACTCAGAGCAGACAAACCGTGCCCCTGTAGTGGGGCCTGGACACCAGGTTAGCTACTACACCATCAGCCATTTGCTTATTATTTTGGAGTATATTATAGTATATATATATATATATAATAATATAGTATATTGTGTGTTTGTTGTTGTTTTTTCAGATAGAAGTGGTGAGGTTACAGGATCTCTCAATCGCTGGTAGCTGAGCCCTTAAAGATATGCTACTTTATTGTCTTACTCTAAAGGGGAAATTTTCCTCATACTACAAGAAAGAAGTCTAGATACTATTTGATTGAGAAAATCACCTTTTTTAGGACAATGTTTCCTGAGGATTAATCATTTGAGAAGGAAGGTCATTTTCTGATCCATTTCCATCCAATCAGAATTGATTTTGCAGCCAGTGAAGGTAATTCTCTATTTACTGCATGTTTAAAACTGACTATACCAATAACTCAAACAGTCTACAGTGGTACCAGTCCTCCAAAATAATCTTGGCAAGAGAGCATAACTGTATTTGCAGAAAATTCAAAATATTGTGTTAATGGAAGAATTTTCTGTTTTTTTTCAAAAACCAGCGCACAATAAGCTTTGCACATTTCCTGAAGGCATTATGTGCACATTCAGTATTGCACTACTACTTACCACATGAAGTCTGACTCACCGCCTTTCAAAAACCCTTCATCACAGACCACAGTAGATGAGAGCAATAAGGAGGTCAACCCACAAGATGAGTGGACTGGGATGAATTTGTTTTAATTTCAGATCACAGCACTTCACTTTGAACAGATGAAAACTCGTTAGCCTGACAGAGATCAATCTGAAACGCAGACCATTCCCCAACCTCAACCTTCTTCTCAGAGATCAAACAACCTAAGCAGTGGGCTGCTCATATATGACATCGAGAAGGCTACTCATGATACACACAATAAAAAAAACAAAGAGCAAAACACAGTTGACATGTCTGGAAAGCTCGTGTGGCACAGACTAAACCTCAGAGAGTCAAGCTGAATGAATGTCAACAGACACGACAGGACACAATAAAACTAGGTAAGCATCAAATGGACAATCCATCCTTGCAGGGCCATTAGAACTAAAAATACCCTAATAATTTTTATTAGTATATTTCAAAGGAAAGTGTGTTTAATGATCTGTGAAACAAGCGTCTCCTAGAGAAAACCACAGGATATGTTGGCAAAGAGAAAGAAACTCTGAGAGGCTCTTTGATGTTTTTTTTTTTTTAACCGAATATACAGGACTTCTGAATTCTCTGAACTGACCACTTCGTACTCACTTTACTGCCAGCTTCCATGTGTTTAATGCAGCACGAGCAGCTTGGGTATAATTCCTGTAAAATGGAACAAATAAATAAAATTTTATATAATAATATTCCATCAATTTGGGAAAATGACAATTAAGTCTACTTCAAACACAAAACAATATTCAAATTCACTCTTCAAAGCAGGAAGAACATTTTTGCCTCCTCTGAGAGATGATTTAATGCATCACTGTCACTAGAATTCAAACATGTCAGTAAATCAAAAAAAGACAAAAGAACTGACAGAATAAACTTTAAAATAAAACGTTGATCAATGTAACATAAATGATCTGTAAAAAGAAGAATACAGCAGGTGAACTGAAAAATATGGATTGAGTTAAAGAACAAGGCACAGACAGGCCACAATGTATGCTTTAAAAAAACCTACAGAAACGCTGTAATGTAAAGAAATGCTGTGAGTGAGCCTCGTGTTTGGATTGAAAGTGCTTGAATGTAAAAAAAAACTACTCAAGGTCAACTTGCTAGCTTTTTCTTGAGCTTTTGCTCTTATGACATTGTTTTCATCAGCAGACGATGTTAGCTCCTCCACCAGTCATTCATCTGAAAATGTTCAAACTTTCTAGTTTACTCTGATTCTTAGGACTACTACACATGTCTATGTTGCAGTACAAGCTTCCTGTTACAGTTTATTCTTAAAATCTCATTAAAAGCTAATAAGTTGCAGGTGCAGATTGTCTACTGAACTTCTTTTCCAAGGTGAAGAAGTAGAATCCTAAACGTGCAAAGAACTGAGGAGGGTTTGGGCATCGACAGATCAGTAACCATCACAAAATCATGAAGTCTGTGATTTGGTAGAAAGCCCCAGAAAAGTTACCACTGGGATGCTGGGTGAAGATGTAAGTGGAAGGAGCTGAGGGCTTTGAGGACTAAATGTAAGAATGGAAAACATCACCACTGATTGAAAATTACTGCTTGGGTTTGTTTTGTGTTTGTTATCAGGTTGGTTTCATCTTTTTGTTGTTTCCCTACTCTTTAGTTTTCAGTCCATGCAGCATATTCCGGGCCATGCTGGATTGTCTTACAAAAGGGAGTGATTGTTAAAGGCACAGCAAGAGACACGAAGGACTACAAACCACAATCAGTTTCCATTCAGAGTCATCCAGAGGAAGTCAAAATGACCCACAATACACAACTCCCAAACACACACATACACACACTCGCAAACACAGACTAAAAAGCAAGTTTAGTACACGTGACACTGGACCTCAAGGATGAAGATATGAATGCTCATTTATACAATGTAGAATAGTTGACATGCATTTTAGTGTCACACAGAATAGGGCAATGCAACTGACATCCTCATACAGATACAGCATGGTGATGATCAAATTGGACTTTTTGTATTTATATTTGGAACCAAAATTAAAGTAATTTAGCACAATCATATTTCACCAACACTTGTCAGATATATAAAACATAAATATGTGTGAGCCATCATGGAAAGGGTATTTTTATAATATTTCTGCTTCTAAACATTTTTTCATTTTAATGACATTGGAAGTAACACAATCACTTTCAGACTTTTCTTACATTAAAGGGAAACATCTGGAGATTTTCATGATGGTGTCTCGCAGTGAGAGAAAAACGAGGCTTGTGCTTCCAAAGTTGTAATGGCTCATTGAACTTGTGAGCTTTTCCTGGTTAAATAAAGATTTTAATAGAATAACAATATGAATAGTTCTTAATTGCCAGAAGGAAACTTCTTTCCTCTCTTGCAGAGAGATGGATGTGATGATTCATACCATGCCCATATTGTCGGCTAAATGTTTTGTTAGGTTTACTGTAAACAGCCGGTTAGCTCAGTTAGCTTAGCGTAAAGACTGGAAATGGGGGAAAAGCTTGCCTGGCTTTCTCTTGTAGTCCCAACAGGACACCTTGAAAGACAATTAGATCCAGAATGTAGTAATAACTCACAGGGCTTATTTGTGTTTCTGGCCCTAGGCAGCCTGTTTCAACCATAGACTGTAAATATTACAACCTGTTTTTATGCTATGCTAAGCTAATGGGCTGCGAGCTATGAGCTGTAGCTTCATATTTACTATAGAGGAACAAGAGTGGTTGTCAACCTTTCATTGAACTCTTGGCAAGACAACAAATTACTCATTGAAAATGTTAAACATTTTACAATTTAAGTTTAAGTTTAAAATAAATACAAAGGGAGTTGGATTGAATACACAGCTCTGTAAATCCATGACCATTTTGCAGTTCCCCAACCCAAAACCAAAAGCACAACATCAACGACACCACAAAATACCGTAGCAAAAATAGCAACTTCAACTTGATAATAGTTACATCAAGCTGCAGGTACGGTCAAGCTGCTTGTGCCTCCTCGGAGAACGTGGACATAAATTACAGCGCGTCTCTGAGTTACATTCGGCCCTCCGTCTGTCTGCCCTCTCACTGCAGATGGCTTCACAACTAGCTGCCCTCACCCTCAGCCTCCCCGAGCTCTGCCGTAGAGGAACCAGAAATCACCCGTGCCCAGACCGCGGTGTCAGTCTGCCAGGGCGAGCCTGCTCACACCACCCACTCTGATGGGAACTTTCACCTCCACTCATGTCCAAGTGGCACCGCATGGACAGAGTATCTCTGATGGCAGCCCAAAGGAGCTTCTTCCCCTGTCACTTTGATTAGTTTAAATATTTTCTAGTTTGCAAATGAAGCCTTAGAAGCAAGTAAAACCCTCTCCTGGATCATTCAACAGTTTAACCAAAATAATCTGTACATTGAGGGTGCATGTATCTATCTCAGGGTTGAAGTTTGTGTTCAGGTTTAGGAGATTTTTTTGAAAACTCCTGGCTGATAATTTGACGTTTTTTTGTCTGCTTTCTGTATTTTTAAGCATCTTTCCTCGTCCTGTTCTTCATCCTCTCTGACAAGCCCAATCTATTCTCAGGGTCCCAGGCAGCTTAGTTGGAGTCGAAGCTCAGTGGCAAAAATGCAGCAGTGTAGCCTTCAGCAATCTGTGTTCCCCAGTGAAGGATAGGGTAAATTAGATTAGGGGGATTTAGTGTTACTGGTAGCCAACTGGGCTGTCCATGAGTGGGCTGGAGCAGTAGGGTTCTGGAGGGTCTTGGAGCTCAGTTTCATGGGTCTGGGCGTGGTCTTCTTCGCACTCCTCTTCCTCCGCTGGGCCATGGCTTGAACTCTGTGAACTGGCCATGGCGCCGTAGCTGTGGTGTGCAGGGGAGGGCATGGGGGTCAAAGCCAGCTCTGGCTCCAGGAGCACGGTCGCCACAAAGAGCTGTTGGAGGAAGAACAACATAAAGTTTAAATGGTGCCAAACAGTAAATCACTCGATGCAATTAATGAGGCTGGTGGTGAGGCTATGAGATAAAAATGGATTTTAATCTGGGTTTGTTTTCCCATCCAACACTAGATCATAAATGGATCTATTTACATTCAATATCAAATGATTGTGACATGATATATTTGCATCAAAGTCAGGTTCTTAACAAATTAATAATTAGTAGTCTGGATATAATCCAAAAAATTCAGTAAATTGCAGAGATTATAAATTCCAAAAAATGTAGACGATAATGAAAGTTATTTTGAGGACCATCCTGTGAATTGTGCATGTTTAACTCTATGATGGAAGATGTTTCTAGATCCTCTAAATTCTTTATGTCCCTCCCTCCATCCTATTGTCTCAGCCCATGAGTCTGTGGTAGTTGGGTGTTCACCTATGAATCTGGTTCTGCTCGAGGTTTCGGCCTCTTGTAAGGAAGTTTTCTGTTGCACTTGTTGCTAAGGATTAATGTTTGGTCTCTTGAAATGAAATTACAAAGAGTACAGTCTAGACGAGCTTTTTATGTGAAGTGTTATTCAATAACTTGAATTTTAATTTGGTGCTCATGAAGATTAAAAAAAATTAGCACACTACACATATACATACATATATGTGTGTGAGGTATTAATAAAATACTGTATATATATATATATATATATACAGTATATTTATCAATGTTCAGCAGCTGACTTGCATGTTTGAACTACCAACACTTAAAGTAAATGCACAGATTTAACAGTACCAACAACAAAAAAGTAAAACAATATGCTTTGTAAATGTGTTAAATTCAAAGAAGGAAAATGTTGCACTGTACACTGGAGGCAGTGGTGGATGTTACAGTACTCCTGTCTGCATCGGTGAACGTCCCCTCTGCTGGCTGATCGGACATCTTCAAAAAAGGAAACATACAAACTATTTATCCAGCATCAGTAGATCTTCAACTGAACTTCATCTGAGTGAGGTACGGAGTAGCTGACCTGGTAGCTTGTTGATTTGTCTGGATGCTTCCTAAGGCACAAGCGGAAGAGGGAGAAGGCAACAGAGGAGAGCAGGGATATGAAGGTGAAGAGGGTGATGGGATGCACTGGACCTGGGACAGTAAGGGAGAGAAATGACAAGGTCACAATGTTATAATGTGCACTAAACCATAGAATGACAGCTACTGGGACGGTGACAGGACAGAAAGGGAAGTGATAAGGCACCTAGTCTGAGCACAGAGAAGAAGAGCAGCCAGAACATGCAGAAGATTGGAGCCACGATGACCTGGCTGATGGCTGCTCTGTGGATCCTCTGGTTGAGTTTGGTAGGAACGTATGCATAGTAGATGTTGTATCTGTCGACCATATGCTTCAGGATCGCATAAAGTAGACCTAGAGGGCACAAAAACACACACACAATGAGAAGAAATATATGCACAAACAAAACACAAATCTGCACAAATAATAGGAATAAAGGGCAGATAACAGCAGGGAATTGCGTATGAAGAGGCCTCTTTGGACTGAGAATTTGACTTCAGACGTTAATAGGAGCTTGGTGTGCTCTAGACAGAGACAGGAGCAGAGTGGGCGTCTGGCTCGCAGCTCGCTGTGTCTTGGTGTCTGGGACTACAGCAGCAAATTCACACAGGCTGCATCGGACTGGCAGGCAGGAGAGGAGAGCGAGGTCAGAGTAAGGGGAGAGAAATCACTAAACAGGGCTAAGAGGGGATGTAATGGGATGCAGAGGAATGACAAAAAAGAGGAGACACAGATGGTCACTTCATGTTGCTTACCAAAGGGAGTAATAATGGGACATGTGATGCTGTAGGTCATACTGACTGCAAATATACACATGGTCCAGGCATACTCCAGGCCAAACTGGAACTCGTAGGCCTGACTCTGCAGAGGCAATCACAAACAGTGAGAAATTCACATTTAGAAAAATTATATAATCTAATGTACCTGAAAAGAAAACAGCCAGATAAGCACGAGAGGCTCAGTTTACCCTTTTAACGTGAATGCGCTCGGCCTGGGACTTGGCAAAGCAGAGTCGGAGGGCGTACACCGTCAGCCCCGGGATACGAAGCAGCTCCATAGAAGTGCCGATCAGACTGGATGTGATGACATAGTTTACAAAGAATGCACCGTTGTCCGGAAGAAACACACACCTGAAAAAAATGTAATAAAAACAACACCACATTAATAAATAAAGCGAAAGATATTATTACTTTTTACGAGCTGGGGTCTTTTTGATGAACTTTATTTAGACAAAAAGAGTTCTCTTACTGGAATTTGACTTCTTTTTCATCCAGGAAGTTCACATCAAAGAGCCATGTGAAGAACAGGTCAAGACTACAGAAGAAAAAAATAGTTAGAGAATTGACTCAAAACAATTGCAAGAATATATGAAATAAGAAGTATTGTGTGTGTTCTGATCTGCTCTAGGTGTACCTGGATAAACCAAGCGAGGGCAGGATGATGACCATGAAGACCAGCAGTAAAAAACACTTGTGCATTGTGACTTGGTTCTCCCCTGACCTAAGAAACATGGGATCGTAAGAATATCATTATGGGAAGCCTATTTAGCTAAAAATCATATTTACAAAGTTCCCTTCAACCACTAATTTATTCTAAGTCAGCTGACTCTACATTAACTGGATCATTTGATTCATTAGCATAAACTACGCTTTGCACTCCAGTAAACAGTTGATTTGCATTCGCTGCCTCGCACATCATGCCTGCTCAACACGTAGAGAGGGGGGTAGTTATGTAAAGAAAAGGGTGCTCATAGGTGCTGCGTGAGGATGTCTCCCTATGCACAGTTGTTCCGCTCCTCCTCCTCCTGCTGCTAGTCACCATGTGCTGCTCCTCTGCGCGCTGTGACTACTGTGCATATCATTATTCTCACATGGAGATCTCTATGACAACCTGCCCAGAATAACAGTGCAGGGAGAGTGGCGGGTGGAAGGAGGGAGAGAGTAAAGAAAACAAGTGCACCAGGGTGAAAAAGAGAGAAATAAATTAGACAAGGATAAAAAAAAAAAAAAGGAATGCTGAGAGTTGAGAGGATGATGGACAGCTTCACATGAAGGGTTCGTTTAAAAGGTAATTCCATTTCTGAGGAGAGAGGAGAGAGGAGGCCGATGGCTGGTGAGTACCTGGTCCAGTGGGACTCAAAGAAGGCTGAGTAGTAGACGATGAAGGGCAGGAGCACGGAAAACGCCCACAGCAGGAGGGTTGGGAAGAACTGGGTAATGACCGGGCTCTGGATTGGAGAACAAGAAGATTACTAAAGAGGAACTTAAAAAGGCAGCTTTAAGGTCACAACTTAATGTCAAACTCTGACCTGCAGACTCTCCACAGGCCTTGTGACGTTGAACTTGTCCATGGTGTTGACAATGATGGCAGGAGTGGTGAGGAAGAAGAGGAGCAGAAAGAGGAGGATGTTGAGGAGGACACAGCGGAGCCACCAGCGAGAACCGCACACTGACAGGTTCTCCCTGCAAGGTGACGGGGGAAATGATGTGTCTCAATTCACAGAAACAGACAGGGCATTTAACACTCTTCCCCTTCTCTTCCCGACACTCCCGCTCTTAATGTATTGACATAAGCCTGAAATAGCTCGCTCAGTCGCCTCTCATATGTGAGTTGTTTCCACTCTACTGGACAGGAGAGCAGGTTGGACACAGCACACTTCAGTGCTCTACTTTTAATTAAGGAACACAAGTACCTGCTCCAGTCGTCTAGTTGGTGCAGAAACACATTCATGCATTCTGAAAACACTGCAACCAATCAGAGGTAAAGCACAAACACTGATCATCTCTTTGGTTAGTCTGCTATACATATGCAACATTCGTTATATAATCTATCTGGGGCTGGGCTTTGCATTCTAATAGAAAAAAGATGCATTATAAGGAATTGCATTTAGAATAGGGAATGAGCTTTAAAGGGTGTTTGAGGTCTGAAACACCTTTAATGTTTTGGTTTTCTTTCAAAGCTAAGAAACATCATTATAACAGTATGTGTATCTTGCCTCATTAAAAAGGCTCCATCAGGTCTTTAGTTAGTCACAATCCAGGGGTCTCCAAATATGTCAGGGTTCATTACAGGGAAATGTGTCTCAGTGATGCCTAAAACATGTCACATTGGATATCAGGCTCAGATTATGTTTCTAAGTGGGTTTCCTCAGGGTGCTCTGGTTACCTCCCACAGTCCAAACATAAAGGTTAATAAACTGATTCTACTGTAGGTGTTAGAGTGAATGTTCGTCTGTCTGTGTAACATACAGTTCTCCTATTGCCTGTTGGAATGAAACCAAAGACATGGCCTTTCTTTTGAAATCCTGAAAAGTTCAAATGTGAAGACTTCTGAGGCTTCTTTCAGACTCAAGAGAGGTTTTTTATTGTTTACACACCACTGTTTTTAATATCCTAGTATTTTATTATCTTATTTTGCATTATTCTTCTGGATAATAATTAAGTGTACATTAATCTTATTTATTTTGTCCATTTAATCACTGTCTTATTCTGCCACTGTTTGCCTGATGAAGGTCTAATACCGAAACGTTGCCAATAAGTGTTCGTTTGCAAGTTAGACAGTGTGCGGGGGTTTACCTTTAACTTTTTGATGGACACATTGCTCTCCTACGCACCTGTCTTATGAAATGAATGTGCGAAGGTCTATTTTGAGCTATCTTGAAATGTAACCTTTCTAATCCTACCTCCTGTGTTTCCTTATCACAAATTCACGATCCAGTTTCCTCTGTTTTACCTAGTGAAAGGATTTTAGGCGCTCATATTGTTTTTATTTATGTAAAGAACTTTGTGTTACATTTTGCTATGTATGAAAAGTGCTCTAAAAACAAAGTCTGGTTGGTTTGATTGGAGGAATGAAGAGGATTAACGCCCTTAAAGTACTAACCATATAATGTCACTGGGAGCAGGTGCGTAGCTGACCCCCCACTTCTGTGACTGCACCACGGTGGTGATGCTGGACTGCTGGGGTTTGTGGCGGCAGTGCACACGACTGTAGTCCTTCACAATGCTGGAAAAACAAAACAAGACGTAGAAACAGCCAAAGCTATGTCTGCTTTTATGCCCCCATGTGTTTTATAGCTGCTCCCTGTTGTGCCATGGTTTGATGCGAGGACATAAACATGATGTCATGCTGTTGTTTACTCACACAGCAGTCATCCTCTCATCACGGAAAGTCACAAAGGCAATGCCTAGCCTCTTCATGGTGATGCGGTTCTTCTCAGCGTTAAACTCGTCCGTGCGCTTCTCCTCTAACTCGCTGTAGTATTGCTCGGCATCCACCTGCAGATCAAAAATTAGAGCCTTCAGTACTCACTGCATCTTCTACCCTCAGATTAATCCACTGATTTACAGAGCAAGACATGTTACTGTTGCATGCACCTACTTCTGGATTGCAGTGCCATCCAGTGGTTACATACTTTCTGTGCAGCAGTCAATGTTCTAATTCAAATGTGTCTGATAAAAAAAAGTACCTTTTCAAAGCCACAGATGTCACAGCAGAAGATCTGAGCACAAGGATGAGTCCTGATCATGATCTTCCCCTCCTTCTGGGCCTTTGTGGCAAAGTATAGCCTTCCTTTCATCGCCTTGCGCCTGCAAATCACAAAACATGACACCCTTCAGACAAGAAGACAAGACGTTGCAAACTGAGCAACTCTAGTCTTTAGTTTTTTTTTTACTGTACCTCTCTAAGTCCAGCCTCATCAGCTTGTGGACATCAAAGCAGAAACGGATGTCATTGACAGTACAGCTGGGATAGGCCTCACTGGTGAATGGAACAAAAGGAGTAAATCATAATGATGGTGATGAGAGCATCTACAGGTGTGCAAAAAAGATAGTCAGGACTTCCTTTACTCAAATCAATACAAAATAGAATGAAATAGAAAAATGTGTACTGAAAATGTTTGGTGATGAGTCCTGGGTCAGAGATCTCTCTTGGTATGCAGGTAATCATCAGCGTCCTGGCTACCTGTGACACAAAATGCATTTAAAAATAATAAGTTATGTTAGGTACGTCCACCTCAATAGAGTCTATATAATACATGTCAGCCTGCATGTCCAAATATAGTCAACACTGGTTCCAAAAACCAAAGATGGTGAGAATCACAAACTGAGGACTCAAAAAAGTTGTACACAAACCAATGGGTAACGTCATCAAGTCGAGTCCACTTAGTTTATAAAGTCTATGACGGTAAAACAGTTAATGGACTTGAGCTTGTATAGCGCTTTTCTAATCTTCTGACTACTCAAAGCGCTTTTACACCGCATGTCCGCAACAGGAGCGATTTGGGGCTAAGTGTCTTACCCAAGGACACATCGGACATGTTGCTGCAGGAGCTGGGGATCGAACCCTCCGGTTGAGAGACGACAACTCTACCAACTGAGCCCCAGCGACCCCAGTGCATGATCGTGATGTCTTTGATCTCTTATCGTCTGACACTTAAATTGAGCACTCCTTCATGTTCCCCAGAGTGTAAACTCCACTGTGATGATCCGTTAAGTCTCCAAATAATGCAGCCAAAGAGATAAAATCCTGCTTGAGTTTTAGTTTATGATGAAAAGTTGTAAAAATGGTGAAATTCCCTTGGCTGCACTTTGTGTTGAGCGCTAATTACCATGCTTAAGTGCCAAAGTATGAAAATTGACTGGATGTTTTTCGCAATGAAAAAATAGCCAGACCATGATATAAAAACAGTTTAATGTGTTGGGAGACAAACCTTCTCATCCTCTCTGTACTCCAGCCGTATGGAGTGGTGAGCCATACACAGCACTGTGATGATGAAGTAGACCAGAGCAAAAACGCTGTGGAGCCACAGAAAGCTGTCCCTGTGAGGCACAAGAACACTGCTGTAATATAGACGGATAAAGATAGTCCAGTGTTGTTCACACTGCTCTGTGCTCTATCATGAGATTTGATGTCATTGATGGAGTGTTGGACTTACTTTGCGTTAACATTAGCCAGTGTTGTTCTTCCAAAGTTCTCAGGACTGTCTCCTGTAGAAATAATGCAACATGACAGAGAGACTTTACATTTTTAAATGACTTCAAGGAGACTCCTCTTTTGTCTGGAGGCTGAAGCAATGGAACTATGTCAAGAAAAGCATTTAATTAAATTTCTCTCATCTCAACGACACAAAATTCAAACACTGCAGTCTTGCTGCTCTAATTGGGGCACCCTTTGTTTGCTGTTGCTGTGGCAGCCTGTCAGAGGGTGTTGGTTTATTTAATGACCGGGGTGACACACTGGCCCATAAGATGACAGCCAGCAGTAATAAAAAAAGTTTCTGTGGATAGCTTGGCTCTTATATTGGCTCCTGCACTTCGTGCAGTCATGGAATCACTTACTCAACACTTCCAGCAGAATAAGCACACTGCTTCCAAAAGGTACTTCTACTTGTATTTAGCAGCTAATTTTCTGCTTCATCCAACTCCTGACAACTACATGTGTATGTTAAAAGGAAATGAAGCACGTTCTATTTTCACAATCCTACTTGATGAATTGCCACTGACATACTAGAAACTCCCATTAGATGAAGTGCAGCCTTTGTGTATGAAAATAGTAGTGGTTTGACTTCATTATATCCTTGTATGGGTCATTTAAAGCTAAAATTATATTTAATCTTGTTTCATGTATGCAAAATGCTTTGTCTTTTTTAAACTCGGCTGGACCGCAGACTGTATAAAGTTAAAGTTTCTTTGCATTCAGCCGATAAATCCTTTCAAGTGTAGCTGTGTGTGATTGTCTCTGTGTGGCCTGGCTTCTCTCCCTGTGAGGTGCCCCGATGTGTCTCTCCTGAGGTTAAGGATATCCTTCTGCTTTTTAAACAGTCAGGCCAGCTAGACCATCATGTAGAGGACCAAAATACCCTGGAGGTTCCCGGAAAAGTTGACCGGCAGGATAACGGCCAAAGACAGCAGGCAAACCACCGTCATGAGCAGGATGATGTGGCGCTGGAAGGACAGGTATGTTACAGCATCAACGCCGCATTTACTACGGATCTCTTCATCCCTGCAGAAACAAAGCGGAATACAAGAATAAGAATCTCTTTATTTAATCTGAGAGATACATTACTCTCTTCTTTTGTGTGACAAAATCAGAAATGCTGCAAACTGAGCTTCAGTAATTCACTCCTTAAGGCGTTAACTTGTATGTAGCTCTACTGCGAGGACATATGGGCCACTATACCTCAACATGTTTAAAACGGTGGCACCCCTATGTTGGTGCCAGAAGCTGTGGCCACCAGGCAGCAGTTTCAGGAAAACCAGTCTCATAAAATAGAACAAAAAAAAAAGCACGACAAAAAAAGAGAGGTGCATTCTGGTCTCACGTCGGTAGCCCACACATTGAGAACTTGCAGGGTGGGTTCACACTTTCCCAGGGATCCCTGGGTGAGCCAGTGGCATGAGAGCTAAAAAAAGCTGCACCCAAACTCCACCATTATACTATGGAAACCATGGACACCGTGAACATCGCCTTTTTTATGAGCCTAAATCTGCTTGTGTGCAGTCAGACTCGAGCAAGTGCAAATATTCAAGTGGAAACCTCGGCAGGAGCGGTCACATGAGCTCAGACTCGTTTGTTTTTCCTGCTAAATGGCATATAACACAGGGCTTTACATTCAACGGTGACATAAACTTTGAAGACAGAGCCAATAAAAGGATAGGAGCTAGCATAAAAGTAAGGTGAACTAATTAAAAGGGCAACGACTTTGTGTACTTACTTCATTTGGTAAAGTGATGAGAGCCAGGAGCAGAAACCCTGCACGGAGAAGACAATCATAAACATGAAATAGACGTGTTATTTAGGAAAATGAATTACATCTGTATGCAAGTCTGTGCGCACCACATCTGGATATTTGCATGCATCCGCCATTAGCATAGTAATAAGGTCTGCAGAGTGACAAAGAGATGGAGATTTAATAGGTCTAGCCTGCAGCAGTAACCACTTTACTGCAGCCTCAGCTCTGTGTAGGCACAGTGCGATGACTCCAGTCTGAGTCTCTGTCTTACACGGCTGTAAACACATAGGGAGTGACCTCAGTCTGTCACACAGGTGTCACAGAGTCACAGGCAGCCCGGCTGAGTCATGATCCAAACTTTCCTCTTACAAATGTTGACATAGTGTCAACTTGGACAAGAGGCTTTATTGTAAAAGTGCATCATGCTGCATTTTTAGACATTAATACAGCACTGACAAATGAACTGTGACAGCAACCATAAAATGAATGAGAACATGATCGGGAAGACTACTATACATTAGTGGAAATGTTGACACATGTTTACTGTTCCTATAAAGTAATCTATGTAACATTGTGCTCTGCAGACAACCGGAGTGTGTCAGTCTCCTCCTCAAATGCAATTCCTGTTAACTTGAATCATCCTGTTTAGTTCTTATAGGTATCCTGTGGAGTTTCCTCCACTAGTAGTGCTCTAGAGCAGTGTGAGGATAAGCAAGTCCCTTTATTCAAGACTTTAACCAGAATATGGATGAACACTTTATGCAAATGCTAAATGAATATAGGGTTGATAGTTCCATTCTGCATACTTGTATATGTAAAAACACATCTTTTAGTCTCGTTTTGACGCCTCACAACCTTGAATTGAGCATTTCAGTGAGTTCCTAACAAAGATAAAAAGGGTCTTTGTGCAATGATGGAACCAGTGGATGCAGTGCAGATTGCCATCGCTGGCCGCAGCCTCTGTACAAATGACCACATTGCAAAGGTGCCTTTAATCAAGGGCAGATACAGGCGGATACTTCTGCTATATAGTAGGGTAACAGTGAGGCGTCAGGGGACTAAAACAAGTGAATTTAATGGAAAAGTTGAAAAACTTTCTAAAAGAGTGACAAAACAAAAGGAAGGAGTTTGGACCAAGAAATAATTCAATCTGTTTTCACTGCAGGTTCCCAAGACATGTAGCTCTCTCATACTACAGTCTGCTCCAACAGCTTATACTAATAAATAGAAGCAGTTATTTACACATCTGGCTAACCAGGAGTAGTGTTAGCATTTGTTAGCAGTTGTATTGTCAGTAAGTCCAATACTCATTCTGATCTTGTTTCCGCTAATAAAAAGTTTACAGTAAGTTGCTTTTTGCTTCCATTAGCTTGTTGCTCATTTTTTCCTTCCTGCTGTTTGATGCAAAACAGACAGCAAATATTATTATCCTCTTTTGCCAACATATTTGACTGCTATGGTTTGTAACACAACAACGTTAAAACAATGAGCTCAAAGACGCTCCACAGCCAAAAGGGACTGCAGGGTACAATGATCTTTCTTTGTGCATCAACCACTCAGTGGGACTTCCTTTTCATTATGGCTATTTAATTTATTGTCAATAAAACTAAAAGTATCAATTGCAGCTTCAAAGTAAGGTGGCTGAAAAGGATCTCGTTCTGATTTTAACATTGTAAGTGAACAATGCAGTTTTCTGGGTTAGGGTAGGGCTAGGTTAGGTGGAGGCGGTTAGGGGTTAGGGTGCAGGTTTTAACACATTAAATAGAAAAAAGAAAAACTGAATTAGGTAAGAAAAGCATTCAACACCTTTGTTAGACCTTTGGGACATAGAGAAATGTATTTAGTTGAGGGAAACTGAGTATAAACACAGCAATGTTTTTTTCAGGATGAAATCCACAGAGTAGCGTTGATCATTCTGAAATGCTGTTAAGGGGTTCATTGCTACTTAAGGAGCTGATTAAAATGTTTACACTGAAAAACTGTTAAAAAAAAACACTCACCATGTCCTTGGTGTCAGAGTCAGAGGGGCTGGACTCAGAGGGAGACTTCTCTTTCTCACTTGGTTCTCCATAAAACAGGGAGGTGAGACTGGATTGGAAGATAAACAACAAAATAACAAGATATCGATTGTTGCCTGACACGACCTTATGAACACCCTTTGATTGAATTCATTTCAGGGCTGTAAAAGAGAAAAACAACTCAAACCGAATGTCACTGCAGCAGACAGCCCCCACAGTACCTGTCTGACATAAATCCCAGTGTGTGTTTATACAGAGAGAAGACATGAAACAATACAATACAGTCCAATCTAATAAAGCCACAGTGATGATCGAGTTTGTGGATATTTCTCTATGGGCCGCAGTGCTGACAGTTCAACAGCATGTCAAATTTAGCAGGATAATTGAATTAGTATGAGAGAGGGCTACGTGGGAAAGCACACAGATGATGCTCGCCCTCGGGTGCTGTGAAGCGGCTGCCGGTCATCCAGAACTAATCGAGCCGGCAGACCCAGGAGAAGAAACATTGCAGACTCATGCTGACTGATAGGTGCACTTTGACTTCTTTGTAACCTTAACAATATCGAAATAGAAGCTGGAAAGGTCAATTCAACTTGTTGATCAACTAAATACTAATTTCTTTGTTAAACTGTTAATCAAATACTCCTAAATTAATAATCGTCAAAACTAACAATATTTTCTGTGCAGCCAAGGTTTATTACTACTGCCTGATGCAGAAAATATCTGCATGCATCAAGTGTGTTAATCCGCATCTGAAAGTAGTTCCACACAAAATGCTTTATTTTCTTGTGTTTGAGCAAGTGCCCAGCTGTTTCAATTATTGAGAATTAAACTTTTATGTGAACTTTAGAAAAGACGTATTAGACACAGATAGATATACGATAAGGCACTACTGGAGTTGACTCAGACAGGATAAAAATAGAATCCTTGCAGGGGATTTGCTGACAATATCAAATATATATAGAATACCACAAGCCCTCTAGACTTGACCTTTGTGTATCAAGAGAAAATACCAAACATTGGCTGCAGCAGGTTTCTTTTTCTGCATTTTATATAGCTTTACACTGAACATCTTCTGGTACTGGTACTCAATTAAAAAAAAGGTTTTTTAATTTAAGGGCAGTTCTTTGGAAAATAGTGATGGAAAAGTTTTGTTTTTTGTTATTTGTTTTTAACATATTTGTTTTAAAGCTCATGTGAGAAGTTTTTAGCTTACTGAAATAAATATTGATGCCTCTTTATGACATTTAAAAGCAGACAAGACCACCAGTGTGGGGAAGGTGTTGGATGTCGATGGGTGATACATTTGACTTTTAACAAAGATGGGTGAGATTTTTTTGTTAAAATAATTAATAAGCCTACACGTACAGGTCAAATTCAGCAAAGGCGCAATCAGTCACAGGGCGCAGTCACCTAATTCAAGACACACAAACTTCCCCACAGAGGCATTAAAAAAAACATTTTATTAACCTTCAATGGAAGTAATAGTTAGTTGCAGTCCTATTTTTTTAAAGAGTAAGGAGACTAGTTTATCCAAACCACTCTGTTCAACATCCTCATTGAATATGTAGGCCTCCGTCTGGGCTGTATTTAAATTAATTTCAGTGTTAACAAAATATATTTAAGCCTTCATTTTTATCTCTGTTTCCTGTGCACTGCCAGCAGAGGGAGCTGCAGCCTTCAGGATCAGGACTCAGGAGGGGCTCCTCTTTGAATTATTTCTCCATCTTAAATGTGGACGTGGCTCAAGGATCAGAAAGTGCACAAGACAGCAGTAGATGGATTCACCTGTCGTTCTCCATCAGCAGAGCCAGGCGACCGTAGTCCCATGCAGCCTTCCTCAAACAGGAGAAGATAAGCAACAGGAACTGAAACACAGAACACAAACATTTATAATGCGCTACTGGAGATCTGATTCAAACCGTCACACACTCACTACGTATTCATCTGCAAAACCTTTTCATTTATTTGAAAGCTGGAGCCTATTTCTGCATCCACTCATGCAAAGCCTATGAATAAAAGGTTGAAAACCTATAGCTCCATCTTCTTTCTTTAGAGTAGTACGTGGTTGTCTTGGAAACAACCGGAGACAGGTCAGCATGCACACAAGAACACATGCTTAGCACTAATGAAGAATGAGTCTAGTCAAAGGCAAGAATAAATCTGAATAGACTCCACATAGATGGAATAAACGAGATAAAAACGTATTCAATGACATATAACAGTTCACAATGGTGGATTCATGCTGATTAAATGAATGCCCAAGAGCATAACTGGGGGATGATAGATGAATATTGCCAAATGGAAATTGGGTAAAAGTGCTGATGAATGTTTAATTTTAATGCAACATTAAATCATTAACTCATTTGTGGTTAGGAGACATTTGGTAGCAGTGATGTTGATAAGAGGAAAGCTCTACTCAACTTTGAATGATTCATGTTTTAGTGATTTAGAGCCATGCATACACAATCACGGCATCCTTGACTAAGATGTAGATGATGAATGAGTGTGCGCTGCATTCACGTTTTCAGGGCTCAAACTCCATCCTTAAATAAGAACCCCTCCATCATCTCGCTGTCTTTCTTCCTGTTGTTTTATTTTATGCCATTACAATGCGTGGGCGTGTTCTCCACAGGTCCCACAGATGATTTTTTTTTTTTCCTGTATGATGATGGAATTGATGCAGAGGCGTGCTCTTGTCACCTGGGGGGCATGCTTTGACTCATGCCTGTCATTAAGACACAGTGCTCAACCCTCAGTGTTGTCTTGGCAACTGGGCCAGTGATAAAATGAGCCAATTAAGGCACGAAGGTGTCAGATTTAGAATGACGTGAGTGCAGAGATCAAACTTGACAAGGCCTGACAGAGGAACCGAGGCCACTGACAAGTGAAACTGAAGCCCTTTATTAACTGGAGGCAAGAGCTTAAACATAGAATCATGTTTGCTGATAGTGTTTACATAGAAAGGAGAGGTGAATCTAGATTTCATGTGGGGGGTTTTGTTGATTTATTTTTGAGATTTTGTCTGTATTTGGTGGGGCAGTGGATAGAGTAGGAAACAGGGGAGAGAGAGTAAGTGATGACATTTAAGGAGCCACAGGCCTGACTTGAACCCTGGACGCCTGTTTGGAGGACTATAGCCTCCTATATGGGGCACGACCTTAACACCAGGCCACCTGTGCCCCAGATTTGATGCGTTTTACCCGTGAAAGAAAGATAAAGCATGTATCTTTTGTGAAATCTGATAGACATGACATGCACAGACTGCTTTCAAAGGCCGCAACAAGAAGGAGACAAATAAAAGGTAAGGTGATAAATGTTCCTGGATCAGCAGAGAAATATGTAACTGAATGAATGTAATATATAAAACAACATGTTTTTGGACTGTTTGAGGAATATCAGTACCAGCCCAACATTTGACTACAGGATATTCTTGTCTGGAGTTTATAACCATAACCACCAAGCAATGTACACGACATCTGCAGTGCTAAAAAAACAAACAAGCTGTTTCGGTAGCGTGCTCTCAATCAACTCGTCTCACACATACACAGCGGCAGCAGTCTGTCAGTCTTTTATTTATGTAGAAATAAAACAGTATTTGCTGATGGTCTTGTTTGCTTTTTTAGAGGCATTCAAATACATTTGTAGTTTTTGTTCAGTAACATTTTAAAAACCCCTCACAGGAGCTTTGTGTTTGGGGGAGAGATGTACAGTGTTTGCAGCAGGTCCAAACACTTCATTAAAAAATGAAAATATTTGTAAGTACAAAGTTTGTTTGCAGTTTTTTTTTTTTTTTTTTTACATATGTGTGCTACACTCCTGATGCTGCTGTTGTACTTCATCATCGTCAAGTTCAGAGAGAAGTGTTTGAGACAGCGTATCCATTAGATTCTTTATTTTTACAGTAACAGCCCTCTGACAATGTGTCACCGTGCGCTGCCAGCTTGTATCAGGGTCTTCATTACATCTCAACAGGGTGTTGGCAGAGCTCTGTGTATTTTCAGGAACCTTGTTGTCAAGACCAACTGAGCCGCAAGGGTAAACAAATAGGAGTTGATTTGGTGTGTAAAACATTTAAAACAGCATTCCCACTAACTTTATATAATTGCTTATTTGTAAAATATATATTTAATTAGTTAATCTAATAAACTGACTCACTTTTAGGCCGTTGTTTCGGTGTAACATTTTAGGACATCAGCATGGTTAGTGAGAACTTGTAAGGCATATTTTGCTTCTGAAATTTTTAAAATGAACCAATTTAATGGGAAATTACAGTAATAATCAAATGAATCAATTGTAAATTAAGTACATCCCTGATTTCCATCTATATGAACAATTTCAAAAGTCAACTGCTCTGGTTATCAAAGAACATGGGACTTTTGGAAAATTATACAGAAACATTCTCCAATCAGATGTTAACTGATAATGTCTTTCTGTAGTTAATTTATAAACTGTGAATATTATGAATTATGTCTGTGTGTGAATTCTCACCATCCAGAGCACCACATTAATGGCGAGGACCGTGGGCACCCCTCCAAACGGAAGCCCCTGTAGGACGCTGCTGCGGGAGTGTGAGCGGTAGCATCTCTCAGCCGTGCTGTTTCCGTCTCCAAACGAGTCCAAGAAGCTCAGAACATCTAGCTCCACAGACCTCCCTTCCACAGGGGGCGCTAACGTCTCAAACAGCTCAGAGTGTGCCATCAGGACTGAATCATACCTGAAGAGAGATAAATAGACTGTTAGCCAAGACAAGTTAGCTGTTTTACACACGTTGCAATTTCTGAGTCAAGGCAAGCTTATTCATAAATCACCGTTGATACATAGTGGAATTCAAATTGTTTAAAGGATTAAGATAAGATAATAAAGTTAATCCTGTATCCCCATTACTAATAAATGTGACCATATCGTTAATGATCTTCAACTTTTTGAAATAAAAGTGATAATTTAACTTTTGCTAAACACGGACTACTACAAGTGACAATTTCCAGTTAACGCTAAATGTTAGCACTCAGTCCGCCATTTGTTGCTCCTTTGATTTTAGCTAAACTGCTAAACTGTTTTCACACAAGCTCACGGAGAGAAAAGTCAAGTCAACCAAACAGGTTCAAACCATGGAATTCATTTGAAACCATTAAGCTACATATGAAAGACTTTTGTCTTGGAGACATTTGGCAACTACCAGAGACTTTTCACAGATTCAGCATACCTTCTTTCTTTCTCATTAGCATCTCCATCATCTCAAACGTCTCAGACACAAAAATACATCCCATCTTGATCAGTGACCATATCCCTGTGTCTTTCTTCCTGAATATCAACTATAGCAATTCTTCCAGTACAAGACAATGTTTTAATATGTCTTTACTCAAAGATTCAGATTTTGACATTTACAGGGCTGCACAGAGCGGGTTAAACCATTATCAAGAATTATTACCAACAACATAATGGGAAACGACCGAAGTAGTAATGAGAGAAAAAGTTACATCATATTAACCACACAAGAAAAAAAGAAATGAGAATTGAAAATGATTTGGAAGAACAACGTAAACAATTGAATGACTCCTATGCTAATACAAACTAACAGGCGTTAAATTCCAACAAACACAATTCATGATAGAAAGATTAAGAAGTGAGAAATTCAAACATGATAATTCTGGGAAATACAGTACTTAGCAAAACAACTCAAGCGCAATAAAGACAAGTCATTCATCTCAGCAGTGAAGGATTCAGCAGGGAGGCTAATGCGAACAGCTGAACACATCAACAACACTTCCAGATCATTCTATCATACTCCTGTGACCCATGAACTGGAAGCATCAGGCATTGACTCATTTCCAGAGAATCTTAACCTTCCCAAATTACCAAACGATCAAGCAAATGACCTGGACAAACCCCCTCACACATGATGAATATTTTAAAGCACTCAACCAAACGTCAAACAATAAATCAGCAGGTCCAGATGGCTTCCCTGTTGAATTCCTCAAACATTTTGGAGGTAAAATTTCACCATTATTCATCAAAAAATGTGTCAAGAAATTAGGCATACCTCCAAAACTCCTCCACATATGAACACTGCCATTCTGTCATCGCTACCAACGACAGACAAAGACCCAACACAATGCCCCAGCTAATACCCGCTATCACTTACTGACACATATATTAAAATAATTAGCAAAGCTCTATCCATTCGCACTGAAAAACATAATCCGTCTAAGTTGGACCAACAGTTATCAAAAGTCTGCTCATGTAAGACAACAAAAGCTACTCGTCATACCAAACCACATAAAGCCCCCCTATATATCCATAAAACCACATAAAGCCCCCCTATATATCCATAAAACCACATAAAGCCCCCCTATATATCCATAAAACCACATAAAGCCCTCCTATATATCCATAAAACCACATAAAGCCCCCCTATATATCCATAAAACCACATAAAGCCCCCCTATATATCCATAAAACCACATAAAGCCCCCCTATATATCCATAAAACCACATAAAGCCCTCCTATATATCCATAAAACCACATAAAGCCCCCCTATATATCCATAAAACCACATAAAGCCCTCCTATATATCCATAAAACCACATAAAGCCCTCCTATATATCCATAAAACCACATAAAGCCCTCCTATATATCCATAAAACCACATAAAGCCCCCCTATATATCCATAAAACCACATAAAGCCCCCCTATATATCCATAAAACCACATAAAGCCCTCCTATATATCCATAAAACCTCAGAAAGAAGCATGTTTTTGGTTTTTAATTTGACTGTTCATTCAATTAGAGAAAGAAAGTTATTATTTATCTCAAAAGTTGAACTGTGGGATGCCAGAATCCTATAGTTGTTAGAGCGTGCGCCCCATGTGCGGAAGCCATGGTCCTCCAAGCGGACGGCCTCGGTTCAAATCCAGCCTGTGGCTCCTTTAAAGTATTTCATTCCCCAATCACCTCTCCCATATTTCTGACTCTATCCACTGTCCTATCTCTGAAAATAAAGGCACGAAAAAACAAAAAATAAACATTACAAAAAGTTGAATTTTTTTACTTGAACCTAAAGTCTAGAGCCTGAGACATTTCATTTGATGCCACAGCCCCCACTTTTTGCATTCCTTCTCAACCAAAACCTCCTCTATTTATATGGAATATGTTTACCAGTATTTGTGCATTTTCATTGGACTAGTGAATGTTTATAATAAAACCTCTAAAATGGGATTTATCTTTTTCTTTCAAACTGTTGTGGCCTATTCTCTCAGACAAGCTGCCACCCTTTTAGTTCAGTTAGCTAGCTTCTATAAAGATCAGACTTACAGTCCATTAGCAGCAATTGATCTGTGGCTGTTTTTGTATGTGATAAATGTGAGTGAGACAGCTCATGAAAGAGACAAACTGATCGGATGACAGATATACTGCAGGCGCTTTAAAAGCCTTAATATCTAACAGAAAGAGGCTAATGAGTCCATTTACACATAAACATATTCAAATAAAGACTTGGGAACCAGAGTAAAGCTCAAGCTGTGTACTCCCATGTCTTTTCCAACAGCTTGTAGAGGATTGGCTGTTATAGCCATATTCTGATGCATGTACAGAATATGATCATTCACAGAGCCGTGACCACAGAACCATCTGTCCTCCAGCAAACACACACTCTCCTCACTTTCGATCGATACAGTCCTGAATCGCAGCTGCACGGCTTGTGTACACTCCTAACTGAATAAACAGTCTGCGGGAAATGGAGCAGCGACAGAGTGCTGACAAAGCTTTGCATCAATACAGCGATTACACCTGAGCTAAAGACATCAGTCATCACATGCTGTCAAAATGAGCTTCCACAACATAATCAGAGATGTTATGTTTCTTACATAACAGCATGCTCTGTAGTAAACACGCTGTGTGCTCTGTGGCCAAGAATGCATCATTACCCAACTCTCAGAAGAGCTGTAAGGTAACACAAGACAAAAGCAAGTGGGAGAAAGGAGAGGAAGCTTAAGGCCTCCAAATTGGCACACATTACCGAAACCCAACCTTAGTGTGATTTATCGCTATGCCAACGATGTCACTTCCTGAGATGCTAGATCGCAGTTTTGAGAAGGATTTACAAAACAGCAGGACGTGGAGTGTAGGAGGTAAGCTGATCAACTGCAGATCTGCTGGACTGCTGTACATCTCACTGTCAGAGTGGTCCGCAGAGGTACAAAAATACAGCACAGAAATAATTCAGCAGCTCTTTCTGCACCGCAAGAGTCCCTCCTAGTTCTGTTAGCTTCCAATCAATATTCAGATTCTGTCAGACAGAAAGCTTCTGATCCTCCTTGCAGTGACAACTAAGGAGGAGATTCCCTGAGGATATAGATCACAAAGCAAATCCATAACGTATACACACACACACACACACACACACACACACACACACATGCAGAGCGGTGTTATCAAAGAGGCAGATGTATCATACATTTAGCTCAGGAATCATTTTGCAGTTAAAAATGTCTTCATAATAACACAGTCTTAATGTGCAGGAAGAGAGCATGCAGAGCTCTGAGAAAAACATTTACATTGAGATTTCTCTCATAAAATGCTTGATGAGAAAAATAATATTACTTCAGTTTAATTGTTTTTTCAGGTTAACAATGGAGTTTAAGACAGCAGTTTCTTTTTAATTATATCAAATGATACATTTTTGCATACATTTTCATCAAATTCACGAACAAATAAATTAAAGAACAGGAGATTTAGAATGTGTGAGATCAGAAAACAATTAAACAAACTATAAACTTTTTAGATTAATGCATAACACATGGCTTGTAGTTCTGTTTTTAGAATTTGACTATGAATGTATTCAATCGTCTTGTTAAAAAGCCTAAAATTGATTGATGGGTTGATGGATTGACGGGAGTGGGATTTAATAGTCAGACAAAGACTAATATTTGTCTTGCATCATGGCACCTCCATTTGCAACACAAAAAGTAATCGAAGTGGAAGCTACAATAAAGTAAGCTCTTCCGGGCCTATTTTTATCTCCCTGAGATGAGCTGATCAATAGCAAACAATTCAAAGAGCGGCTCTGAGAGAGAGCTGTGACATAGCAACAGGAGCTAAATCAAACAGAATTGATGCCTTACTATAAAAGAAGTGAAACAATTGGGCTGTAAAGTGGAAGCACACTGAGCTCTAACAGAGCTGGACATGCAGAAGCTTTAACAGACCTTTAACGGCTCATTGAGCTGCTCTTCTGCATACATCAGACGAGTCATTCACTATGAACACCGCCGGCTGCTCTTGCTAACAGAGACACTCTCCACCTCCAGAAGCGAGTTGGATACTGAGGGATACATGCCGACTGGTGTGGTTTCACACAACATTTGGACAAATTTTGTCACAGCATGACTCAGCAGGTTTAACCACAGGACTCCATGGATCTTCTCTTTCTGTCTCAGCCTTGCATATAAACAATCAAACATGCTCACAGTTATCCCAAAAATATCCATTTCCTCTGCAGTTTATTGAACTCTGCTAATCTGACGTCCCTCTAATCCTGTCCCTATGCTCATTTCTCTCCTCCTCCTCCTCCCTGAGTCAGGCTGCCAAGCCTACACAGCAGATTACAAACTGAAGTCTGGCTTGGAAAGTAGCAATGGGCCTCCATCCAGCAACGTGAGGAAAATCTCTCCTCTGTGCAAAGTCATTATGATCACAGATGCTGAAGTAAGTACAGAAGCCACTCGTAAGTGATGACATACACCTGAGTTTGAGTCAGAGAAGCAGAAAAAAACAGCAAACTGTGAAGAGGAAACAACTCGCTCAGTCCAGTGGATCATTGCATTAGAAAAACAGCTGCGGTATCTGTGAATGTGTGTGTGTGTGTGTGTCTTTGTGTAGAGAGAGTGAGAGAGGTGATACAACCCCTGAGGTGATAGGGATAAAACAATTAAACTTTAAGTCAGAAGATCGATAACTTGCAATAAACCCTGATTCAATCCACATGACTGATCTCACTCCCTCATAATATGTTGATTAAATATACCATAAATTGAATACGAGCTCCTTGTCACTATGATTTATAAACTACATTAAGAATTTACTATCATACAGGCTGTACTGAGCTTGAGCTAAAACATACTCATCATTTCGGCACACACACGATAACAATGTTGATTTAGCATTTACATTTTTTTATATGGTCGCTATCTTTGTTTAGCATGCTAACTTAAGCTTATACATGCTAATTCTACTGATGATGGCACCAAAAGAAATATCAGAAGAAATATCTTGCGACATGGATGTGATTGGCTGTCTTCCATTAGTACAGCGATCCACATACAGATAACAGTATGAGAAAATATAAAACTTGATATAAGTGAAACCAATATGACCGTTTATATCAACTTGCACCGTGTTTCCACCATATTTGTGCTGCAGCAACTCGTTGTTGGAGCAGAGAAGATGAATCGATTTCAGAAATTGTTTCATGTGATATCCAATACAAAGAGTTTGGTTGCTAGCAGAGAATATAAGCTTAATCACTGTTAGCAAAAGGTCGACAATTCTGCAATAATTTACCTTGGATGATACCACAAACAAAGAATAAAGTGTGCATTTTGCAGGGTGCTTGTTTTGAGGGGTGTTGCCATAAAGGATCGGTAGGCCTACGCCTGTGAAATAATACTTTTTCTTTAATTGCTTTGGAATCAAGTTCTTGGTTCTGGCAATTACACTAGTTCAGATATTGGAGTCAGAATTGTAATGGAAAAAAAGGTATCAGAACATCTTCACATATTGACAGAAATCCTTTTTGATGTCAAAAAAAAAAGCGACAAAATCACTTTTGTGTGCACCACAAATTGTAAGGGGATCACCACATTTATCAGGGTGTATCCTCTTTGCTTCATGAACATCAGGTCCAAATGAAATGGCAATGCACCACATACTTCAAAAAACAAAACAAATCTTGCTGTTTGTTGTACAGGAAAGTGAGCGGTCAGTATAGTTCATTTTGCTTGTACACGATTCAAGCAATCCAAGGTTTGTTCAGATATTTTATTCTCGGTATAAGTGGCAGGCTTACTGACTTTGTGCTGCTAGCTACCTAAAAAATGTTGAAGGATAGAAGGGGGTGGTGCGCAACAAAGTGCCCTGGAAAGATTCAAACAAACAACAGGGCTTGAATATACAATTGTTTAAACACTTCACCAGATCACTTGATCATACCGGTAGAAGAAGCTGAATTTGTTATCATGTACAAACATGACAGAAAACAACCGCTGCTTGTAGGATCGTAATTCCTAGCGGCTCAAAAGCCTCATCAACAACATAAACTATTTGTTGGACAGCGGCGGAAGAGCTTTTCCTCCCATCGTCAAACATTCAGCTAGATGAAGACACATCACCTGCCTAGTGGAATGAGAGAGAGATGGGCCTGTTTTGCCAGAGAAATGAACCATAAATAAAGTGTGAACTTGCGCTGACATGCAGACCTCTGCACCTTATCAACTGCCAAGCTACTGTGAGATAAAAGACTATCCCCAAGGACAACTTGCAATCACCATAAATAAAAGAACAACGTATGAGCTGTTGTATCTCTTCCTACTAGCTGCAGTTTTGTTAAACACACACTTTTCAGGTAGCTGCTTTTAAAGTGCTGGAAAAGACAGTTCTCCATACTTGAGACAGCGATACCTGCAAAGACATGGAAGGGTTTGACATTTCCCCTGTCATAGCCTTAATCTCAAAGGCACAAAGTGCTACATGAGCTACTTTTAGCTGTGCTCTGCATGCTAATGTTAAAGTGAGACCCTAATTATGGAAATCCTGCTGTTTAAAAGGAACTCTGTTAAAACCTCCTCTAATGAGCTGTTAATAATGAGATGATGACAGTGATATGAGGAGACACACTGGAAGCTGATCTTTTACAGAAACTCACATGTGCAGTTTGCTTTGAGGAAATAGAAGGTACTAGAACGGCAACAGAGAATAGAAATTATAATGGAAACACATCCTGAATGATAAAAAAAATTCAAGTTTTTTGGATGCTGGCAGGTGGGAAGAAGACACCACAACGACTAATATTCTTAATTTTCCTTAGAATAAAGTACTGAATGTGAATGAGTTAGTAAAGGTTAATTTCTTACACATCCAAGGATGCATTTAAAGTCATGTGTCAAGTCCAATGTTCACCCTTCTTTTACCTCCGTTTTGGTCTCCACCCAATTCTTAGGGAAATAGATGGTGTGGTAAGTTAAACACATTGTGTGAGTATGTCATAATGAACAGTCACTTTCATATTACAAATGGACCCTTGATCTGTTGATGATATGACAATATTAATAACTGCAGCTTTAAAGCAAATAAATCTAAACCGCACAATCATGTTAGTTAGCCTTACATCCCATTGTTTCCTGCACCATGTAGGCATGTCATGTCTCTGTAGGTTGACTTAGTCTGTTAACAAATGCATCTATTTGCTAATGCAGTTGGTTGTATTAAACATTTGGTTGTGCAAATTTCAAGACTTGCGCTTTAAATTTGTGAAATAATTGTCTACTTTCTCTGGAATGGTGCTCTTCTTGTTGCATCATGAAGCCCTAAATGGCAAGCCTCTTTTAAGGCTGAAAATGATGAAGTTTAAACTTAAATGGCAGCAGTTTTAATTCTACCATGATTTTTTTTTCCACAGGGAGTTTATATTATTAAACCTTTTAGATTTTTTAAAACTAATTTACTCTTTTCAGATTACAGTTCTACAATGGTCTACACTTGACCAGAGAATGAATAGTTTTATTAAGTCTTATAATAGCTGTCATATAAACATAGCCAGAGTTGATGGAGATTTTTCAAAATCCCATGAGGACTTTTTTTTTTTTTTTTTACTTGTTAATGCTCTCTTTCTGTTACATCAGCTACATGACAAGAGTGTACCTTCATGTTACCATTGGTATGATTGCTGCGATTCTACAATCCAGAAATGTAATGTACTTCTCAAACAGCATGTAATCCTTTAGGGAGACTTTTCCAAATACTTTTTTGCATCTAATCTATCTTGTCTGTCATATAGTTGGTGTATTTTAATGGGGGGACAATGTGTGAGTGCATCTTATTTTCACTCTTCATGAGCTACAAGCCTCTGCTGTGATATGCTTGGTGTTAGGTTGGTGTTTGGGGGTGTGTGGATGATGGGCAACCCTCATTAGACCGAGAGTGGGGGGGTTAACACAATCTGCTCACCACCTGTTCAGTAAAAAAGGGAGGGTGCTTGCCTCTTTCTGTACCTCACTCTCTCTCTATGTCTCTCTCTCTATCACATGCCCAGCAAAAACACAGTTCAGTGAGGTGTGTCTGCTCAGGGCACATAGTTACTGCTGCCTCTTTCTGAAAGCTGAATGAGCCTTAGCATACATGCAGTTGTGACTGCACAATACAGTACAGGCTGTGGTTCAGCAAGCCTTACCTGCTTCCTGTCTGGCTGCACATACTCAGTAGGCCCCCAGGGAGGCGCTGTGTGTCTGCCTCATTGCTGGGCCTTCCTCATTAGACCCCCTGTCATCGGTGATGGCTTCAGTGTAACATGTGTGCTGCATGACACTGATTTACAAACAAGCCTAATCTGGGATTTCTCTGCATAACTCAGAGCTTCTGGAAGATTCCACCTACAGCTTCTTACACTGCTGAGGCTGATCTTTATAATGGTCCTGTGAGAAAACCGGAGTCAAAATTACTCTTGCCCCCGCATCTATAAAAAAGTGCAAACACTGCCAAGCAAGATTCCTTTAGAGAAATATCCACCGTCTGAACACATCTCTAGAAAATAAAAATGACAATCAATCCAGATATAACACATCTCTGTGTCCTGACATAATGTAGCATGGACGTTCAACAAAACTAAAGGACAGTAGGAGCTGTTATCAGCAGTTGTGTATGTTTTTGCCAAGTGAATGTGTTCTCGTTCTAAAACTAGTCGGACTGTAAACATTTGTTTTTTAGTGTTGCTTTCTAATAAACTGCACCTTCACTGGATTTCTTACTAAACTCTTTATTTATTATTCAATTAGTTTGCTGCCCTTTGGATAAGGATGCATGCAGGACTCAAAAACTCCAAAAAGCCAATACACTTTAAGTTTGAAACACTTTTAATGACTCTATTTGAAGGTATAGTTGTGTTAAACCTTGAAACAAACTCAAAGGCTTTCCTGCATCTAGACTGAAGTCACACTATGAGTTTTACGACTGATTTTCCACCTGTGATGAAACTAGTGTTTTCCAATCATTTGTAAATGATAAAGTTTGAACTTCAAGTATGCTCTGGATTTGTTTACATGCTGTGATAATGACTCAGCAGTTTTAACAGAACAGTATTATTGGTAGTTTGAGGATCTGAGATTTAAGGAACTGAACAGCATCAAACAGCAACGCCAAAAAGAAGTAGTAATCAACCAGAAGTAAAAAATGTCAGTCAACAGTAGCCATCACAAATCACGCAAAACTAAGTGATATTTAATTTGCTTTCAAAAAAGAACAATAATTGCAGATTAGATTAATTTCCTTAAGAGTTGTACATTTGTATCCTTACATCAGAATAATAGATCATTTTACTGATTGTTCGAGGTCTTATAGGAGGAATATTTAATTTGCACTTAATGAAGAAAAAATGCAAAACCACCATGGGCAGACATTTAAAAATGACTGCTATAAATTCTGCTTTGTAAGATGAGACTATTAGCCTCCCATGCATATAAAACAGGGGATATAAAATGTGTGAAATGTGAGAGGATAAGAAAGTCTGACAGCTGTATGTGGCTGTGAATATCTAACACTGCTCCCTTGTTGTCTGGTAAACTTAAAGCTGCATTTTATTTGCAGGAGGACAGGATCTGTTTACATCAGTGACAATGCTGCCTGTGTCTGCATCACTGCGATGGACCCCTAAGGAAAAGCAGGAAAGATCACAGCAGGAATCTCAAACAGCACGGAGCCTCTTCCCCATCCAAGACGTGAAAAGAACAAAGCCCGGCCTACGGTACATAACTGCTGTGGTTAGATATGCCACCGGAATACAAATGGGAGGTGTAATAGGTTAACAATGATATCATCTGTGACTGTTTTGTTCAGATATCCTGTTTGTGTTCGATTATTCTGCCGGGGGAGGGGGGGGGGTTCACGAAAGTGTTTTCTGACATTTCTATTCACATCCTGCAGCTCTTGACGTGAGATGTATCAAGGGAGATGACTCACAGAAATACAACTTGCGTATGATGCGATCTCGGATGTATTTTACACTCTAACACACACACACACACACACCTGCAACGCACAACTCAACGTCATCAACACCAACCTCACCTTCTACTATAGAGGGGGAAGATTTCTATATGTGTGACACAGAAGTGAGGGCGATCTGTTAACAGCATGGGTTGATCCTCTCAGACTTTAAATCTGTGTAGAATTAAATCCTTCAGTACAGCAACACAGCACTACTGTATATCTGCAGTATTAGCTTAAATGACAATATAAACCATTATACAATAAAACATGTTTAAATTCAGTGTATGAGACATGGAAACAGATTTTACGGCTTAATTACTTTAGATGGTTTTTCACTGTAAAGCTTCTGTGAGGAACTTTCAGTCTGCATTGATTTTGGCACTCCCTCAGAACAAAGCGGAAACTTCTTGTTGTTAATCTTGTCCTGTTAATGTGTACATATTATTTTTTTCTGATGAAAAACCTCATCCGGCTTTCTTCTAACAGTTTAATGTATCAGTCACTGTCAATCTTAGAAAATGTAAACAAAGGCTGTTTCAGCAGCAGTGTCACCCACTTTGACAGGTTTTGTATGTTATACGGAGGCATCAATATTCATTTTCAGCTTTTTTTATGAGTATTTATTGTTCATGTTCATTTTCCTGAGCTCTTGAAGAGAATATTTGATTCTATTACAAAAAAATGGATTAAAATGTTTACATTTAAGCCACTAAATTAAGCTCAAGACTGAGGACACACTGAAACTACCTACTGGTCAGATGACTTGACTTTCCTGGAGCTTATACCTTCGACCAATGGACAGTTTTCATCTGCACAGTGTTTATTGTTTGACTCGTTTGATGTGAAGTAGAGCAGATTATGTGATTTCAAATGCTTTGCACCATTAGAATGAAACATCAAAGGCTCTGTGCACACACACTCGCCTGCTGGATGTTTGATCATTCAGGAGCTGTCCAGCTGCCCGCGGTGCTGAAACAAACTCTCCACATAAAGTAGATCCATGGAGGTAGGTTTACGTTTACATGTCACACTCTATAGTCCTCGTGTTCAGCAGCTGGTCGATGCTGTGCAAGAACATGATATCCATGGCTCTACAGCAAGCCTTTTTTTCAATCACAGCGTAGAATCTCTTAAAATATTAATGTCTGTGTTTTCCAAAGAGGACCTGCCTTCATTTGCTCACTGTTCTTGGAAGATTTAACTCTCATTTTCACAGTGTCATGTCAAACTTTAAAGTGATAGTCTTGTGAAAATATTTTGACTGTCACTAAAACTGATAAGTCACTGAAGTGTGAAAAAACATATATATATATAGTATATAGCTTCAGAGAAGACAAGCCAATCAAAACACCTGAGACCACCATAGTTCTATTCAGTATGATAAACACATTTTATTTTGTGCAGGAGTTCTTCTCTCTACACCTAAGCCACATTTCCTACAAGGTACCTGTAATATATTACATAGTCAGGGATGTAAAAGGTCACAATTTAACTCATTATACAACCTCTTTGTGTATTATCTTCAATATCGTTCCAGCAGATTCTAATGTTTTCAGTTTTAGATTTCTTCCAGCCGGTGCATTTCAAACCGACAGCAGACTTTAAAGTGTGAGTTTAAAGACATGAAACCTTTACAGAGATTCAGGACTTGAACTGAAATGCTTTGCCTCTTTTGTTTTACATCTCTAATTATGGAAAAGCCATAAACGAGACTCTCCAAAAATGATAAAGCTCCACTCTGATGAATGAACAACATCTCCTGTCGTTAATATCATCTGGACCTCGGCTTACATAATATTACTAGAAGAGGACTCTGTGTCCTCATTAAAATCCATTTAAGCACCCAAAATATTACTTTCCTATGATAATTAGACCTTTTCACCACGTGTATTTCTCTTTTTGAAACTCAAAACAGTGGCATGACATATTGAAATGCTCTGCTCCAGTGACCCACTGAAATGCCAGAATCCCTTTTATAAATCTGTCATCTTAAAGGCCACTTCCCTCCATTATACAGGTGCAGATGTCAGGAGAAGAGAGTCAATATACTACAATGCAGTCTACCTAACATGCCTTTAAAAACATACAGGACCACAACTAAGAGGGTTCATAACACCAAATATTGTGATAACGTGAAATGAAAATGTAAGACTTCAATTGAAAACAAACTTGGTATACTAGCGTCTATCTCCATGAATAAAGACGAGACAAATGTCCAAGCGACTATGCAGCAGGATGAGCAGGAATTCAACAGGTCACACCAATAACTCATTAGACAAATGTCAGCTTCTGTCTGTATAGCTCCATCAGATTTAACAACAACAACAGACTAAAACAGAGAGGAAAGCATTTTCACAGCATGACTGGAAGCCCCGAAATACAACATTTTCACATTTTAGAGTATTATTCCAGTGGGAACCCTGAATTAGAGGCGAGGGTGCTCATTACAGGTCTGCCACCCGGTTCTTTCCACGAGGAACAATGGGTGTTGTAGTGAGGCGCAGGAACGTCTCTTCTGTTTTGGGTGTAATAGTGACACGCTGCCAGAAACCTTCGCATGCTAACCAACCAAAAAAAACAAGACTTTCCCACAGTGAAGGGAGCTTTTAAACCTTCGTTTCAAATACAACTTTTAATCTTTTTATAGTTGAAAGTAAAAAAAAAAGGAAATTCGCTTTTGAACCAGACCCGTTTTTGGCGACTCCTTGTTCCTCCGCTCACTGCAGCACTCACAACAGTCTGCACACCCACCCTCTCCTCATGCTCAGTAACTTGATGGAAACGACTGCGCCATAAATAGCGCAATAAAGCTCCCCAGCCCGCTTTTAGATCACCGAAAGGCTATTTTAAAATTTACATCGCTCACCTTTGGGCGCTTCCTGGTCGCTGGCGTCTGCTGCTGATGAGGATGCTGCTGTTTTTTTTTCCTCCCCCCCCCCCAGCACTAAGAATCAAGAGAAACTCCCACCTACTCAGGGGCCGTCTGACAATTCAACACCTGAAGGCTGCTTAGGGAGCGTCAAATAGCCTAGTGTTTCAGCTCCCATTTTTTCCCAGTAGTAAATTCAGCATACTGGCATAGTAATGAATCATTGTACCGAGTGTTTCTACGTTTCTGACCAGCTTTTCAAGTTAAATGACAGATTTAGTAGATTAAACCATATTTAGATTTTTTTAAACTTAAAGCAACCATTCAGGTGGTGAGGAAACATAATAAGCTAAACAAAGTGTTTAGTCTATTTGGTCAACACACTGCTGAAACACTGCAAAACATAAAGAATATCACCATGATTTAAACACTGTGACTTAGAGGTAACATATTTAAGGTTGTATTGCCCCCTACTGGAATACTGTCTGTCCTGCAATGTTCCAACTTCTACAGACCCAGCTCATTTATTTTTTTCATATAGTGTCTTTATACTACAATTTTATACTTAAACTGAACTGCAATTCAGAGACTATATGTTTTGTTCTCCATATATTCATTTGACGACTAATATTAAAACTAAAAGTACAGTTTTTTTCTCAGTCACTTTGGCTCAATTCTCAAATGATTCAAGCATTTTGCAAAACATTAAGCTCAAATCTGCGAACGAAGTATGACGTTCATAACAGATAAGAATTTCTCATTGATTCAAGCGAATTGCTATGTTTAAAAACACATGGGTGTGGTGGCACATCTCTATATGACTTTACATTAAAGACCAACTTTTCTTTCTACAGTATGTAACACATTGTTGCACGAACAGGTTTACTGCATACATACAGATGTACTGATCTTTATGTGTAAATCTGTATTGTACGGTATGGAATACAGTTTTTCGCAATTGCTTTGGTACATTTCTCGAATCATCCTCGACATTTGCAAAACAGTAAGTGCATTCCTCAAAACAATTCGTACAAATAGCAAAACACCATGGATTACCTGCAAAAGCCATGTCTCTTACTCAAAATCCTTGGTTCATCTCTCAAAAGTAAATATCTGTGTCAATGAACATGTCAGTGCCATCAGAATGACAAGTCCTTGTGTCATTGTGTACGGATAAGTAAGTTACACCTTAGTGTATGTGGGAGATTGATTGCAAGAGACTGGACAAGATTCACATTTACGCTTTTACTGTAATTTGTTGACAGACCATGTCATGTCAATCTGACCCCTCTCTTGTTCAGGGATGAGATCCCTGTAGAGAGTGTCTACAAAGGTGACAAGACGCCCTGTATTGTATGGCCCAATAATGGGAATATGCGTTAGCACACCATTCTCAGAGATAACAGCACCCATGGTTATGTTCCCGCCCCGTTGGCCTGGCACATCAACTGTAGCGCTGTGGCCGATGATATTTCGACCACGCCTTCTGCGTTTCGTTAGGTTGAAGCCAGCCTCATCCATGTAGATGAAGTTGTGCGGTGGTTCACTTGCTTCCAGTTCCATTATACGCTATATCCAGAAGACACAAAATGAGTTTTATGAATTACATGCATTTTCATTTTGGACAAGATACAGTTACATCAAATGTATACAGCACATATTGCATCTTCTTTTCTACAGCCATAGCAAATGTGTAAAGGTCACACTAACTGTATATCACTATACGATGTATTGTTTACTGTGAGGTACAGTTACTGCATGCTCATACATGTTTTACCTGTACATACTGGTAGCGCAGCTCCTTCACTCTTTATTTCAAATGGAACTGTGTACAGCTGCTTCATATTCATTTGGTGTCTTTTCAGCACCCTGTCATGGATGTTTTCAAAGATGTTGTTGTCCTCTATAATGGCACTCTTTATCTCCCTTAGTCTTACAGCATTGTTTTCTACAACCATGGTGCAAATAGCCTCCTCCTGTTCAGGTGTGAAAAGGGGCTCTCTGCCACCCCTGTGAAGTTGTCTTGCAGTCCTATATGGAAAAAATATAGTAATGCAAAACACAAAATTGAGTAAGATAAAATGTCACTGTATAAAGTATACTTACTGTATATTGTAAAATGCAAGTGGAATACTGTAATATTGTATGAAGCATTACAGAAAGTATACAGTATTACAGTACAGTGCCTATTGTTAGATTACATACCTGTTCTGTCGACGACAAGTCTGAATGATTGAGGTTGTTCTCCCAACATTTGGCTGAAACCCTTCGACCAGCCTCGGCCATTGTAAGCCCATGATTGAGAACGTGGTCTACAAGTGTGGCTCTTAACTCATCAGGAACATGCATATGTCCTCGGCCTCACTCCTTTTCCTCTTCCTCTTCCTCTTCCTCTTCCTCTTCTTCTTCTTCTTCTTCTTCGTCTCTCTGGCTGTTGACCCCATCATTGCCATTGTCAGACATTGTAACACTGTGTTGTGCTCCGGCTATATATATACTTACATGACGGTTCATGAGCTGCACCTTTGAGCTATTTCATTAACTGGTTAATCATTGGTTGATCTAACGCTTCACACATTTCCCTTCGTTAGAGAAAGTCAAGATTCACCTGGGAGCAATTTACCAATTCAGGACAGATTTAGAAAAAAAAGTCTAATGGAAATGTATAGAAATATGCTTGACATATTATGACAACTTGTTCAACCATTTTGCATGTAAAGACTTACGCGATGAACTAATGCCTAAATGTTGTGGGGGGTGAGACTATGCAACAGAGACCCATTATAATACATTTTGATCAACATGACATAAGCAATTGATAATGTAGGAAACGGCAGAGAATTGTACATAATCATTTGCATGGATGTACCAAAGCATTTGCAACTTGTTCAAAGAAATGAGAAACTGCTTTTTTGATGTGCACAAGTGACACAATGATGTGAAGATTGAACAAGTAGTTTTGAGAATTTCAATTCTGATCTGAGAAATGTACCAAAGTGACTGAGAAAAACTGTAAAAGCTCAGTATGATACAGAATAAAGCTGTATTCAAGGAGTCAAAAATGAATTGTAGTACAGCGAGAAGTCCGTGTCAACAATAAATGCCGGAAAAAAATTGAGATTTTTACATCAGAAATGTTTCCAGGGCTGACTGACATGAGTACCATCACAAACCTTTTTCATCTTGAGGGCAGTGCCAATAAACTGAAAGAAAGACTGATGTACCATGACACTGTTGTGACAATTATATTTACAGTTTAGAGAATGTTAAGACTGATAGATAGATAGATAGCTAGATAGATAGAAACACTCAAATGAATATGAAATATATTCTTTCATTTAACAACACCCCCGGTCCCCATTCCCGTATGTAAATATTAACCCACACAAAAATGTAAATGAAACCACTTCAGAGATCAAATTAAACCGTAGGCCTACATGAAAGAAAGAACGAATGAATGAATGAATGAATGAATGAATGAATCTTTATTTTTGTGTCTGGCCTCAGCACTGCCCATCCCTTATGGTATTATCCAGATAAAATGTAAAACATTTCCAAGTGTAATCAGACAAACTGAAACTGATGAAAACTTCATCAGACAAATATGAAAATATATAAAATGATACAAAGATAAAGTTAAACATTCAACACCAGAAACACTGGTATAACTCAATAACTACCTCATACAAAAAGAGAGGGCAAGAGGGGTGAGAGAGATTCTGCAGATGGCTGTTCATCATGAGTCTCGTTTGGCTTGAGGTTTCTTCATTTTAAAGGACGTTTTTCATGGCCGCTGTAACTTGATTGATCTATTGAATGTTTTATTAAACCAATGCAGGAACAAGAATACGAACATACAAACAAATTAAATGTACAAATTAGAGGAGACCTATCTTATTAAGCTGCGCAGCAGCATTTATATGTCAAGGTTCAGAAGTGTTTGTATGGAGGTAGTGCACATTTAAAATGAGTATGTGCACCCTTTAAGATGAATTTGTGCTGATATATTATTCAGTAAGATATTAGACACTTTCAAAGAAGCACTGAGTGCACTAAGTACATTTATTTGATACTTTCAATGCCAATACTTTTAATGCCAATACTAAGCTACTTCTTATTATTTTTATTAATAATAATATTATCTTTGTGATTATTATTAACGTTACTGTCATTATTAAAAGCGGACGCATCCAGACCAGCAGGTGGCGGTATTCGGGGCAGTAGTGAGCCTCGGTAATGAGCAGAGACGGTGGATGTGGCTCTGACTGAAACACCTTGAGAGCGTGTGAATGAACGTGCTGAGCTCCGAGCCGAGGCTCCGTGGTGCTGAAGAGACAGCTGCTCCAACCTCTGAAATCTGCAGGTAGGACAAGATTAAGATGTTGCTGTACGATGATCTTTCCCCCCCCTAAATGCGTCAGCGTGTAAATGATTGTCGCCAACAGTCGAGACATCACGGAGGAGAGGAAGCTGCGAGAGTCCTTGATTGAGCTTCTGTCTGTCATCTTGGGCTTTCATTGTCATATCGAAGAGCTGTCCAGGGTTTTCATGCTGGGAGCCCCTCGTGTAGAAATCAAATTGACCCAGTTTTCGTCTGTAGGAGCTGCTTATTGCCTTCCATCATGTTGTGATGTCACTCTGTCATTTCACATCTGCTCGTGCTGTAGGTTAGGAGATCACAGAGAAGAGGCTGAGATATTCTCGGTATTCTCAGTGGCCCTTCTGAGTCCCCAGACCCTACTTGGTAGAGAAATTAGTTTTTCTCAGCAGCAGACTTAAATCCTCTTTATTTAATGAGATCAAACGATATTTATAAAATACGTTTGCTTAACAGAGGATGTGTAAGTTTCACCTTGATGCTTTATGTAAATAGACTCAAACCACACGTGTCATTGGAGGTGTGTTTGCTCAAATGCTTCTAGTCTAACTGTTTAGGTAATCTGCAACAGTCATAATAAGAAAAATGATGAAGTATATGTTCTAATACATTATGATGATGAAATGTTGGGTAGTTCTTCAATTTTGCCTGATGGTATTAAACCCCATGCAGGGACACACAGGGGATTTTTAAGGGTTGGAGCTGACCTCTGACCTCACCACTGCCACACTAACATTCATGATGATATACAGTTCACAGGATGTCTGTTTAAATATTTTATTTCATCAAGAACACAGGCAGCTGGATTACAAAGTTACTGTCGTGGATGCTTTTAAAAATGTCTTACATTGCAAATAATAAATATGGAAAACTAGGACGTTATGTTACTCATCATTTATAAACACAGTTAGCTGGAAGCTGTTTTCATTGCTGTGCTGGAACTTTGTCAACATATTACTACTCTTGGCTTTTTTCCCTGTGTCTTCCCTCTCTCACAGACATGTTTACCCGGATGTTAAAACTGAGACTTCTCAATGCTGTAGCCCCAGCGTACTTCTTCATCGCCACAGCAGTCACTTTCATCTTACACTTCTGCTTCTTCATCCCAACCATCTTCCCGAACTCAGACGCATCTCTGAAGAGCTCCACAACTCTTCACACAATTGTTTTCCTTTTCTTGATGTTCAACGCTCTGGGAAACTACATAATGACTATTAAATATCCCGCCGAAAGCGCCAATGAGACTGGGGTGCCGGTGTGTTCACCGCATTGCTCGGACAAAGTGGACGCTCACTACCTCCTGAACAATCGACACTTCTGCAAACTGTGTAAGAAAGTGATTCTGAAGAGGGACCATCACTGCTTTTTTACGGGGAACTGCATTGGCAACAAAAACATGCGCTACTTCCTCATGTTCTGCATCTACACATCATGTATATGTATGTACTGCTTGGTTCTCGGTGTGGCTTTCCTCACAGTGGAGTACGAAATCTCCTTCGAGAACCCACTCACCTTCCTCACTCTCCTCCCCCTCTCCACTGGTTACTTCTTCATGGGTGAGTTGTGTCAGGATATTTCAAAAGAAACTCCTCACTTCAATTGGAATTCCTGTATTTTTTAACCTGAGACATGTTTTTATCCACCCTAACTGTTTTGAAATTGCTCAGGTAGATTGTTTCAGCAGGCTACAATGTAATTACTTTGGGGGCAATTACAGAGCAGCAAGTTCTGTCCAGTATAGGTTTTGTTTTGACATGTACAGGCTCTGCTTGTTTTTCTTGGAGTCTTTCAGAACCACTAAAGGGATCATTTCAATATTTGACTAAGAGTTCAATCTCACCCAAGTGAAATTCTTGCTTTTAAGTTTGGCCATAAGGGGACTTGTTACAGGAAGAGAATGATTAAAAAAGTAGCGATGTGATCTTCTACATGCTCCTGAATACAACTGTACTTTATACAAACAAGCTTGTGTTGTCAGGTTAAAATTTCCATCACAGTATCTTATGTGTATGTATATCATTTTTTTTCTGTATGGCAATTTTAATGCTTATTATATAAGAACAAAGTCATTATGGCTGGAAGTGAGTGATAACTTTACTCTTTCTATAAGCAGACTGGTTCATATAAATAAATGGCTTTAGCTTTATTGTCCCAGAGAGGATATTCACATTCACAGATTCACATTCAGATTTGTTCCACGGCAGGTAAACTGATAACGTTCAACATAACAGCACAACATGAAACAGAGAATGTACAGGGTATGGATGTTGAGGCTGGATCTTTATATCAGTGTTAGTGAGCCTTGTTTATTATTAAGTGTCTTGGTTGCAGAGGGGACCAAATGTATTTTTCAAGTTCATGAACCTGTATCTGTAGCCTGAGGGTAGCATTGTGAAAAATCAGTTCATTGGGTGAACATTCATAACATAATAGTTATTTCCAGGGGGGGGGGGGCTTACTTCAATGGCTTATGAACTTTTTTTCAAAATAATTTTAATATGCAGCCATGACTCTTCGTAAAATGCTTTCTGTGCATTATATTCAAACTCTGCTATGCACATTTCTGTCTCAGATTTTCCCTGCTCTTGTCCTTTAACAAGTCTTCCCAAAGCAACACTTCAGGTCAACTCTGACAGTCAAGTGAGAGTTTACTCTTTGGTGAAATACTGTGAGCATCCTCTGATGTTTCCAGATTTAATAGAATAACAACAGAAACCTCTAGGTAGCTGGACTAGCCTGTGATTGTCACACATTTACCTTGTGTCAATTTTCCCTTAAATGTCTCTCCACAGGAACTATCTCAGGCCTGCAGCTGTTCCTGGTTCTGATGCTCTATGTGTGGCTCGGTATCGGCCTGGTCTGTGCAGGTTTCTGCTGCCAGCAGGTGCTGCTGGTGGCCCGGGGGCAGACCTGGTGCCAGATGCAGAGGGGGCAACTCGTGGAGAATCGCAGCCCCTGGAGAAGCAACCTCAAGGATGTTTTCGGCACCCGCTGGATCCTCGGCCTGGTCCTGCCTCTGCAGACGGTGGAGACGGGCTCTGAAGACACCGACGCACTGAAACAAGACTGAGTGATAACAATGTGTCTTCTTAATAGGTCACACAAGAAGCATGACTTGTAATAAGTGCTCTCTTGGGATCCATGTGGTGATTGATTTTAAATTCTAAATGGATGCTTTGTAACCTTTAAAGTAGAACATGAAATACTTAGCTGTTAGCACACATTCCTTTAAGGACAGGAGCCATATCTTAGTGTGAACTTTTGGATAAGTGCATAGTATAAGTGACTTAGTAAGTAAGTAGCTTTTGGCAAGGCAATATTAGGACATGTGAGTTGGTCATTTGGGACATCCAGCAGTTTCTCCATGCACTACTACTCGCTTGCATCAAAATACAACAAATGCCCTTTTTGCATAAGTGCATGCATTCAAAGCTTTGCATTTTTATATTACATCATGCAGTGCTCTGAGATTAACGTTCAAGTGTCTTGTTTTGCTGAACTTTCTTGTAGGATGCTTTAATGCACGGACAGGACACTTCCGGTAGTTTCTGCAACAATAATTGACTTCATTGTTAAGGGCTAGCAGACCAGGAAACTACAGGCGCTAAAGCATAAACTGCCAATAACAATAACCTATGAAATGTTGAGCCTGATGTTTTTTCTACTCAAATGAATGTGACTCATAGACAGTGTGACTCAGATACAGTAACATGCTCCTTTGTAAGAGTGGGATGGGTATGTGATTGTGATTACCATATTATTATCCAGGGTATTATTCACTATGTGCCATGAGCTCATGTCTTACATGCTTACAGAATACCCCAAAGAAAGGGGTATTGCTACATTGCTAATGAAAGGGCACCTTTTAAGGGTGCACTCACAATAGAGACCATCCGTACCCAAATGATATCTGAGAATGATTCTATTGAAAAAAAGTCCCAGAGTGCACTTCAGTATGGTGATGAGGTATGTACAGAGGTAACTGTGCTCAGGCTCAGTTTGGCCTGGAGCGGTGTGAGTGGAGGCGAGCAGGGGACTGGGGGAGGGGGGACAATCGGGCTTCAGCACGGTATGGGGCAACTGGACCTAGTGTGAGTGCGCCCTAAAAGTAAGGACTTTTCACTGTAAAACCACTGAAATGTTCAACCTCCTGTGAAAGATGTTTTGGATTTCAGTAAATATACGTTAAAGAGCTATTTTGTCTATTCCTGTAAAACCAATAAAAACATTTTAATCACAGCATGAAGCCATTCTTTGTTTTGAAAAAATTAAAATCACACAAAATTAGAGACTGAGAGGTAATGATGTTTTTATCATTTTATGAGTTCATCATTAGTCAAAGTGACTGTTGCTAAGGAAACAAGACAAGTACATTTCACATCAACAGGAAAAGCAATCTCCAAAAAGAAATCTTAATAAAGTTTTGTAACCCTCTTTTGCCCTTTTAAATAAAGGCTGATTTAAATATGTCTTAATGTTGTTGTTACTCATGTTATAGAAAATGTTGCAAGATAAATATTCCAACTGTTGACCTAGATTTAAGACTAAGATTGACCCAATAACGGCTGAACTTGTATTCAAGCTATTCTCTAAGAAGCAGATCCTAGCTGGGATCTGTACTGATTCAGACAAGAACATAAAGTCTTTGGATGAAATGTAGGACATTCAACTTCCCTTCACATGAAACTCACAATCTAAGCTGCTCAATATTGAAATGAAGTACAAACACTGACATGTTCAGAAAGGCACAGGCACCTAGATTAGCATTTATATTCACATGTTTTGAAACAGAATGCTCATTTAAGGACACGAGTCATAACATCTGTCTAAAATGTTGTCAGTAATCGTATAACTTAGTGCAAGTCTGTGATTTGAAGCTAAAATAAAAGTTTTAGCTGTCATTTAAAGTCTAGACTTAATAACATTTACCTTTAGCTGAAACGAACATGGCAGAAACAAAGTAAGTGCAGACATTAGTGAAATATATGGCTACATAACTTCACTTGCTACAGTTTAAGCTTTCAGTTCTTGACACCATCTTTTTACAAAAGGAGCTTGCTTTGCAAACATTTCCTCTGCATGTGCTTTGTTTCCATCAATGACATGGCTTTAGTCTGGGTCAGAAACATGATAACACATAAATAATACTTAGACCACGTAACAAAATTATATAAAAACAATGTTAAAATTTTTCAGTCCATCTAAAATGTTGCTTTGAGCTAAACAGCTATTCTTTGAGAATACAGGCTGTCAGGATACTCTTTCATTAAAATAAGACTTCGGCTCATGCAGTTTAGTTTACTGAGAGTTCAAAACAAAGTAAACGAGTCAAACTGAAGAAGACAGCGCCCAGTTGATAAATAATGATTTGGAGGATATTGAAAAGCAGGGCACGTGTGTCCACTCTGGTTTTCCCTTTGATTTAAAACTCTAAATCTTTATCTCTACAGTAATCACATTCAAGGCATGTATGTGTCCTCACATGAGCTGTAAGGCATGCATTTTATGCTATCAGAAGTTCAGGTTATAGAAGCCATAGCCCTATTGCAAGTGATTCTTACCATTTTGAAGCAGGAAAGGCAAGAAATATACTATAGGCAAGGGTTCAAAGAGTCAGCATGCTTTTAAACCTCCACTTGGTAAAAGTACTGTAGGAGTGCTTCAGCTTCAAATATCTTCATAAACCTTGAAATTGAGCTGATTCAGATGATTGTTACAGATTTAGTTATAGTTTTAGTTGTAATGCTAAATGCTGTCATTGTATGCGAAGAACGCTGTTATTGTAAATATTTGAGATATATGTTTTCAACCTCAACAAATCATCTGGTGACCCTTTGATTTAACCGATGGTTGTGTCCATCATTCATTTATACCAGGACTCTCTGAGCTTTAGCTGCCCATTGCTCCTTGTCTGTGTGCTGCAAAGACAGCTGCAGTTTAGTCCAGAGCTGTGGGTCTCCGCTGCTCAGAGCCTCCAGGAGCAGAGCCGTTTGCTCCTGAAGCTGTTGCAGCTGGCCTTGAGTGCGCTTATTATCCTTGATCAGCTGCTTTGTGCGCATGGTGATCCCCAGTAGGCCAGATACGTTGAGGATGTTGTAGGTATTGCTGAATCGTTTCAGTTTCTCATTGTCCATGGAGAAGGTGTCCTGGTCTTTGTCGTTGTACAACATGTTGGTGTCAATCTCAGTCCTAAAATCATCCGTGTAGGGGGGCAGAGAGCTGGCCCCTGCCAACGCTGAGAGAGACATATCAGTGAGCTGCTTTTGACTCGCCGCTGCCTGTGCTTGGTTGTCTGCAGCTTCAAAGACTGAGATGGGTTTGATTGTACTCTGCAGTGCTGACTGCGGGCTGGGAGAAGAACCGAGCCTGTGGCCACGATGATGCCTCCTCTGTCTCTGCTCATATGTTGAACCCACCCTCATCCTGGAGGATCCCACCCTCTTAGTTGGTGTGTCTGCAGGTTGTGGGGCAATTCTGGGATATGACTTGAGGATTGGCATGTGGCGTTTGGATTGTTTTATTTTTTCAGGACCAGTCTTCGGAGAGCTGCTGCTGCCGTTTGGTACCATAGGCTGCAAAAGAACAACCTGTGACTGAGGCACCACTTCCATGGGAGAGGGAAAGCCCCACTGTTTTTCTGTGTGAGTCATGGCCGAAGGCTAAAAACAGACAAATAAAAAGACATGAATACCATCATATTATACATTTATAATACAGTACAGGAATCAAGAATCAGTATAAAACTATTATAATAACAGTAAACTATTTCTTCAATTACATTTGCACTCAGAAAAAAAAAATATTGCAGACTTCATACTTTATCAACTGACAGGGTGAAACATGTAAGAGGCAGGAAGAGATGGCAGAAAAAGACCAAAGGTTATGAGACTATTATAACCCTCCAAAAGAAATAATCAAACAGTGCCTGACAGAGGCAGACACCAAAGCTTGTATTTTACCTGCTTTAAGACAAAATTGTTCATGATGATCATTGGAGATAGTCCAGCGTATGAGCCTCCCATCACAGTCACTTGAGGCCCATTCGGGTCCTGGCCGGTTGTTGACCCATTTATGCCTGCGTCCTCAGAGTCAGTCAGATCGACTGTACTGAGGTACTCCGAGCTGGCATCTGAGGAGGGAAAGAGGAGACAAATGGATCTCATCATGTTTAAAAGCAACATGTTTACCCTTTCTAGTGTTTCTGAGGGAGATCATTAGCACTATGGAAACAGTGGCAGATACAGGTAAGCTTCTCCAGAGGGCTTTGAAAAGGATACCATTAACCTGATAAGGAGGACTAAAAACAAATCGAGGTAGGTCAGCGCTTATAGAGTATATGTGTCATCAGAAATACAGACCAAATGGAAGACAGCTTACAGAAAAGTGTGACCTAGATCTCTAGATTGATAAGTGTAGCGGCGTTCCTGAATATGAAGCCGCTGAGAGGCTTAGGTTGGGCCTAATATATTTGTCCGACGCGCTTTCAAAAGAATACTGTGATACGTAAAAATAAGTTTGACTTTTTTATTAACGTAAAAAAGATAATCAACTTAACTTATAATAACGTGCATTAACTCATAATCACAGTGAACCAGAAACAATAGCGGTCAACAAAAAATACGGCAACCCAGCTCACCCCCTCTCCATGTGACCCGACATCCCCCCACTCAACACAATCATAATAAATGATATAATAATCAATAACCCAAAACACCAATATATAACAGACTACCTTAACCTTAAATAAATACCACAAAGACAATTATATCAATCCATGGCTCCAACAATAAGGATTGACCTTGTTCATGGCCTAAAAGTAGTTCTCTGTAATCATGGACATTCTTATTATGTGCCGTCTGGTACATAATTTAAGAAACATTGGGCAAACACAAAACTTAAATGTAACTATAAAACTATATAACTATAAAGCAACATAATTAAATCAAACCTGAGAAGCCTGAATCTCTCTCCTGGTCAGGCTTGGATGATCCAAGGTGTGTTGTCCTGGAGAATTGGGGTGTCCTATGTCGGTTAAGCCTGCTGAAACTGCTCATGTTTGCCGGCTCTGGAAAAGGGATTTCATTTTAGAGTTAAAAGCTTAACTGTGAAAAACTTAAATTCTCATTTGCCTTGTATTCAGGGTTTGTAAAGGCACAAATTTGAATAAAGGTTGGTTAGAAGTAAGAACCGAGTACAATTTCAAATAACACTACTTGTAAGCATAGAGTTGCTTGTGAATATTTTACACTGCAATTTAGTTTGTTTTCATCAACTTCTTTAATTTCAGTGTCTTCATTGGAGGGAATTGTTCAACTCGGTTATGGAGATCATTGCCCTAAATCAATACTTAGTCCATGCTTACATAAATTAACAGGTAACTTAGTACTGACTGGGTAGTAGGTCAGTATCATCTCCTCAAACAGCTACCTAATAAAGGCTCAGAAACGAGGAACACTAGATTATGATGACTAAACAATACCTCTACAAATATAAACACCGTTCTATTTAAAACCAGAACTTTAAAATGTTTTTTATACCGACTGGAGTGTCAAGTGCGTTTTCAGCCTGTTATTGTGCAAGTGTAACATTTGTCATTACAATGTAATGTGTTTCTAGGACTTAGATGACCTCATTAAAAAAAAAACCTCTAGGCTCAAATAGGATAAACTTTTGTTTAAAGAAACATTAGATTACATTATTAAATATATATATATATATTTTTCTAAATCCATTTTGGTGTTTTATTAGCCTGTCAGACGAGTTGTACTATCAGTGTCAGGGATGCTGAGCCGAAACTTTCCATTATTTATACATCATAGAAAACAGCTGATTTTATTACTGTGTTGTTTACAAAAGCAACTTTGACAGCACTTTCTTTCGTGGCAGATAACTTACTGGTATTGGTATGCACTGGTAAGGAAAAGACGCTGCAACATGTAAAATGATATTAATAAGTAGAAGGGAACATTAGCTGTTGTGTTAAGGTTTTTGTTTAGCTGTGTTAGCTGAGTTAGCTCGGTGACGCTAACTGTTAGCTGTCGTAGCTTCAGCTTGTCCACTCATTCAGTTCATTATGTGGATATTTGCTTTTCGTAAGCTATTTAGGTAATGGTTTTACTTTTTCATACCTTTTAAAACGTCGTTTGCTTGGAAAAAAAATCCGTTTATGGTGACATCCGACAAGGTTAGGTATAATAATTATTTTGTACTGCAGTCTGGCTCCAGTCTGTTTTGCTCCGCCTCTTATTTTTCTTCTTCCCGAATGTTTGACTGCAACCTTAATGTTCATTTACTGCCATCTGGTGGTGATATGTAACACCTACAGTCAACTATTGTCCCGAATCTTTTCGTTTTTTTACATCATGTCCCTTTAATCTGATTTGATTTATTTACTGCTGCTATCAAGGCCGTGTTCTACAATTTCTAGTACCTGAAAATGTTCACAAAGACCCCCCTTGGAGTTATAAAAGGGGGCTCATATACCTGTTGCAAAGAGGTGGCCATGGTCAGCTTGGAAGATTTTCTCTACATGATTGGAAGGAAATGAGTGCTTGTTTTGGGCCATTGTATGCAGCCCTTTAGATATAAAAAAATATATATGGATATCAGAGGTGACTAAGGTGACTCTTATATGCTGATGTGTATCTTCTCAATATCTTAATAACATTTTTTTAAGTCTATTGTTGGGCTATGCATTAGTTTAGCTTATTGTAATTGTCTGTGTTTTAATATATTAAAATGTGCAGCAATGGCAGCAATTATTTAAAAATAATAAAAACGATTAATATTGAAACATGTGCCGTCTATATAAAAATCAATCACAAAAGTCAAACTTTCAACCATAACAATTTAATTATAAAATAAATATTCAAATGAAATAAAAAAAAAATACTAACACAATAGAAAAGTCACTTATTACATTTTCATAGATTTTCTTTTTTGAAGCACATGAAAAACAAACAGACAAAAAACAAAAATCACCACTTTACAAAACTTCTTCCACTGCAGTGTTTTTTTTTTTTTTTTTAAAAGACAGAAGAAGACACCTGTGGTGAGGGCTTATGGGAGGTTTGTGTCACTGGGTCGGACAAAAATGAGCGCTACTTTAGCCCAAAGCACAGAAATGTTTTTATGTCTGTGAAAACTTTATAACCACATTAGAAGATGAAAACTAACTAATAATTGATACTCTTTAATTGGGATCAATACCAAATGAACACTGCTTCATTGTATTGATGTGGTATTGATCTTGCAATTCCTACTGGGCTTACCCACTTCCTGGTGTGCTTCAGACAAACGGATGTGTCTGTGTAACTGAAAAGCTTTTTTTCCTCTCAGACCTGGATACAGTATTCAGAGATAAAGCCACTCACTAGGCAAATCTGCCTTTTACATTTTGAAAGGATTCAGCAATGATTAGACCCTCTATTAATATTGAACATGTATAATGAACAGTGTATCCCAACCCTTCATAACAACAGAGAAAGAGGGATCGATCCCAGAGAACACTTCATAAATCACATTTAGTTATTTATACAAAAATATCTTTGGTCATGCCTTGAGATGTTAAAAATATCTGATAAATGGTATTCTTCTTTAGGTCTGAATTATCATCAAACTCATGTCTGGTCATATTTTTCTTTGAAAAGAGGTTTGACTGTCCATATCAGCCAAAGGCGGATTATGTGACTCAAACCTCTGTCCTAAATCTAATCTTATTTATATGATTGAAAAAGCAAAGGAATCATTTCCCGTGGAGCAGTTTGGAACACTATTTCAATAACACAAGAGGGAGACATTTCATTATTGCTTGCAGGAAACAGCTGCAACATTCTCTGCTATGATGAGTCAAGGCTTCTTGGATATTGTTTGAACAAAATTTTGACAATGCTTTCTCTGTATTAATAAATATAGGCTCTTAACATCTGTTACCACCTTTAAATACCAAAGAAATGTCCACATTACAATAACTGACACTGTAGTGATATAAGAGAGAAGTCGTTGGTCTGTTGGGTTCTACATTGCACTGGCTCCCAGGCGTGTCCATTGCGTCAGTTGTGTAACAGCAGTGTTTCCACCGGTCAAAACAAACTTCCTGTTGAAGCTTATCATTATTAATGCTCTGCCCGTCAGCAGGAGGGCGTGTCGGCAACACAACCCAGCAGTTTGAGTCTCTGGCTGCAGACACAGTGTTAGTGAATGAGCGGAGGACACTCTGGATGCTGCCACTGGGTTGGAAATAAATTATGAGCCACACTGCAACAGGAGGTTTGGTTTGCCACAACAGTTACCTGCGGGGGATCTGGCACCTGAAAATCACAGGGGGGAAAAAATGAACTGAAGTTTGGGTTTTTCACATGTATCTTTGAATTTCTTCCCCCAAGATGATTCAAGATTCCTTTAGCTTATAGTCATTTCGACTCTATATCAGACAAGTACACAGTAGAAGGAAAATCTGTTGCATCTGGCTCAAGACGCTAAACAAATTAAAAATATAAACATGTATACATAATGTAAAAAGGAGTCATTAGAAATTGCCATCACCTGTCACATTCTTTTGTTTTTTGCCTCTCCTTTCTCTTCCTTCCTCTTCCTCTTTGCCTTCTCCTGAAAGAGGAACAGAACATTACTCAGGCTCTCTGGGAGTCATCTCTGACATGGATTTTATTATTCTTTTCAAAAATGTTCAAATTGATGTTTCAACAAGATACTGTTCTCACCTTTCAACTTTAACAATAGGCTTCTTGATTCTGAGGAACAAGTGTGAAAATTAGAATGAACATTGAGAAAGATTGCTGTGTAATAATCATAAGCCAACCCTGCCTCCTCGAAACTGTGAGTAATAGCTGTTTACTAGCAACTTTTTTCCCCCTACGTGAGGAATTGCTGCAGTTTTATACCTTGAGAACCTTGAGAACAGGCTTTGGATTTGTCAGATGTTCATGTTCAGGCAATGAATGTAGTTCAGTTATTTACATTTTTTTATATATTTTGGCAGCATCTGTTTCTTACCGGCCTTTTTTAGCATGTTACTCAGATAAATCTCTGAACTTGTGTTTTAGACATGTCTGCCAGAATAAATTTGTTATTTTATATAAGTAAGTATCTTTTGTTTTCTTACCTACATTCACATGTCCGATGCACCACAAACGTCATCTCTACATATTCCTGGCCCGGCTCTGATGGCCTGATTTTCAACAGCTGAGTGATCAAACAAGTTATCTTTGTCAATAGAAGCTCTGGCAGTACACACAGCAATAACTCACACACATTGAATGAGACTCACTACATCACACTATGTGCTTGGCTACCTGCATGGTGACATTTGTTGTTTGAGTGGGATGGCACTCTAGGTTTTCGTCTCCACAGCAACCCGCACACCTCACCAGCGGCACACAGGAGGGGCTGTAGATGTGCTCCACCTCTGACGGGTACTCCTGCACCACCTCCACCAGCTTCTCTATGGTCCGGCAGAAGCTGCGACCCCACACCTCCTGGAACATCAACACTACGGAAGAGAATGGGAGGCTAAGTTAGTTTAGGGTTACTTTAAGAAGACTATGGGTGGGTTGAAGGTTGAGCGGCCTGATGAATAAATATTTGGTTTTCTGTCCACATGTGTATTTCTAGCCTACTTTCACGAAGCAAATTACAGTTAAGTTGCAACTTATTTTAGTTTGTGTATGTGAAGCTCAATTACAAATGACAGAAGGGAAAATATATTTGTACAGCTAGAGGCAAACTGCTCTGTTAATATTGCCAAATGTAAACAGTATCAGTCATTTTTCATAATCCCAACAATGACAAATCATGCACACAGAAACATAAAACCAGTTGCGATACGCCACTGAGTATCCTGTTTTCATTTCGGGGTAAAAAAGAATTGTTTGTGTAATGTACAGTACGCTTTCCTGTGGGAGTATATGTGTAAAAGTGTTCTAGTTGCACAGTCTGTGGAGGAGGAACAGGGACCACTATGGCAGAACAAACAGAGAAGGAAGAGAAAACAAACATTGGAAACATAGCCACGAACAGAGCTCTGCTGGAGCTGGAGCGGGGCTGCCCTGCGGGCACCTCTGGGACTGCGGTGACCCCCGAGGTCACTGAATGGAGCCTGACAGCACAACAGCTGTTTATAAGAGCAGACAGGCTGGGAGGGGACGGAGGGGAAGCAGCTACAGCAGGGGGATGAGGCCATGAACTATAATGTTGTACAGCAAAGAGGGCCAGTTCACTGACCAGCTCCAGATCCTTCAGCTGACTGTCTGACTCCTGGTTCTCTAGCGTTTCTGTTAGATACTCTCTAATCCTCTAAAAGCTCCATCTGCTATTCACTTCTCTTCTAGCAGCATTAATAAGTTGATTTATAGCTGTGTTATTAAAATAGATCATTAAAAAAAAGTTTGAATGATTACTACAAGTCCAGACATGCTTGTAAAATCACAGAGGAACTTCATTGAACTTGCACAATACAGGATTATATTCTCAACCCTGCATGACAAATACAGTACGAATGAATACAGTTCAAAGGGTTTTTTTTGTCAGGGATTAGATTACATAATTTTGTTTTCCTCCGTTTTAATCAAAATTCACACGCATGTGGACACACGTGGCTTGTTGGAACTTTTGTCAGCAATCTTGCTGTAATATAAAGAATCATAAACAACACTTGAAGAAGAGTTTGAGATTTTTTTAAAAGCTTACCTTCTGTTGTACTGTTTATGCTCGACAAGGGTACACTCTGTAAAAAGGAAAAAAAGTCTTTCAGGAAATTTACATGAACAAATAAACACAAATTCAGTGAATAGATCAAAGGAGATAGAGATAAGTCACTGGATCACATGTATACACTCCTCTCAAAATATCTACCACATAAAGATAACATCATCCTGCAAAAAACATACTTGTATCATCCAGTAATGTATTTTGTTCCCTAGTGGTGAAAGCTGGTACTACAGCAAATTCAAGCATTAATCAAACCTTCTTGCTATAGAGCGATAGAAAAGTGTCTCTGACAGGCAGCAGATCCAGTCGCTCATATTTGTCTATCACGTTCTTCTGTTCGTCCAACTGTTTAGCTTCAAAACCTGCTTCCTGTGGTGTAAGATTCATCTCTATATTTATTTTCCCATTCATGGTCTCCCCCCTTTCGCCACTCTGTCTTGATTTTTTTCCCAGCATCCCATGATAAACATAGTGCATTTCTCGTTGGCCTGGGAAAACACAAAACCTCTTGCTGACTCCTTCACAGGAAAGGAAAAGTACATTTGATAAGATGTCCTCGAGAGGAAGAACAAGAATGACGAAATATAACCTGCTTTGACAAATCTCTGCTCATCAATGTCGTCAATGTGGTGCTGTGTCACACACCTCATGACAGTTATGATGCTAAGAGTAAGACTTAACAGAAGATTGTTACATAATAGCAAACCAGGCTTTCCAAAATGATGACATTAGGGGTTGCTGTTTTTTTACACAGTGTATCAGTCTCTAAAATGCATCACATTCCTGGTATAAACCAAAATTACTGTCTTTCAGTACAGTGCTACTCTCGGCCTTATCTACCAAATAATGTGATTAAAAGGGAATGTCCTGATTTTTTGATAATGATACATTCACTGTCGCGCAAAAATGTCAGAGGTCACTGAGATCAGAGTATTTGGGACCGATCAGTCTTCCCTGCAACACCATGTACTCCACAACAGACTTGACATAAAGAGCTTCCAGTGAAACACTCAGGATCAGTCCTCCCTGTGACTGGGGATCTGTTAAGACATCTCCCTTTCCTTCAAAAATGGTTGGTCATCGGGCCAACATGTACAGCTGTTCCTCAAATGGAAGAGTTGTTCTGTAGAGGGGCCCTTTATTTGGACTGTTTTGTGAAACATACAAATTCTGATTGTTAAAAAAAGTCGCTTCATTTCGAGGCTCGGATTTCTTTTCTTCTTCTCTCAAGTGATGTCAAGCGGATAAAATAGATCCTTTCTCACTGTTACAGTAATTGCCATATGATCTGCCCTCTATTGTGTAGCTGTGCTCATGGGGCCGCTCCACATCACAAGGGCTTCTTGGCTCGGGTCAAAAAAATTGTGGTGAGTCGGGGGAGGATTCTGTGACCTCAGCCTTGGGTTAAGCTTCGACATGGCGTGGAAGCAATCATAGGCACCTCCTGTGGTTGAGCATGGAGGAGTGCCAAATTACGAAAAAAAAAAGGCTGCATGAAGATCCTCACGTAGGTTTTTCTATCCCTCTTCCTCCTCGTGCACCTAGAGTGATTAATGGATGTTGGGAGGTTACTTTACATCAATGTGCATAAACTTGTCTAGTTAATCCCAGAAGCAGGACTCATTGCTAAGTAATCCTCTCAAGGTTTTATTTCTTTTCTTTTCTTGACGGCCTTTTTCGGGGAGTCTTTTACTCCTCAGTGCTGTGTGTCTTTTTCATTTGTTGTTTTTATTATGGGTGTAAAGACCTCTGAGACTCACTGTGATCAAGTGCTGTACAAAGAAACTTCACATGACTTAACATGGCATAAATTCTTCTCTTTTCTTCTTTCTCTTACTGGGCTGGCCATTGTGTCCAACATCTGGGTTTAGAAAAAACCTGCTATGAAGTAATTGAAACCACTCTAACACAATACAAACTAATGACATAACAACCTTCTTGTCGTTGTAAAGAAGCCAGAATACCTCCACTCTGCAGAGTTTAGCAGAATCCTGTTACAACCTGAAACAAACTATAGTGCTGCTAATGTTGGTTTAAAAACCAGGGGCTTCATTGGCAAATACACAAAAAAGGTCTTAAAAGGGAAATAAAACAGCTCTTATTACTGCTTTATTATAATAATAATCAACATAGTGGATTTATAATCAGGGTGCAGTTCTCCCAGCCCACTCAGACAAGTTGTTTTCAGCTCCTGACATCTGGTTCTCACGTTTAGCTTAGCAGCGCAGTATATGACTTGTCTTTGACCGCTAGTTTGAGTAAGAGGGGTTGGATTGAAACATTTACAGCAGTGAAAGAAAAACAGTTCTTTAGGGATCACTGCTTATAAAACCAGTCACTTCTGTTTCTGAAGTCTCTGGTGAAAGTTTGTCTGCAGCTCGCTGAGAGTTTGCTCCGTCCTTTGGGTCACAACGAAGGACCTGTTGTGTCTCTGGGCTCCTGCTGTCAGGCCAAAGAGGCTCCGGGCCTCATTACTCTCCACTCCCACACAGCTGAACTGCGTCATCTTTAACCTCTTTGCTTAACTCCGTCTGTCAGAGGAAGGGCAGCATGTGTAGGGAGCAAAAACAAAACTTGATGGGGACCCAGAATAATGGTCATAAAGGATTTTAAACTCTGAGGTTCAAGCTGGGAAGGGGGGCCCGGGTAATTCAACAGCCGTACTATGGTGAATAGCCAAAAAGATCAGTGGACAGCAGCCCGGAAACACTGTGACTTAGACATTAGACTTACACATGAAGAATAGAAATATACTGATCCATTTTTTTGTCAGTCGAGCCTAAATAGACAGAACTTCTCCTGGCTGAATGAACAGCAAAATGATGCAGAGACGGTTAAGACATTCTGGCATCTAAGTGAGACATGTTTTCTTTAGTCTCATGTACACCACTGAAAAAAAAATTTAAAAGTTTTTTTTTTCTCCAAAGGATTTAGGGGTTAAATTGCAATTGCAGTCCTCAACAATTGTTATTGACGCACGCTATAACAAAGGTAATCAAAGTCCATAAAGATGTTTTGTTCCATATGAAACTTGGTAATATGTGCTTCTTTAGAGTGCATGAACGATGCTTGCATAGGTTGTAGATGTTATGTCAAAGGATTGTTTCAGAAAGTGAAAAGACTTAAAGGAAAATGAGAAAACATTTCATAGTTTAAAGGTAATCAAAATAGCTTTGTCCTGGGGTGCTAGATTGCAGTTATGTCAAGTAAAAAGTGCTTTGTTAATTGAATGAAATATGAATTACTTCTTAAGGGTGAATAAATAGACTATGAATGAGCTGCATACTTGCTGTTTGGTGATCACTGTCAGTTACATTTACTCTTGAACAGAGTTTGGTGATAGGGAGGATGTATGTAGAGGGGGAAAGTAGCTAAACAGTTGTTAAAAAAGCAAAGTTGGCAAAGATCCCAGCCATAATCCAGATCAGGTAAACATCTGCATCACAAACTCACTGATAATATAGGTCACAGAGGGGACTGTGTCATGGTTTTGGCCTGCCTGAAGCTTTACTGTGAACACAGGACCACACAGGACAGAATGCGCTAAAGCAGAACAAGTGAATACAAACACAGAGACAGCTAGACGAGTGAGAAAACAGAGCTACCTCCCTGTCTCGCTGATCCTCTTCATCCATCCTTTATCGAGAGCCAGATTCCACATCATCAACACCATGACCACAACATTAATTATCAGGCCTCTCACGGGGGCCTGCAGGTCACTGTATCTGTTCTCCACCACTACAAAAAGAAAGCACGGCTCTGTTTTGTATACACGCGGTGGGTGGACCTACAAGGACAGCGGTGCTATTACAACTCTGACAGTATCCAGCTGGGTCTCTGGGGGTGGTCAGGTCAGGCCTTGTGATCACAAAGCACTGCCAAAACACCAACAGACTTAAACAGAGCGTGT